>NC_088399.1:101863703-101893380 GCF_034236695.1 Oncorhynchus nerka | reverse complement strand
GTTATCGGGTTAATTGTATCTAAAGGTAGCATGGTCATTTAAGTAAACATATCCGTGAGACGATGTTTAAAACTTATGATTGATGATTTGAGTCAAGGGGAATTATCATTAGGTTTTAGTTATAGTTCACTTATTGAGTTTCTGATTCGAGGTAGCATTAGTGAATGATAGTTAGGGATGTGGTGTCTCACTTTTAGAGGCCTCCTGGGATTATAATTTTGGGGGAGAGAGCAGCTTTAAACGACCAAATTGAAAAAGGTCTGCAAATTATATATATATAAAACAACTGTAAGAACGATTTGTTTTAGTGCAAGGATATTTTAAAGAGGCACGCTCACATATGGAACCTTATGAGATTTTTTTTTTATGGGTTTGAATTATACAGGTGACTATTTCTATTGTAAGGATAAAGGGATCTTTATGTCTAATATGGTATGGCCTTTTGACCTTATCATGACTGGCTTCTGAGGTCTGTCAGCTTCAGGGGAGAGTCATTTGTATAATGAATGGAGTCATATTGAGTTACTAGTTTTAAGGTAAATTCATTAGAAATGAAGCAGTTTTGGTTGAGGGTTTAGAATTACTGTTTGAACCGCAAATGAGAAAGTGGTTCAGGATTCTGTCTTATAACATTAGCTGTGAAGTTTTTTTGAATGGGCTATTAGGGAGTTGGTATTGTAACAGAGAGAAAGTCATATTCATCATTGAGAATAAATAGGGGAAGATAACATATTTTGAGCCAACAGGGCAGGGAAGAAATTGAGGTATTTTTATTTGATTTTAACACCCGTGTACAGGAGTGTCAAAAGACGGGGACATTACCTGTGTAATGGGGGAGGGTGTCCGTATTGGGATTACATGATAACCAACTTGGGACAGTTCTGGGACTGGAGAAGAGGATATCCTTATGGCATAGGGAATCCCACAAAGGTGGATAGGTTTCCCATGATATAGGGGAAACCTGGGAGTACTGTTGAACTTTGTAAAGGTGATGAAATCCTACTAACCATCAAAACTATTAAGCTCTCTGATGCAGGCACTTACACCCCCGGACTACAAAGGACCGGGACAGACACGGTGGGTGTGTTTTCTATTAAGGTACTGCCAAAACCAGAGGTCTCAGACGAGCCAGGGGGCCAGACACACTCTTCTACCACCCCTGGACCGAACCTGCCACCACTGTGTTAAAAATCCCATTCAGGTAATTAATGTTAGACTATTCAGCTATTGATCAATTAGGCACGGAGACTGGTTTTGATGGTAGGGACAAATTGTGGCTGTCTTATACAGAATAGACTTGCTTAGGGGATGCTTCTTGCTAGTCAGGGGGGAGTCTGCAAGATGTTCGGTGAACAATGTTGTACGTATATCCCTAATAACACCAGTCCAGATGGTAGTATATCTAAGGGCCTTAATGGGCTTGATGATCTGCTGAGATGAGGACCATGGCGGGGGTAGAGGAGTCTGACTGTCCTCTTGGTGGGGAGCCTGGTTTGGTAAGTATACTGGTATGGTGGTTACTGGATTTCTGACCCTAATTCTTGTATTATTTGTTATTGATGTGATGTGCTGCTTGCATCATACCGTGTTTTAAGAAGTCTGTTACAGATGTGGTGAAGGCTTCAGGCACGATGCCTTTGCTTGATGCTCCAGTTGGAGAGGCTGAGGTGAAGCATGCTTTCAGGGGAGGATGAGACTGACTGAGGATGACCCATGTATGGTTGTTCTCCCTGTTGTGAGGGGTGGCATGGTGCCCACCTGGTGCTGGATAAGAGTAGCTGAGAGGACCAGATGGGTTATAAGAATGCTTTGTTCTGCTTTACTCTGTTTTCCAGGACCAAAGTTTTATTCCACACTTTGCAACACATTAAATCCATGTTATTGTCAGATAGAATACTGAGGGTCCCCAAGGAGAGGGCTTGTTATTGTAGGAAGGATTTTTAATATGGTTAGCATTTATTAGATTATAAGTTTTTAAATAGTATTATATTTAACAGGAATATATGACATCTATGAGGAGTTAGGATTATTGTTAGGATTAAGATAGATTGATTAAGGAATTTGGAGAAAAGCCGCTCATAGACATGTTTTTTTTTCTAAAAGAGGGTCCATGGGTTTGGATGGAGCCAAACAGTGAGACATGTAGTTCAAATTTGGAAAACATGAGAAACATAGCTATAGGCAGACAGAGGAGCCCTCCCCTGCACTGCAGAGACCTTGAAGGTTGGAGAGCAGAGAAGTTTTAGAAGGGGGGCCAGGACGAGCAAAGATAACATAGTGTGTAGATAAATTACTGAGTGGAGACAAAAGTGAGAATTGGACATGTGGAAAAAGAAAAGGGACACTCCTAAATGGAATTTCAGACATTAGGATAAATTCACTAAATCTTATCTAAGTCATTGTATAAGAATAAGGCAAGGTTGTTACCTGGGCAGAGCCAGGTAACAAAAGGGGGATGGGTAAATAGTGTTCTAGAATAGGATGTGACCTACGGGATAATTAACTAATAAAAACAATTTTTTTAGCTAATTGGTTTGACGAATAAGAAATTGTTTTATTAACCAAACCTGTATGTCCAAGAGTTTATGCACTACAGGTGAACTACAGGTGAAGACACTCAATCCAGTCCCGTGGGCCACCCGGATTCATATCGCACTGCGGGGGGGTAAGATACATATTCACTGTCGAACAAATAAACAGTGTTCGGGAGGAGAACTGGAATTAACAGAATTCCGGGGGCCATCTCTCGAATGAAGTAACCCTCCCTGTCCTGTCACCCCTGTTTTTGTTCATAGAAGTGAAGATGTATCTGGCTCTTGCTAAGTGATGTGTTCTCGGGGAAAGGGTGGGGTTTCACATGGAAGCTGTTCGTCTGGGCTGTCTTATCGTGGGTGACATATTCCTGATACAGCACGTCCTACTAGATATGCGGAGAGTGGTAATTTGACCCATGGTTTAGACGGTGAGGATTTTGTTCCAAAATAGAAGAGATATCAGTGCAGGTTCCCATATTGATCGTGGACACAGGTCATAGCTCACACTGAAAGGGATGGCTACGTAAACCCATACACTCAATTTGGGATCAGGTGGAGTATAGTAAGGGTTGGCGTTTTGGACTGTGTTCCCGAGCAAAGGAAGTATTGTATAAAGGTGCGAATTAACATTAAAGAAAAAAAGAAGAATGTTATGCCTGTGCGAACGCTAAACCCCAGTTAACAACTATCCCTTTCCCACTGAACGGAATTAATTCCCCCGAAGGGAATGGCATGTATGGTAAAGCTGTTCATGAAAGCAGGAATGCCAGATAATGACAGTTGTATTGATTTGCACTATTTATATCCCCAGGACCCAAGTTAGTACAGAGAATATGACCACTGACGAGACCATGTCTGAATTGACAGGCTGGTTGAACTCTGGGGATTTCAACAAAATAAAATGGGCCAGTGTCGCCATCTGGTGGTTGTGCGGGGGAATGAGTTTGTTATCAGTATTGCCGACTGATTGGACTGGTTAGGAATGCCTTTTACACTCATACAACACCAAGACATGAAGTTAGCCAAACGAGAGAGAAGAGATGCTCCATCTGGGTCTTTTGGCGAAAGAGTATATATTGATAACATTGGGGTTCCACGAGGTGTGCCGGATGAGTTCAAGGCAATAAATCAGATACTAGCAGGATTAGAGTGGTCTACTCTCAATAAGAATGTAGACTGGATTAATTATAGTTACCAGAAGGGTTATTAAAGGGTTTGTAGAACAGACTGAAGCAACCAGCTGGAAGACCTGACAGAATAGAATTGCATTAGATAAAAGGGGGAAGTGGGCGTGATAATCAGGACCATGTCTTACATCCCGGGGTAGCACAGCTCCGGACGAATCAGTGCCTGAAGCCTCAGCTGTTTTGACCACCCTGGCTCACGGGTTGGCAGAAACTCTGGGGTGGATAATTCTCTGAACTAAATTGGGTAGACAGTATTTATGGAAAAATGTGGTGTTATGGGCCACCTTAACCGGTGTGACTGTGTTAGTCTTGTACGTACGTGGTTGATTGCGTGTATGTATGAAAGTTATTGTTTCCAGGACTCTGGAGAGATCAATGACACTACAGATGGTGCGTTATGGGCCGATTCCAGGTTCTGACCCATGGAGGACTGAAGGCATGTCTACAGAGGAAGTGGACGAATCTGGATCTGTCATTTGTGGGGAATTTATGTTTGATGAGAATAGTGTTGAGATGAAGGGGAATTAGATTGTAATTTGTTTCAATGATTAAACTGTTTTTTAATAAAGATTGTAAAAAGAAAAAAAAAATCCTGAAAGAGGAGTTATGATTCTGATGTAGGTTTAAAAACAGTTGGAGTTAAGGTTAGATTTGATTAATGATGGGTGAAGAGTCGGGTAAACATTTATAATAATATTTTCATTTTGTAGATTTGAATGTATAATATTTGATCAAAGGGAGGATTGATAGAGGAAAATATGGTTGAAATGACTAATTATGTATACATTCCAATCAGAAACTGACTAGTCCAAATGCTATAATGTACGGTACATGTGAGTTTTCCCTCTTGCTCCCTTTCCCAATTGTATATAATGTAGTCAGGAGTTAGTAACAATGTAGGTCTGTTCCTTAGTTCATTCAGTTGTACAAATCTCCAGGTGGTGGGAACGGGCCATCTCCAAATGGTCGGGAATGTTGATTTATGCTGACTGGCCTTGACTTCGTGCTGATAACGCGGAGGCTTGAGAGTTAGAGGGGCCCTCTGTTTGTGAAACGGAACGTTTGGAAAACGCTGACGTCATTTTCAGTTTATAACCTGTGGAAATGTGTGTAAGCATTCAGTACTCTCTCGTAATAAACGCTCTTTACCTGGCTTTTAAGACTGGTCTCGATCTACTTCATGCATAATTAATGAACTTACAATTCATTAATGAATTAGAAATGAGTGCTAATTGATTTTGGCAATTAAAGAATAAAGGAATTTAGAATTCCTCTATCATCATCAAGGACAACAACCACCCGAGCCACTGCCTGTTCACCCCGCTATCATCCAGAAGGCGAGGTCAGTACAGGTGCATCTAAGCTGGGACTGAGAGACTGAAAAACAGCTTCTATCTCAAGGCCATCAAACTGTTAAAAAGCCATCACTAACACAGAGAGACTGCTGCCTACATTGAAACCACTTTAATAAATGGATGACTAGCTACTTTAATAATGTAACTTTAGCTGATGTTATTGCGGGTTTAGCGAAATGCTTGTGTTTCTAGCTCCGACAGTTCAGAAAAATCTAGCTAAATGCTTGTGTTCCTAGCTCCAACAGTTCAGAAAAATCTAACTAAATGCTTGTGTTCCTAGCTCCAACAGTACAGAAAAATCTAACTAAATGCTTGTGTTCCTAGCTCCAACAGTGCAGTAGTATCTAACTAAATTCTTGTGTTTCTAGCTCCAACAGTGCAGTAGTATCTAACTAAATGCTTGTGTTCCTAGCTCCAACAATGCAGTAATATCTAACTAAATGCTTGTGTTTCTAGCTCCGACAGCGCAGTAGTACATTACATTTAAGTCATTTAGCAGACGCTCTTATCCAGAGCGACTTACAAATTGGTGCTTTCACCTTATGACATCCAGTGGAACAGCCACTTTACAATAGTGCATCTAAATCTTTTAAGGGGGGTGAGAAGGATTACTTTATCCTATCCTAGGTATTCCTTAAAGAGGTGGGGTTTCAGGTGTCTCCGGAAGGTGGTGATTGACTCCGCTGTCCTGGCGTCGTGAGGGAGTTTGTTCCACCATTGGGGGGCCAGAGCAGCGAACAGTTTTGACTGGGCTGAGCGGGAACTGTACTTCCTCAGTGGTAGGGAGGCGAGCAGGCCAGAGGTGGATGAACGCAGTGCCCTTGTTTGGGTGTAGGGCCTGATCAGAGCCTGGAGGTACTGAGGTGCCGTTCCCCTCACAGCTCCGTAGGCAAGCACCATGGTCTTGTAGCGGATGCGAGCTTCAACTGGAAGCCAGTGGAGAGAGCGGAGGAGCGGGGTGACGTGAGAGAACTTGGGAAGGTTGAACACCAGACGGGCTGCGGCGTTCTGGATGAGTTGTAGGGGTTTAATGGCACAGGCAGGGAGCCCAGCCAACAGCGAGTTGCAGTAATCCAGACGGGAGATGACAAGTGCCTGGATTAGGACCTGCGTCTAACTAAATGCTTGTGTTTCTAGCTCTAACAGTGCAGTAGTATCTAACAGTGCAGTAGTATCTAACAGTGCAGTAGTATCTAACAGTGCAGTAGTATCTAACAGTGCAGTAGTATCTAACAGTGCAGTAGTATCTAACAGTGCAGTAGTATCTAACAGTGCAGTAGTATCTAACAATGCAGTAGTATCTAACAGTAGTATCTAACAGTGCAGTAGTATCTAACAATGCAGTAGTATCTAACAGTAGTATCTAACAGTGCAGTAGTATCTAACAATGCAGTAGTATCTAACAATGCAGTAGTATCTAACAGTGCAGCAGTATCTAACAGTGCAGTAGTATCTAACAGTGCAGTAGTATCTAACAGTGCAGTAGTATCTAACAGTGCAGTAGTATCTAACAGTGCAGTAGTATCTAACAGTGCAGTAGTATCTAATACAGTAGAATAGAGTATAGTATATTCATATGAGATGAGTAATGCATAGACTAAGATACAGTAGAATAGAGTATAGTATATTCATATGAGATGAGTAATGCATAGACTAAGATACAGTAGAATAGAGTATAGTATATTCATATGAGATGAGTAATGCATAGACTAAGATAAGATACAGTAGAATAGAGTATAGTATATTCATATGAGATGAGTAATGCATAGACTAAGATACAGTAGAATAGAGTATAGTATATTCATATGAGATGAGTAATGCATAGACTAAGATACAGTAGAATAGAGTATAGTATATTCATATGAGATGAGTAATGCATAGACTAAGATACAGTAGAATAGAGTATAGTATATTCATATGAGATGAGTAATGCATAGACTAAGATACAGTAGAATAGAGTATAGTATATTCATATGAGATGAGTAATGCAAGATACAGTATGTAAACAATATTCATTATTTATTAAACACATGTATGTGACAAATGCAATTTGATTTGATTCATTGTTAAGGTATTTTACTGTACATTCTACAGTGTTTTACTGTTGAAATTACAGAACAGTCTTAGTGTACAATTTCCATACACCATGGTACAACAGTCTGAAGTCAAGAGGGGTTTCTTTACCATGGTACAACAGTCTGAAGTCAAGAGGGGTTTCTTTACCATGGTAGAACAGTCTGAAGTCAAGAGGGGTTTCTTTACCATGGTACAACAGTCTGAAGTCAAGAGGGGTTTCTTTACCATGGTACAACAGTCTGAAGTCAAGAGGGGTTTCTTTACCATGGTACAACAGTCTGAAGTCAAGAGGGGTTTCTTTACCATGGTACAACAGTCTGAAGTCAAGAGGGGTTTCTTTACCATGGTACAACAGTCTGAAGTCAAGAGGGGTTTCTTTACCATGGTACAACAGTCTGAAGTCACAGAGGGGGTTTCTTTAGGTACAACAGTCTGAAGTCAAGGGGTTTCTTTACCATGGTACAACAGTCTGAAGTCAAGAGGGGTTTCTTTACCATGGTACAACAGTCTGAAGTCAAGAGGGGTTTCTTTACCATGGTACAACAGTCTGAAGTCAAGAGGGGTTTCTTTACCATGGTACAACAGTCTGAAGTCAAGAGGGGTTTCTTTACCATGGTACAACAGTCTGAAGTCAAGAGGGGTTTCTTTACCATGGTACAACAGTCTGAAGTCAAGAGGGGTTTCTTTACCATGGTACAACAGTCTGAAGTCAAGAGGGGTTTCTTTACCATGGTACAACAGTCTGAAGTCAAGAGGGGTTTCTTTACCATGGTACAACAGTCTGAAGTCAAGAGGGGTTTCTTTACCATGGTACAACAGTCTGAAGTCAAGAGGGGTTTCTTTACCATGGTACAACAGTCTGAAGTCAAGAGGGTTTCTTTACCATGGTACAACAGTCTGAAGTCAAGAGGGGTTTCTTTACCATGGTACAACAGTCTGAAGTCAAGAGGGGTTTCTTTACCATGGTACAACAGTCTGAAGTCAAGAGGGGTTTCTTTACCATGGTACAACATTCTGAAGTCAAGAGGGGTTTCTTTACCATGGTACAACAGTCTGAAGTCAAGGGGGGTTTCTTTACCATGACACAACAGTCTGAAGTCAAGAGGGGTTTCTTTACAATGGTACAACAGTCTGAAGTCTGAAGTCGAGGGGTTTCTTTACCATGGTACAACAGTCTGAAGTCGAGGGGTTTCTTTACCATGACACAACAGTCTGAAGTCAAGAGGGGTTTCTTTACCATGGTACAACAGTCTGAAGTCGAGGGGTTTCTTTACCATGACACAACAGTCTGAAGTCGAGGGGTTTCTTTACCATGGTACAACAGTCTGAAGTCAAGAGGGGTTTCTTTACCATGGTACAACAGTCTGAAGTCAAGAGGGGTTTCTTTACCATGGTACAACAGTCTGAAGTCAAGAGGGGTTTCTTTACCATGGTACAACAGTCTGAAGTCAAGAGGGTTTCTTTACCATGGTACAACAGTCTGAAGTCAAGAGGGGTTTCTTTACCATGGTACAACAGTCTGAAGTCAAGAGGGGTTTCTTTACCATGGTACAACAGTCTGAAGTCAAGAGGGGTTTCTTTACCATGGTACAACAGTCTGAAGTCAAGAGGGGTTTCTTTACCATGGTACAACAGTCTGAAGTCAAGAGGGGTTTCTTTACCATGACACAACAGTCTGAAGTCAAAAGGGGTTTCTTTACCATGGTACAACAGTCTGAAGTCGAGGGGTTTCTTTACCATGACACAACAGTCTGAAGTCAAGAGGGGTTTCTTTACCATGGTACAACTGTCTGAAGTCAAGAGGGGTTTCTTTACCATGGCACAACAGTCTGAAGTCAAGAAGGGTTTCTTTACCATGACACAGCAGTCTGAAGTCAAGAGGGGTTTCTTTACCATGGCACAACGCAGGCCTCCTAATTGTCCCTAGAATTTCTAAACAAACAGCTGGAGGCAGGGCTTTCTCCTATAGAGCTCCATTTTTATGGAATGGTCTGCCTACCCATGTCAGAGACACAAACTCGGTCTCAACCTTTAAGTCTTTACTGAAGACTCATCTCTTCAGTGGGTCATATGATTGAGTGTAGTCTGGCTCAGGAGTGGGAAGGTGAACGGAAAGGCTCTGGAGCAACGAACCGCCCTTGCTGTCTCTGCCTGGCCGGTTCCCCTCTTTCCACTGGGATTCTCTGCCTCTAACCCTATTACAGGGGCTGAGTCACTGGCTTACTGGGGCTCTCTCATGCCGTCCCTGGGGGGGTGCGTCACCTGAGTGGGTTGATTCACTGTTGTGGCCATCCTGTCTGGGTTGGCGCCCCCCCTTGGGTTGTGCCGTGGCGGAGATCTTTGTGGGCTATACTCAGCCTTGTCTCAGGATGGTAAGTTGGTGGTTGAAGATATCCCTCTAGTGGTGTGGGGGCTGTGCTTTGGCAAAGTGGGTGGGGTTATATCCTTCCTGTTTGGCCCTGTCCGGGGGTGTCCTCGGATGGGGCCACAGTGTCTCCTGACCCCTCCTGTCTCAGCCTCCAGTATTTATGCTGCAGTAGTTTATGTGTCAGGGGGCTGGGGTCAGTTTGTTATATCTGGAGTACTTCTCCTGTCCTATTCGGTGTCCTGTGTGAATCTAAGTGTGCGTTCTCTAATTCTCTCCTTCTCTCTTTCTTTCTCTCTCTCGGAGGACCTGAGCCCTAGGACCATGCCCCAGGACTACCTGACATGAGGACTCCTTGCTGTCCCCAGTCCACCTGGCCATGCTGCTGCTCCAGTTTCAATTTCCACCTGACTGTGCTGCTGCTCCAGTTTCAACTGTTCTGCCTTATTATTATTTGACCATGCTGGTCATTTATGAACATTTGAACATCTTGGCCATGTTCTGTTATAATCTCCACCCGGCACAGCCAGAAGAGGACTGGCCACCCCACATAGCCTGGTTCCTCTCTAGGTTTCTTCCTAGGTTTTGGCCTTTCTAGGGAGTTTTTCCTAGCCACCGTTCTACACCTGCATTGCTTGCTGTTTGGGGTTTTAGGCTGGGTTTCTGTACAGCACTTTGAGATATCAGCTGATGTACGAAGGGCTATATAAATAAATTTGATTTGAAGTCAAGAGGGGTTTCTTTACCATGACACAACAGCAGACCACCAAAGTCCCTGTGCCCAAGAACACAAAGGCAACCTGACTAAATGACTACAGACCCGTAGCTCTCACGTCCGTAGGTATGAAGTGCTTTGAAAGGCTGGAAACGACTCACATCAACACCATTATCCCAGAAACCCTAGACCCACTCCAATTTGCATACCGCCCAAACAGATCCACAGATGATGCAATCTCTATTGCGCTCCACACTGCCCTTTCCCACCTGGACAAAAGGAACACCTATGTGAGAATGCTGTTCATTGACTACAGCTCAGCGTTCAACACCATAGTACCCTCAAAGCTAATCGCTAAGCTAAGGAACCTGGGACTAAACACCTCCCTCTGAAACTGGATCCTGGATTTCCTGACAGGCCACCCCCAGGTGGTGAGGGTAGGGTAGCAACACATCTACCACGCTGATCCTCAACACTGGAGCTCCCCAGGGGTGCGTGCTCAGTCCCCTCCCGTACTCCCTTTTCACCCACGACTGCATGGCCAAGCACGACTGCAACACCATCATTAAGTTTATAGATGACAACAGTGGTAGGCCTGATCACTGACAACGACGAGACAGTTTATAGGGAGGAGGTCAGAGACCTGGCTGGGGGGTGCCAGAATAACAACCTCTCCCTCAACGTAACCAAGACTAAGGAGATGATTGTGGACTACAGGAAAAGAAGCACCGAGCACGTCCCCATTCTCATCGACGGGGCTGTAGTGGAGCAGGTTGAGAGCTTCAAATTCCTTGGTGTCCACATCAACAACAAACTGGATTGGTCCAAACATACCAAGACAGTCGTTAAGAGGGCACGACAAAGCCTAGTCCCCCTCAGGAAACTAAAAAGATTTGGCATGGGTCCTGAGATCCTCAAAAGGTTCTACAGTTGCAACATTGAGAGCATCCTGGCCGGTTGTATCACTGCCTGGTACGGCAACTGCTCGGCCTCCGACCGCAAGGCGCTACAGAGGGTAGTGTGTACGGCCCAGTACATCACTGGGGCAGAGCTTCCTGCCATCCAGGACCTCTACACCAGGTGGTGTCAGAGGAAGGCCCTAAAAACTGTCAAAGACCCCAGCCACCCCAGTCATAGACTGTTCTCTCTACTACCGCATGGCAAGCGGTAGCGGAGTGCCAAGTCCAAGAGGCTTCTAAACAGTTTTTCCCCCAAGCCATAAGACTCCTGAACAGGTAAACAAATGGCTACCTGGACTATTTGGATTGTGTGCCACCCCCCAACCCCTCTTTTACGCTGCTGCTACTCTCTGTTTATCTTATATGCATAGTCACTGGTTGGCCTGACCAACCAGTGCTCCCGCACATTGGCTAACAGTGCTATCTGCATTGTGTCCCACCCACCAACCCCTCTTTTTACACCTCTGCTACTCTCTGTTCATCATATATGCATTGTCACTTTAACCATACCCACATGTACATACTACCTCAATCAGCCTGACTAACCGGTGTCTGTATATGGCTACATGTACATACTACCTCAATCAGCCTGACTAACAGGTGTCTGTATATAGCTACATGTACATACTACCTCAATCAGCCTGACTAACAGGTGTCTGTATATAGCTACATGTACACTGGGACTGACAGGGCGCTGTGTTGACATACCTCTCTCCATCTTGTTTCTCCCCACCTCAATCAGCCTGACTAACAGGTGTCTGTATATAGCTACATGTACATACTACCTCAATCAGCCTGACTAACCGGTGTCTGTATATAGCTACATGTACATACTACCTCAATCAGCCTGACTAACAGGTGTCTGTATATAACTACATGTACATACATACAGGGGGCGCTGTGTTGAAGATACCTCGTCTCCATCTTGTTTCTCCCCAACCACTGGGACTGACAGGGGGCGCTGTGTTGAAGATACCTCGTCTCCATCTTGTTTCTCCCCAACCACTGGGACTGACAGGGGGCGCTGTGTTGAAGATACCTCGTCTCCATCTTGTTTCTCCCCAACCACTGGGACTGACAGGGGACGCTGTGTTGAAGATACCTCGTCTCCATCTTGTTTCTCCCCAACCACTGGGACTGACAGGGGACGCTGTGTTGAAGATACCTCGTCTCCATCTTGTTTCTCCCCAACCACTGGGACTGACAGGGGGCGCCGTGTTGAAGATATTTTTTAGATTTAGATTTTTTTAATGTCTACATTCGCGTTGCTACACATATTCCATTACAGACAGCTTAATGCATACTTATATAAATGATTTGATGAGTTAAACGTAAAATGACTACAACAACCGAATAAATTAAATGCATGTAAGTTTCTCCTTGAAACATTTTACTGAAATAATGTGGAATTCCATTCATTCCTGTGGAGGATTGCTCCTACTGGGAAGTACCAATATGGCCGACAGGTGGATTCAAGTCAAAGCTCTAACTGGCCAATACCTAAACAGCCATCCAGGGTTTACACATCATTGGGCAGACCACTATGTGTGCGCGTACCTACTTGACTCGCACTCTTGCGAAGAACAGACAGACGGGATCACAGCCATTCCTCGGATAGAGGCAGAGCTCAGTAGTCTTTCTGAACGACAGGGCAATAAAATAACCTGGACAAACCGTACTAGTATATCGTTGTTATACACTTCTACTTGACCTCTACAACCTGTTTTAGGACGGACGCCTCCGCCTGTCACCCACGCCTCCTCCCACCGCTGGGAGCCCGCCCACACCTCCTGGCCTCCCTCCACCTGGGTCCTGGAACTCCGCCGACCGACCGAACCCAGCTGCAGGCGAAGGAAGCACCACTATTCTATTCCTCGTTCGAACGTCAACCGATACACAACCCGCAGGCGCGCGAGACGTATGAAAAGGCAAATCCGAACGTGTGGTCATTCATCTCTAATTCTAGACTACCCTATATCTATAAACGAAATTATCAACATTTTTAGAAGACAAAAAGGCTTTCAATTACAGAAAGCAGAACAGAAGCGGTAGTTAATGTTTTGGAGCTTCGCATCATCTCGGTGTTTTCTGCGCTCAACTCGAACACCTGTTCAGTTTCGTTCCATCCAGAATTCTGTCCACTGAATGAAGAATCTTTGCCACCCTGCGGTTTTGCTGGTCTAAAGTTCTGACGGACGGTTCTGACTCTGGAGCCGTATTCTAATAGACTGGACGGAGAAACATTAGTCGTTGTAACATATCGAGTGGACGAGTCATTTGTTTGCCCTCAACACCGTAACGCATGGTGGGAGTTTCTGCCTCTTTTCAGTGTAAGTGCCATTTTTTTCCATTCATTCACTCTGTTCTTAGCTTGTCTTTTATTACGCTGTGTGTATGTGGTTGTGGAGAGAAGTCACTAGATCTTCTGTTGAGACTTGCTGTATCCCTGTTCCGTTACAGCCGTGGTGAATTGTATCGGATGCAACAATGTGCTTGCTAAAGTAGTCAATGTCTCTTTATGAAAATACTTAGTAAAAATATTTTCTTAATATGAGTAATATATTATTTGAAAATAATCTATGATCTAGCCTATGGAATTGCGGTTTATATTCACGCGCAACCGGGTAGGTTATTATTGGAACGAGCGCGTAAAATAGGCTACGGGAATATATTACGAAACAGAAATATAATAATCTAACATTGATTTAATCTACAAATTATTATATTCTAGTTTTCATTTGACATGTTTATTAGATCTAGAGACAGACTCATAGAATATCATCCAAAACCTTGAAATGAAATAATTGTCTATGTCTCATGGTTCTTTCCGCGCGTAATGGGATCATAAATATATTATTTGGTACCTTGACACCAGGCTGCATTTTCGTCGTCTAATGTTAGCGTCTATACTTACATGAACATGATTTGAATGGAAATGTTATCTACTGTTCAATGGTCCTATTCGTTCAGCCAGAGTCAAATTGCCTAGACTATATATCAGCCTGTATAGATATAATTGAGATCATTAATAGTTAAATAGCGCTTCATATTTGTCTAATGGAGATGAATGCCTGTTTTACTTTAATTCACTTTGTTCAGCTACAATTTTAATTCATCCAAATACAGTACAAGTCAAAAGTTTGGACACACCTACTCAATCAAGGGTTTTTCTTTATTTGTTTACTATTTTCTACATTGTAGAATAATAGTGAAGACGTCAACTATGAAATAACACATATGGAATCATGTAGTAACCAAAAAGTGTTAAACAAATCAAAAGATATTTCATATTTAAGTTTCTTCAAAGTAGCCACCCTTTGCCTCGATGACAGCTTTGCACACTCTTGGCATTCTCTCAACCAGCTTCACGAGGTAGTCACCAATAGACCCCATCACCCCAGCAGACAAGACCCCATCACCCCAGCAGACTAGACCCCATCACCCCAGCAGACTAGACAGCATCAACCCAGCAGACTAGACCCCATCACCCCAGCAGACTAGACCCCATCACCCCAGCAGACTAGACCCCATCACCCCAGCAGACTAGACCCCATCACCCCAGCAGACTAGACCCCATCACCCCAGCAGACTAGACAGCATCAACCCAGCAGACTAGACCCCATCACCCCAGCAGACTAGACCCCATCACCCCAGCAGACTAGACAGCATCACCCCAGCAGACTAGACAGCATCAACCCAGCAGACTAGACCCCATCACCCCAGCAGACTAGACCCCATCACCCCAGCAGACTAGACAGCATCAACCCAGCAGACTAGACCCCATCACCCCAGAAGCCAAGACCCCATCACCCCAGCCACAGGACACGCTAGTTCGCGATGAGACAAGGACCGGCTAAACACTCCCTAACCCGGACGTCGCTCGGCCAATTGTGTGTCGCCCCATGGACCTCCCAGTCGCGGCCGGCTGCGACAGAGTCTCTGGTGGCACAGCTAGCACTGCGATGCAGTGCCTTAGACCGCTGCGCCACCCGGGAGGCCCTATTTAAAAAAATTTTTTTTTACCATGTTGGGCGACGCTCCTAACCTCGTCTTGGTCAAGAAAATAAAAACAACAACAATGGCTGTGAGCAGGTCTTTATGGTACCCAGCAGGTCTTTATGACACCCAGCAGGTCTTTATGGCACCCAGCAGGGCTTTATGACACCCAGCAGGTCGTTATGGCACCCAGCAGGGCTTTATGACACCCAGCAGGTCGTTATGGCACCCAGCAGGGCTTTATGACACCCAGCAGGGCTTTATGACACCCAGCAGGTATTTATGACACCCAGCAGGTATTTATGACACCCAGCAGGTCTTTACGACACCCAGCAGGTCTTTACGACACCCAGCAGGTCTTTACGACACCCAGCAGGTCTTTACGACACCCAGCAGGGCTTTACGGCACCCAGCAGGGCTTTACGACACCCAGCAGGGCTTTACGACACCCAGCAAGTCTTTACGACACCCAGCAGGTATTTATGACACCCAACAGGTCTTTATGGCACCCAGCAGGTCTTTATGGCACCCAGCAGGTCTTTATGGTACCCAGCAGGTCTTTATGGCACCCAGCAGGTCTTTAGGACACCCAGCAGGTCTTTATGACACCCAGCAGGTCTTTATGACACCCAGCAGGTCTTTATGACACCCAGCAGGTCGTTATGGCACCCAGCAGGTCTTTATGGCACCCAGCAGGTCTTTATGACACCCAGCAGGTCTTTATGACACCCAGCAGGTCTTTATGGCACCCAGCAGGTCTTTATGGCACCCAGCAGGTCTTTATGACACCCAGCAGGTCTTTATGACACCCATCAGGTCTTTATGACACCCATCAGGTCTTTATGACACCCATCAGGTCTTTATGACACCCAGCAGGTCTTTATGAGACCCAGCAGGTCTTTATGGCACCCAGCAGGTACCCAGCAGGTCTTTATGATACCCAGCAGGTCTTTATGACACCCAGCAGATACCCAGCAGGTCTTTATGGTACCCAGCAGGTCTTTATGACACCCAGCAGGTCTTTATGGCACCCAGCAGGGCTTTATGACACCCAGCAGGTCGTTATGGCACCCAGCAGGGCTTTATGACACCCAGCAGGTCTTTATGGCACCCAGCAGGTCTTTATGGCACCCAGCAGGTCTTTATGACACCCAGCATGGGCTTTATGACACCCAGCAGGTCTTTATGACACCCAGCAGGTATTTATGACACCCAGCAGGTCTTTATGACACCCAGCAGGTCTTTACGACACCCAGCAGGTCTTTACGACACCCAGCAGGTCTTTACGACACCCAGCAGGGCTTTACGACACCCAGCAAGTCTTTACGACACCCAGCAGGTATTTATGACACCCAACAGGTCTTTATGGCACCCAGCAGGTCTTTATGGCACCCAGCAGGTCTTTATGGCACCCAGCAGGTCTTTATGACACCCAGCAGGTCTTTAGGACACCCAGCAGGTCTTTATGACACCCAGCAGGTCTTTATGACACCCAGCAGGTCTTTATGGCACCCATCAGGTCTTTATGACACCCATCAGGTCTTTATGACACCCATCAGGTCTTTATGACACCCAGCAGGTCTTTATGAGACCCAGCAGGTCTTTATGGCACCCAGCAGGTACCCAGCAGGTCTTTATGATACCCAGCAGGTCTTTATGACACCCAGCAGATACCCAGCAGGTCTTTATGACACCCAGCAGGTCTTTATGACACCCAGCAGGTCTTTATGACACCCAGCAGGTCTTTTGACACCCAGCAGGTCTTTATGACACCCAGCCGGGCTTTAAGTGGTCACTCACTCTGCTGTGTGTGGAAGTTGTGTGTTTGTGTGTGTGTGTGGTTGAGAGTCTAAATCCTCTCTAACTCATTGTGAGAGCAGTTGTTGATGTGTTTCCACATGACTTCACTGGCGTAGCCCTCTATAGGGTGTCGACCCAGACGGCTGTATGTCTGAGAATCCTGGCCTCTAGATCGATATAGGCATTGATGGATACTAATGTTTCACGAAGAGGAATTTAACTCGCTGGTTATTGAATTCCATCACACGTGAATGAGAGAATGCTTGGGTGAAAATGATGAGGAGGTGGAGGAAGGGGAAGAGGATGAGAGTAGAGGAGGGGGGAGTAGGAAGAGGGAGGAGGAGAGTAGAGGAGGAGGAGGATGGATGTAGAGGTAGTTGTACCGAGTTGGAATTTACTGGGTCTATTGTAGGGTTGGGTTACGGCTGGGCGACATGGTCAAATTTACTGGGTATAATATAGGTCTGGGTTACTGGGTGTAATATAGGTCTGGGTTACTGGGTGTAATATAGGGCTGGTTACTGGGTATAATATAGGTCTGGTTACTGGGTATAATATAGGTCTGGTTACTGGGTATAATATAGGTCTGGTTACTGGGTATAATGTAGGGCTGGGTTACTGGGTGTAATATAGGGCTGATTACTGGGTATAATATAGGGTTGGTTACTGGGTATAATATAGGGCTGGTTACAGGGTATAATATAGGTCTGGGTTACTGGGTGTAATATAGGGCTGATTACTGGGTATAATATAGGGCTGGTTACTGGGTATAATAAAGGTCTGGCTACTAGGTATAATATAGGGCTGGTTACTGGGTATAATATAGGGCTGGTTACTGGGTATAATGTAGGGCTGGGTTACTGGGTATAATATAGGTCTGGGTTACTGGGTGTAATATAGGGCTGGTTACTGGGTATAATATAGGTCTAGTTACTGGGTATAATGTAGGGCTGGGTTACTGGGTGTAATATAGGGCTGGTTACTGGGTATAATATAGGTCTGGTTACTGGGTATAATGTAGGGCTGGGTTACTGGGTATAATATAGGGCTGGTTACTGGGTATAATATAGGGCTGGTTACTGGGTATAATATAGGGCTGGTTACTGGGTATAATATAGGGCTGGGTTACTGGGTATAATATAGGGCTGGTTACTGGGTGTAATATAGGGTTGATTACTGGGTATAATATAGGGTTGGTTACTGGGTATAATATAGGGCTGGTTACTGGGTATAATATAGGTCTGGGTTACTGGGTGTAATATAGGGCTGATTACTGGGTATAATAAAGGTCTGGCTACTAGGTATAATATAGGGCTGGTTACTGTGTTTAATATAGGGCTGGTTACTGGGTATAATATAGGGCTGGGTTACTGGGTATAATATAGGGCTGGTTACTGTGTCACGTCTAATCAAGGTGGGTGGAATCAGGCGCAGAGAGCAGATAGCGATATAAAGTTTATTCTCCGTTGAACAAAACAAACACGGTGAACCCAAACACACACAGGGTGAAATTATCCAACACAGGATAACAGAGTAACCGGAGAATAAGAAACACAAAAACACCGATAGACGAAAATAATGACAACATAAACAATCCCGCACAAAACAAGGGTGGGACAACCTACATTATATACAGACACTAATTAACTAAACAACACACAGGTGCAACCAATCAGACAAAACCAACAGATAAACGAAAAGGGATCGGTAGTGGCTAGTAGGACGGTGACGACTACCGCCGAGCACCGCCCTAACGGTGTAGGGGAGCCAACCTCGGCGGAAGTCGTGACATACTGGGTATAATATAGGTCTGGGTTACTGGGTGTAATATAGGGCTGATTACTGGGTATAATATAGGGCTGGTTACTGGGTATAATGTAGGGCTGGTTACTGGGTATAATATAGGGGTGGTTACTGGGTATAATATAGGGCTGGTTACTGGGTATAATGTAGTGCTGGGTTCCTGGGTATAATATAGGGCTGGTTACTGGGTATAATATAGGGCTGGTTACTGGGTATAATATAGGGCGGTTACTGGGTATAATATAGGTCTGGTTACTGGGTATAATGTAGGGCTGGGTTACTGGGTGTAATATAGGGCTGGTTACTGGGTATAATATAGGTCTGGTTACTGGGTATAATGTAGGTCTGGTTACTGGGTATAATGTAGGGCTGGGTTACTGGGTATAATGTAGGGCTGGTTACTGGGTGTAATATAGGGCTGGTTCCTGGGTATAATATAGGGCTGGTTACTGGGTATACTATAGGTCTGGGTTACTTGGTATAATATAGGGCTGGGTTACTGGGTATAATATAGGGCTGGTTACTGGGTATAATATAGGGCTGAGTTACTGGGTATAATATAGGGCTGTTTACTGGGTATATTATAGGTCTGGGTTACTTGGTATAATATAGGGCTGGGTTACGGCTGGTCGATATGGCCTGGATTTACTGGGTCTAAGAAACGGCTGGTTACTGGGTATAATATAGGGCTGGTTACTGGGTATAATTTAGGGCTGGGTTACTGGGTATAATATAGGGCTGGTTACTGGGTATAATATAGGGCTGGGTTACTGGGT
Source organism: Oncorhynchus nerka (assembly GCF_034236695.1). Taxonomy (NCBI): domain Eukaryota; kingdom Metazoa; phylum Chordata; class Actinopteri; order Salmoniformes; family Salmonidae; genus Oncorhynchus; species Oncorhynchus nerka. Next base: position 101,873,814 of record NC_088399.1, on the reverse strand, counting down.
ATAATATAGGGCTGGGATACTTAAAAAAAAAAAAGTATTTAACCAGGCAAGTCAGTTAAGAACAAATTCTTATTTTCAATGACGGCCTAGGAACAGTGGGTTAACTGCCTGTTCAGGGGCAGAACGACAGATTTGTACCTTGTCAGCTCGGGGATTTGAACTTGCAACCTTCCGGTTACTAGTCCAACGCTCTAACCACTAGGCTACCCTGCCGCCCGCTATACTGGGTATAATATAGGCCTAATTTACTGGGTCTAATATAGGGCTGGGTTATGGTTGGGTGATATGGCTTAATTTACTGGGTCTAATATAGGGCTGGTTTACGGCTGGGCGATACGGCCTAATTTACTGGGTCTAATACAGGGCTGAGTTACAGCTGCTAGCAGTACTTGGTACCACAATGCATGTTGTGGCTAATATTCTGCTAGCAGTACTTGGTACCACAATGCATGTTGTGGCTAATATTCTGCTAGCAGTACTTGGTACCACAATGCATGTTGTGGCTAATATTCTGCTAGCAGTACGTGGTACCACAATGCATGTTGTGGCTAATATTCTGCTAGCAGTACGTGGTACCACAATGCATGTTGTGGCTAATATTCTGCTAGCAGTACGTGGTACCACAATGCATGTTGTGGCTAATATTCTGCTAGCAGTACGTGGTACCACAATGCATGTTGTGGCTAATATTCTGCTAGCAATGCATGTTGTGGCTAATATTCTGCTAGCAGTACGTGGTACCACAATGCATGTTGTGGCTAATATTCTGCTAGCAGTACTTGGTACCACAATGCATGTTGTGGCTAATATTCTGCTAGCAGTACGTGGTACCACAATGCATGTTGTGGCATTTGTGATCCTGGAAACTGGACCTTTTTTTGGAACACCATTATTTTTGTCTTACTGACTTGACTCTCTCTCTCTCCCCTAGCTCCCTCTGTGTTTATTTTTCTGTCTCCATCTGTCTGTAGCTGATATAGTAATTGCTCTAATACACATTGCCTTCCTCTCAGACACACACACAACGTGTCATCCTGACAAGCCCATTTTTACTCCTGATATGCTGCTGCTGGGGGGGAGGGGTGTAAATTAATACAAAGGCACCTCACTGATTTCACCCTGCACTCTGCCAGAAGGTCATCTTATTGAATAGGTGCCTTTCACTGATGCAGGAACCAGATAGCAACACAACAGAGTGAAGATGTAACCTGGTATCTCAGACTCCTCTGTTTTCCATTTATAGATAAGATTTTAAAGATTCAGGCTGGTGGAGGTAGTATGGAGGCAGGGAGGGATGGAGGCAGGGAGGGATGGAGGCAGGGAGGGATGGAGGCAGGGAGGGATGGAGGCAGGGAGGGAGGGAGGCAGGAAGGGAGGGAGGCAGGGAGGCAGGGAGGGAGGAAGGGAAGGGAGGGAGGAGGATGGAGGCAGGGAGGGAGGGAGGGATGGATGGAGGCAGGGATCGGGGGAGGAGGGAGGGATGGATGGAGGGAGGGAGGGAGGGGGGATGGAGGCAGGGAGGATGGGGAGGAGGTGGAAAGGGAGAGGAGGAGGAAAGCTCTTTCTCTGAGGGGTGTGGTCTGTCTGGTTCAGGCGTTTGTGTCGGCCTTGTGGCGTTCCTATCTGTGCTCCCCAGGAAGGAGATGCTGATATCTTTAGTTCCCACACTAAGTAAGTGACCACGGCCAATATTCCTGCCCATAGGGCTCTGGTCAACAGTAGTACTATATACAGGGAATAGGATGCCATTTGGGATGTACACAGACTCACTACACTAGACGACACATGTAGTATGGACCTCTATGGGTTACTGGGTATGGGATGGACTGAGGGGGTGGACTGGGCTGAGACAACACATGTATTATGGACCTCTATGGTTCTGCATCTGTGGGGAATGTGTGATTGATGGGGTATTATAGGTGTTGTGCTTTACCACGTGACAACGGGCTGAAGGGATGGACTGAGGGGATGGACTGAGCTGAGAGGATGGACTGGCGGGATGGACTGATGGGATGGACTGAGGGGATGGACTGAGGGGATGGACTGGGGGATGGACTGAGGGGATGGACTGGGGGATGGACTGAGGGGATGGACTGAGGGGATGGGCTGAGGGGATGGGCTGGGGGGATGGGCTGAGGGGATGGACTGAGGGGATGGACTGAGGGGATGGACGTTGCTGAGGGTATATATACATACATGTATAGATTGTTCTGTGCCCAGCTAAATTCTGTGAATACAAGTCACTTAATTACAGCAGCATAGCAGTCACTTGAAAAAAACACTTTGTTGAACCCAGAATGAATCCACATAAATCATGGCAGCATTCACATCTAGCAGCCTAAAAGTTGATATCCAAAAAGCGACACACACACACAAACACAAACACACACACACACACACACACACACACACACACACACACACACCATAGATAGACAAAACTACTGTGGGTGCTGTGTAGAGGAGAAGGATTGTCTAATGATCACAGTGCAATATTCATAAACAGGTCCTACGAGAGAAGAGAGGGAAAGAAAGGTGGAGAGAGAGAGAGAAGGAGAGAGAAGGAGAGAGAAAGAGAGAATTAGAGAGAGCATACTTAAATTCACACAGAACACCGGATAAGACAGGAGAAGTATTCCAGATATAACAAACTGACCCTAGCCCCCCGACACATAAACTACTGCAGCATAAATACTGGCGGCTGAGACAGGAGGGGTCGGGAGACACTGTGGCCCTGTCCGACGATACCCCCGGACAGGGCCAAACAGGCAGGATATAACCCCACCCACTTTGCCAAAGCACAGCCCCCACACCACTAGAGGGATTGCTTCAACCACCAACTTACCATCCTGAGACAAGGCTGAGTATAGCCCACAAAGATCTGCTCCATGGCGCCAACCCAGACAGGAAGACCACGTCAGCGACTCAACCCACTCAAGTGACGCACCCCTCCTAAGGACAGTAAGCCAGTGACTCAGCCACTGTAATAGGGTTAGAGACAGAGAATCCCACTGGAGAGAGGGGAACCGGCCAGGCAGAGACAGCAAGGGCGGTTCGTTGCTCCAGAGCCTTTCCGTTCACCTTCACACTCCTGGGCCAGACTACACTCAATCATATGACCCACTGAAGAGATGAGTCTTCAGTAAAGACTTAAAGGTTGAGACCGAGTTTGCGTCTCTGACATGGGTAGGCAGACCATTCCATAAAAATGGAGCTCTATATGAGAAAGCCCTGCCTCCAGCTGTTTGCTTAGACATTCTGTAAGAGGCCTGCGTCTTGTGACCGTAGCGTACGTGTAGGTATGCACGGCAGGACCAAATGAAAAAGATAGGTAGGAGCAAGCCCATGTAATGCTTTGTAGGTTAGCAGTAAAACCTTGAAATCAGCCCTTGCCTTAACAGGAAGCCAGTGTAGGGAGGCTAGCAGTGGAGTAATATGATCAAATTTTTTGGTGTTAGTCAGGATTCTAGCAGCCGTGTTTAGCACTAACTGAAGTTTATTTAGTGTTTTATCCAGGTATCCAGAGACTAAAGCATTGCAGTAGTCTAATCTAGAAGTGACAAAAGCATGGATGAACTTTACTCCATCATTTTTGGACAGAAAGTTTCTATTTTTTGCAATATTACGTAGATGGAAAAAAGCTGTCGTTGAAACAGTCTTCATATGTTCGTCAAAAGAGAGATCAGGGTCCAGAGTAAAGCCGAGGTCCTTCACAGTTTTATTTGAGACGACTGTACAACCATTAAGATTAATTGTCAGATCCAACAGAAGATCTCTTTGTGTCTTGGGACCTAGAACAATCGTCTCTGTTTTGTCCGAGTTTAAAAGTAGCCATCCACTTCCTTATGTCTGAAACACAGGCTTCTAGCGAGGGCAATTTTGGGGCTTCACCGTGTTTCATCGAAATGTACAGCTGTGTGTCATCCGCATAGCAGTGAAAGTTTACATTGTGTTTCCGAATGACATCACCAAGAGGTAAAATATATACAATAGTGCTTTGTCATTGAGGTATTCTGTGTAGATTGATGAGGGGGAAAAGGATTTGATCCATTTTAGAATAAGGCTGTAACGTAACAAACTGAAGAAGTCAAGAGGTCTGAACACTTTCTGAATGAACTGTATTAGAGTCAGGAATGGAGAGAGAGACAGTCTCTCTGTGACTCAGTCTGGCAGTAAAGTTGTGTCAGTCCCAGTCTCTCTGTGACTCAGTCTGGTGGTAAAGTGGTGCCAGTCCCAGTCTCTCTGTGACTCAGTCTGGCAGTGAAGTGGTGCCAGTCCCAGTCTCTCTGTGACTCAGTCTGGTGGTAAAGTGGTGTCAGTCCCAGTCTCTCTGTGACTCAGTCTGGCAGTAAAGTGGTGTCAGTCCCAGTCTCTCTGTGACTCAGTCTGGCAGTAAAGTGGTGTCAGTCCCAGTCTCTCTGTGACTCAGTCTGGTGGTAAAGTGGTGCCAGCCCCAGTCTCTCTGTGACTCAGTCTGGTGGTAAAGTGGTGCCAGCCCCAGTCTCTCTGTGACTTAGTCTGGTGGTAAAGTGGTGCCAGTCCCAGTCTCTCTGTGACTCAGTCTGAAGGTAAAGTGGTGTCAGTCCCAGTCTCTCTGTGACTCAGTCTGGTGGTAAAGTGGTGTCAGTCCCAGTCTCTCTGTGACTCAGTCTGGTGGTAAAGTGGTGTCAGTCCCAGTCTCTCTGTGACTCAGTCTGAAGGTAAAGTGGTGTCAGCCCCAGTAACTAAAATAGAGGAGGTAGAGAAGGCTTGATGATGATGTGTTAGTAACTAACATAGAACCCTATTCCCTATACAGTGCACTACTTTAGACCAGGGCCCTATTCCTATGTAGTGCACTACTTTAGACCAGAGCCCTATTCCCTATTTAAAACAAAAATATTATTTCACCTTTATATAACCAGGTAGGTTAGTTGAGAACAGGTTCTCATTTGCAACTGCGACCTGGCCAAGATAAAGCATAGCAGTGTGAACAGACAACACAGAGTTACACATGGAGTAAACAATTAACAAGTCAATAACACAGTAGAAAAAAAGGGGAGTCTATATACAATGTGTGGAGAAGGCATGAGGAGGTAGGGCGAATAATTACAATTTTGCAGATTAACACTGGAGTGATAAATGATCAGATGGTCATGTACAGGTAGAGATATTGGTGTGCAAAAGAGCAGAAAAGTAAATAAATAAAAACAGTATGGGGATGAGGTAGGTGAAAATGGGTGGGCTATTTACCGATGGACTATGTACAGCTGCAGCGATCGGTTAGCTGCTCAGATGGCAGATGTTTGAAGTTGGTGAGGGAGATAAAAGTCTCCAACTTCAGCGATTTTAGCAATTCGTTCCAGTCACAGGCAGCAGAGAACTGGAACGAAAGGCGGCCAAATGAGGTGTTGGCTTTAAGGATGATCAGTGAGATACACCTGCTGGAGCGCGTGCTACGGATGGGTGTTGCCATCGTGACCAGTGAACTGAGATAAGGCGGAGCTTTACCTAGCATGGACTTGTAGATGACCTGGAGCCAGTGGGTCTGGCGACGAATATGTAGGGAGGGCCAGCCGACTAGAGCATACAAGTCGCAGTGGTGGTGGTATAAGGTGCTTTAGTGACAAAACGGATGGCACTGTGATAAACTGCATCCAGTTTGCTGAGTAGAGTGTTGGAAGCAATTTTGTAGATGACATCGCCGAAGTCGAGGATCGGTAGGATAGTCAGTTTTACTAGGGTAAGTTTGGCGGCGTGAGTGAAGGAGGCTTTGTTGCGGAATAGAAAGCCGACTCTTGATTTGATTTTGGATTGGAGATGTTTGATATGAGTCTGGAAGGAGAGTTTACAGTCTAGCCAGACACCTAGGTACTTATAGATGTCCACATATTCAAGGTCGGAACCATCCAGGGTGGTGATGCTGGTCAGGCGTGAGGGTGCCCTTGTTTACAGATTTAGGGTTGTACCTGGTGGGTTCCTTGATGATTTGTGTGAGATTGAGGGCATCTAGCTATGTAGTGCACTACTATATACCAGAGCCCTATTCCCTATGTAGTGCACTACTTTAGACCAGAGCCCTATTCCCTATGTAGTGCACTACTATATACCAGGGCCCTATTCCCTATGTAGTGCACTACTTTAGACCAGAGCCCTATTCCCTATGTAGTGCACTACTTTAGACCAGATACCTATTCCCTATGTAGTGTACTACTTTAGACCAGAGCCCTATTCCCTATATAGTGCACTACTTTAGACCAGAGCCCTATTCCCTATATAGTGCACTACTTTAGACCAGAGCCCTATTCCCTATATAGTGTACTACTTTAGACCAGGGCCCTATTCCCTATATAGTGCACTACTTTAGACCAGAGCCCTATTCCCTATATAGTGGTACTACTTTAGACCAGAGCCCTATTCCCTATGTAGTGCACTACTTTAGACCAGAGCCCTATTCCCTATATAGTGGTACTACTATAGACCAGGGCCCTATTCCCTAATATAGTGGTACTACTATAGACCAGAGCCCTATTCCCTATAGACCAGAGCCCTATTCCCTATATAGTGGTACTACTACAGACCAGAGCCCTATTCCCTATATAGTGGTACTACTTTAGACCAGAGCCCTATTCCCTATATAGTGGTACTACTATAGACCAGAGCCCTATTCCCTATATAGTGGTACTACTATAGACCAGAGCCCTATTCCCTATATAGTGGTACTACTATAGACCAGAGCCCTATTCCCTATATAGTGGTACTACTATAGACCAGAGCCCTATTCCCTATATAGTGGTACTACTTTAGACCAGGGCCCTATTCCCTATATAGTGCACTACTTTAGACCAGAGCCCTATTCCCTATATAGTGTACTACTTTAGACCAGAGCCCTATTCCCTATATAGTGGTACTACTTTAGACCAGAGCCCTATTCCCTATGTAGTGCACTACTTTAGACCAGAGCCCTATTCCCTATATAGTGGTACTACTATAGACCAGGGCCCTATTCCCTAATATAGTGGTACTACTATAGACCAGAGCCCTATTCCCTATATAGTGGTACTACTACAGACCAGAGCCCTATTCCCTATAGTAGTGTGGTACTACTTTAGACCAGAGCCCTATTCCCTATTCCCTAGTGGTACTACTATAGACCAGAGCCCTATTCCCTATATAGTGGTACTACTATAGACCAGAGCCCTATTCCCTATATAGTGGTACTACTATAGACCAGAGACCTATTCCCTATATAGTGGTACTACTATAGACCAGAGCCCTATTCCCTATATAGTGGTACTACTATAGACCAGAGCCCTATTCCCTATATAGTGGTACTACTTTAGACCAGGGCCCTATTCCCTATATAGTGGTACTACTTTAGACCAGGGCCCTATTCCCTATATAGTGCACTACTTTAGACCAGAGCCCTATTCCCTATATAGTGTACTACTTTAGACCAGAGCCCTATTCCCTATATAGTGGTACTACTTTAGACCAGAGCCCTATTCCCTATATAGTGCACTACTTTAGACCAGAGCCCTATTCCCTATATAGTGGTACTACTATAGACCAGGGCCCTATTCCCTAATATAGTGGTACTACTATAGACCAGAGCCCTATTCCCTATAGACCAGAGCCCTATTCCCTATATAGTGGTACTACTTTAGACCAGAGCCCTATTCCCTATGTAGTGCACTACTTTAGACCAGAGCCCTATTCCCTATATAGTGGTACTACTATAGACCAGAGCCCTATTCCCTATATAGTGGTACTACTATAGACCAGAGCCCTATTCCCTATATAGTGGTACTACTATAGACCAGAGCCCTATTCCCTATATAGTGGTACTACTATAGACCAGAGCCCTATTCCCTATATAGTGGTACTACTATAGACCAGAGCCCTATTCCCTATATAGTGGTACTACTATAGACCAGAGCCCTATTCCCTATATAGTGGTACTACTATAGACCAGAGCCCTATTCCCTATATAGTGCACTACTTTAGACCAGAGCCCTATTCCCTATATAGTGGTACTACTATAGACCAGGGCCCTATTCCCTAATATAGTGGTACTACTATAGACCAGAGCCCTATTCCCTATAGACCAGAGCCCTATTCCCTATATAGTGGTACTACTTTAGACCAGAGCCCTATTCCCTATTCCCTATATATAGTGCACTACTTTAGACCAGAGCCCTATTCCCTATATAGTGGTACTACTATAGACCAGAGCCCTATTCCCTATATAGTGGTACTACTATAGACCAGAGCCCTATTCCCTATATAGTGGTACTACTATAGACCAGAGCCCTATTCCCTATATAGTGGTACTACTATAGACCAGAGCCCTATTCCCTATATAGTGGTACTACTACAGACCAGAGCCCTATTCCCTATATAGTGGTACTACTTTAGACCAGAGCCCTATTCCCTATATAGTGGTACTACTATAGACCAGAGCCCTATTCCCTATATAGTGGTACTACTATAGACCAGAGCCCTATTCCCTATATAGTGGTACTACTATAGACCAGAGACCTATTCCCTATATAGTGGTACTACTATAGACCAGAGCCCTATTCCCTATATAGTGGTACTACTATAGACCAGAGCCCTATTCCCTATATAGTGGTACTACTTTAGACCAGGGCCCTATTCCCTATATAGTGGTACTACTTTAGACCAGGGCCCTATTCCCTATATAGTGCACTACTTTAGACCAGAGCCCTATTCCCTATATAGTGTACTACTTTAGACCAGAGCCCTATTCCCTATATAGTGGTACTACTTTAGACCAGAGCCCTATTCCCTATATAGTGCACTACTTTAGACCAGAGCCCTATTCCCTATATAGTGGTACTACTATAGACCAGGGCCCTATTCCCTAATATAGTGGTACTACTATAGACCAGAGCCCTATTCCCTATAGACCAGAGCCCTATTCCCTATATAGTGGTACTACTTTAGACCAGAGCCCTCCTATATAGAGCCCTATTCCCTATGTAGTGCACTACTTTAGACCAGAGCCCTATTCCCTATATAGTGGTACTACTATAGACCAGAGCCCTATTCCTATATAGTGGTACTACTATAGACCAGAGCCCTATTCCCTATATAGTGGTACTACTATAGACCAGAGCCCTATTCCCTATATAGTGGTACTACTATAGACCAGAGCCCTATTCCCTATATAGTGGTACTACTATAGACCAGAGCCCTATTCCCTATATAGTGGTACTACTATAGACCAGAGCCCTATTCCCTATATAGTGGTACTACTATAGACCAGAGCCCTATTCCCTATATAGTGCACTACTTTAGACCAGAGCCCTATTCCCTATATAGTGGTACTACTATAGACCAGGGCCCTATTCCCTAATATAGTGGTACTACTATAGACCAGAGCCCTATTCCCTATAGACCAGAGCCCTATTCCCTATATAGTGGTACTACTTTAGACCAGAGCCCTATTCCCTATGTAGTGCACTACTTTAGACCAGAGCCCTATTCCCTATATAGTGGTACTACTATAGACCAGAGCCCTATTCCCTATATAGTGGTACTACTATAGACCAGAGCCCTATTCCCTATATAGTGGTACTACTATAGACCAGAGCCCTATTCCCTATATAGTGGTACTACTTTAGACCAGAGCCCTATTCCCTATGTAGTGCACTACTTTAGACCAGAGCCCTATTCCCTATATAGTGGTACTACTATAGACCAGGGCCCTATTCCCTAATATAGTGGTACTACTTTAGACCAGAGCCCTATTCCCTATATAGTGGTACTACTACAGACCAGAGCCCTATTCCCTATATAGTGGTACTACTTTAGACCAGAGCCCTATTCCCTATATAGTGGTACTACTATAGACCAGAGCCCTATTCCCTATATAGTGGTACTACTTTAGACCAGAGCCCTATTCCCTATATAGTGGTACTACTATAGACCAGAGCCCTATTCCCTATATAGTGGTACTACTATAGACCAGAGCCCTATTCCCTATATAGTGGTACTACTATAGACCAGAGCCCTATTCCCTATATAGTGGTACTACTATAGACCAGAGCCCTATTCCCTATATAGTGCACTACTTTAGACCAGAGCCCTATTCCCTATATAGTGG
>NC_088399.1:101768703-101858703 GCF_034236695.1 Oncorhynchus nerka | reverse complement strand
AAACAGACAAAACAAAAGGGAAAATTAAACATGGATCGGTGGCGGCTAGAAGGCCGGTGACGTCGACTCCCGAACGTCACCCGAACAAGGACAGGGAACAACTGACTATAGAGCTAGGTTGTTATTCGGTGGAACAAGGAGAGGGAACAACTGACTATAGAGCTAGGTTGTTATTCGGTGGAACAAGGAGAGGGAACAACTGACTATAGAGCTAGGTTGTTATTCGGTGGAACAAGGAGAGGGAACAACTGACTATAGAGCTAGGTTGTTATTCGGTGGAACAAGGAGAGGGAACAGCTTCGGTGGAACAAGTTGTTATTGTGACTATGGAGCTAGGTTGTTATTGTGACTATGGAGCTAGGTTGTTACTGTGACTATATGGGGCTAGGTTGTTACTGTGACTATATGGGGCTAGGTTGTTACTGTGACTATGGAGCTAGGTTGTTATTGTGACTATATGGGGCTAGGTTGTTACTGTGACTATGGGGCTAGGTTGTTATTGTGACTATATGGGGCTAGGTTGTTATTGTGACTATAAGGGGCTAGGTTGTTATTGTGACTATATTGGGCTAGGTTGTTATTGTGACTATATGGGGCTAGGTTGTTATAGTAACTATGGAGCTAGGTTGTTACTGTGACTATGGAGCTAGGTTGTTATTGTGACTATAGAGCTAGGTTGTTATTGTAACTATGGAGCTAGGTTGTTATAGTAACTATGGAGCTAGGTTGTTATTGTGACTATATGGGGCTAGGTTGTTATTGTGACTATGGAGCTAGGTTGTTACTGTGACGATGGGGCTAGGTTGTTACTGTGACTATGGGGCTAGGTTGTTACTGTGACTATGGGGCTAGGTTGTTACTGTGACTATGGGGCTAGGTTGTTACTGTGACTATATGGGGCTAGGTTGTTACTGTGACTATGGGGCTAGGTTGTTACTGTGACTATGGGGCTAGGTTGTTACTGTGACTATGGGGCTAGGTTGTTATTGTGACTATAGAGCTAGGTTGTTATAGTAACTATGGAGCTAGGTTGTTATAGTGACTATGGAGCTAGGTTGTTATTGTGACTATGGAGCTAGGTTGTTATAGTAACTATGGAGCTCGATTTTTATAGTAACTATGGAGCTAGGTTGTTATAGTAACTATAGAGCTAGGTTGTTACTGTGACTATGGAGCTAGGTTGTTATAGTAACTATGGAGCTCGATTTTTATAGTAACTATAGAGCTAGGTTGTTACTGTGACTATGGAGCTAGGTTGTTACTGTGACTATCGATCTAGGTTGTTGCTGTGACTATGGGGCTAGGTTGTTACTGTGACTATGGGGCTAGGTTGTTACTGTGACTATGGGGCTAGGTTGTTATAGTAACTATGGAGCTAGGTTGTTATAGTAACTATGGAGCTAGGTTGTTATAGTAACTATGGAGCTAGGTTGTTACTATTACTATGGGGCTAGGTTGTTACTGTTGCTATGGGGCTAGTGTGACTAGGGAGCTAGGTTGTTACTGTGACTATGGGGCTAGGTTGTTACTGTGACAATAGAGCTAGGTTGTTACTGTGACTATAGAGCTAGGTTGTTATAGTAACTATGTAGCTAGGTTGTTACTTCGACTATGGGGCTATTTTGTTACTGTAACTATGGAGCTAGGTTGTTATAGTAACTATGGGGCTAGGTTGTTACTGTGACTATAGAGCTAAGTTGTTACTGTGACTATAGAGCTAGGTTGTTACTGTGACTATGGGGCTAGGTTGTTATTGTGACTATGGAGATAGGTTGTTACTGTGACTATCGATCTAGGTTGTTGCTGTGACTATGGGGCTAGGTTGTTACTGTGACTATAGAGCTAGGTTGTTACTGTGACTATAGAGCTAGGTTGTTACTGTGACTATGGAGCTAGGTTGTTACAATAACTATGGAGCTCGGTTTTTATAGTAACTATGGAGCTAGGTTGTTGCTGTGACTATGGCGCTAGGTTGTTATAGTAACTATGGAGCTAGGTTGTTACTGTTACTATAGAGCTAGGTTGTTATTGTGACTATGGAGCTAGGTTGTTACTGTTACTATGGAGCTAGGTTGTTACCTTGACTATAGAGCTAGGTTGTTACTGTGACTATAGAGCTATGTTGTTACTGGGACTATGGAGCTAGGTTGTTATTGTGGCTATGGACCTAGGTTGTAATAGTAACTATGGAGCTAGGTTGTTACTGTGACAATAGAGCTATGTTGTTACTGTGACTATAGAGCTAGGTTGTTACTGTGACTATATAGAGCTAGGTTGTTACTGTGACTATAGAGCTAGGTTGTTACTGGGACTATGGAGCTAGGTGGTTATAGTAACTATGGAGCTAGGTTGTTATAGTAACTATGGAGCCAGGTTGTTACTGTGACTATAGAGCTAGGTTGTTACTGTGACTATGGGGCTAGGTTGTTACTGTGACTATGGAGCTAGGTTGTTACTGTGACTATGGGGCTAGGTTGTTACTGTGACTATGGAGCTGACTCTGTACCGGTGGCGAGTGGCTCAGCAGTCTAAGGCACTGAATCGCAGTGCTAGAGGCTTCACTACAGACAGCCCGGTTTGAATCCAAGCTGCATCACAACCGGCCGTGATTGGGAGTCACATTTTGCCCAGCGTCGTCCGGGTTTGGCTGGTTTTTTATCGTCATTGTAAATAAGACTTTGTTCTTAACTTAGGACGCGTGAACCGCTAACGGGACACCTACGACACCTACGACAACATTCAGTGAAATTGCAGAGCGCGAAATTCAAAATGCAAAAATCATCATTTTAAACATTCATGAAAATACAAGTGTCTTACATCATTTGAAAGCTTAACTACTTGTTAATCAATGTTTCTAATTAGTCCTCAGGTACTTTAATATCTAAATAAACTATAATATTTAAGACGGAGGATAGCATGTTCAATAGGGAGGATAAACAACTCATTCACGCACCAACAAGACTACTTTTCTAATGAGGGAAACCTTGGATAAACTACAACTATTTGTTAATTTTTCTGCCATATCAGTTCTGTTATACTCACAGACATTATTCTAACGGTTTTAGAAACTTCAGGGTGTTTTCTATCCAATACTATGCATATCCTAGCTTCTGGGCCTGAGTAAGAGGCAGTTTACTTTGGGCATGTCAGTCATCGGAACTTCCGAATACTGCCATGTATGCCGAAGAAGTTGCCTAGTTAAATAAAGTTTAAATTAACAACAAAATCTACTAAATAAATGCTACCCTCTGTATATAGCTTCGCGACTGTTGTTTTATTGTTGCTCCTTAATTATTACAAATTGTTAAATCTTTCTCATTTAAAATGTAAATGTTTTATTTTATTTTTCAAGTTATTTTAGTAAATACTTTCTTAAATTGCATCGTTGGTTAAGGGCTTGTAAGTAAGCATTTCACACTGTGAATGGAACAAATACATTTTTATTTTAATATCTGTTTTAGAAAGACAGAATAAACTAACATGTTCATAGTATTACAACATAAATCTGCTAAATATTTTATAGTATTACTACTAAACTATTCACTTAGGATGTTGTTATACTGCTAGTGTGTGTTTCCTGTTCCAGACTTGGGAACTGTGTGTTTCCTGTTCCAGACTTGGGAACTGTGTGTTTCCTGTTCCAGACTTGGGAACTGTGAAGAGACCCCCAGGTACATGCTTTTATCATGAGAAAGAACAGATTTCTAGTCCTCTGTGGTTTCTGGAAACGATACCACGGCAACAACAAAAAGAAAGCATGTTATGTAAAGTCACATAATAACTACTGGGCTTTAATGTTTAATATTTCATATTTATTGAATAATATGTTGCTAGCTGATAGAGCAAATAAAATAACACATAGAATATATTTTATTTTATATTCTATTTATTTCAGAAATAAAACATTAAATAACAGAATATCTTTAATTGTCCTTATGCCAAAAACATTTTGAGACTCAGAACAAATAATTACACCGTTTTAAAATGTAATTTGGTATATACAGTGCCTTGCGAAAGTATAATTTTGCACGCCCAATTTTTCAGTTTTTGATTTGTTAAAAAAGTTAGAAATATCCAATAAATGTCGTTCCACTTCATGATTGTGTCCCACTTGTTGTTGATTCTTCACAAAAAAATACAGTTTTATATCTTTATGTTTGAAGCCTGAAATGTGGCAAAAGGTCGCAAAGTTCAAGGGGGCCGAATACTTTCGCAAGGCACTGTATATTAATTACATCTAAGGACATAATACTGGGTCAGATTAAATTACATTTATTAGATCTATGATTCATTATTTATAGCAACTAAATGATTTAATGTAAATTAATAGTTGAGTTCCAAAACAATAAACACTTTGAAGCTAACTTCTGAAGCTGCTATTTATCAGTAGTCTAACACACCATAGAAATACAATGACACAGCATTCTATAATTCCCGAAGTGCATTTCAACTCCCAGGGTGCAATGCTCCACCCAGTGCTGGCTACTGTTAGCAAGCCCAGACAAACACGAAGTAGAGTAAATATATTACTGTCACTGTAGCTAAGTTATGAGTGCATTTCACATTTACATTTGGCATTTAAATAAAGGTGAAATAAAAACTTGAATCATATTGTAATACTCACATGAATATCATGCCAAATATATTCCAAACACTAGGAGCATCTTCCAAATATTGAGTTGCACCTCCCCACTTTTGACACCCCTCTACAAGGTGTCAAAAGAGTTCCACAGGGATGCTGGCCCAAGTTGACTCCAATGCTTCCAACAGTAGTGTTAAGAAGTTGGCTGGATGTCCTCTGGGTGGTGGACCATTCTTGATACACACGGGAAAATTTTGAGTGTGAAAAACCCAGCAGCGTTGCAGTTCTTGACAGAAACAGGGTGCCTGGCACCTACTACCATACCGCCGTTAAGAGGCACTTCAATCTTCTGTCTTGCCCTTTCACCCTCTGAATGGCACACACACAATCCATGTCTCAAGGCTTAAAAATCCTTCTGTCTCCTCCCCTTCATCAACACTGATTGAAGTTACATCAATAAGGGATCCTAGCTTTCACCTGGATTCACCTGGTCAGTCTGTCATGGAAAGAGCATTGTTCTGTATATTTAGTATATGTTTATATCATTGTCACTCTAAAATAATCCAAATGTAGTTGCTTGTAAGAATAAAGTGTGTGTAAAATAGTTTATTCTGTTGTTTTACAACTAAACCTCCCCTGCACTGCTTTGTAACACCTTTTGCTTAGTTGTTTCAAAGTGGGCTGGCCGTCATCTTCTCTGTACGCCAAGTATTCCCATAGTTCACTCGTGGAGACAGTTCTGTCAACACGCTGCAGGTATGGAGGTATGATGTTTTCGTTAGAGGAAGCCATGCTGTCTGCATTTTCTCTCCTCTCGCTTGCTTCTCAAAAGTGGCTTGTGCAGGGTCAGCTGCATGTGCAAGTAGCCTGGCTAGCTCACTACTGCCCCCTAGAGAAGACAAGTAGCCTGGCTAGCTCACTACTGCCCCCTAGAGAAGACAAGTAGCCTGGCTAGCTCACTACTGCCCCCTAGAGAAGACAAGTAGCC
Source organism: Oncorhynchus nerka (assembly GCF_034236695.1). Taxonomy (NCBI): domain Eukaryota; kingdom Metazoa; phylum Chordata; class Actinopteri; order Salmoniformes; family Salmonidae; genus Oncorhynchus; species Oncorhynchus nerka. The sequence continues at coordinate 101,853,133 of NC_088399.1, read as the reverse complement.
TGGCTAGCTCACTACTGCCCCCTAGAGAAGACAAGTAGCCTGGCTAGCTCACTACTGCCCCCTAGAGAAGACAAGTAGCCTGGCTAGATCACTACTGCCCCCTAGAGAAGACAAGTAGCCTGGCTAGCTCACTACTGCCCCCTAGAGAAGACAAGTAGCCTGGCTAGCTTACTACTGCCCCCTAGAGAAGACAAGTAGCCTGGATAACTTACTACTGCCCCCTAGAGAAGACAAGTAGCCTGGATAACTTACTACTGCCCCCTAGAGAAGACAAGTAGCCTGGCTAGCTTACTACTGCCCCCCAGAGAAGACGAGTAGCCTGGCTAGCTTACTACTGCCCCCTAGAGAAGACAAGTAGCCTGGCTATCTTACTACTGCCCCCTTGAGAAGACAAGTAGCCTGGCTATCTTACTACTGCCCCCTTGAGAAGACAAGTAGTCTGGCTAGCTCACTACTGCCCCCTTGAGAAGACAAGTAGCCTGAGTAGCTCACTACTGCCCCCTTGAGAAGACAAGTAGCCTGGCTAGCTCACTACTGCCCCCTAGAGAAGACAAGTAGCCTGAGTAGCTCACTACTGCCCCCTTGAGAAGACAAGTAGCCTGGCTAGCTCACTACTGCCCCCTAGAGAAGACAAGTAGCCTGGCTAGCTTACTACTGCCCCCTAGAGAAGACGAGTAGCCTGGCTAGCTTACTACTGCCCCCTAGAGAAGACGAGTAGCCTGGCTATCTTACTACTGCCCCCTAGAGAAGACAAGTAGTCTGGCTAGCTCACTACTGCCCCCTAGAGAAGACAAGTAGCCTGGCTAGCTTACTACTGCCCCCTAGAGAAGACAAGTAGCCTGGATAACTTACTACTGCCCCCTAGAGAAGACAAGTAGCCTGGCTAGCTTACTACTGCCCCCTAGAGAAGACGAGTAGCCTGGCTAGCTTACTACTGCCCCCTAGAGAAGACAAGTAGCCTGGCTATCTTACTACTGCCCCCTAGAGAAGACAAGTAGTCTGGCTAGCTCACTACTGCCCCCTTGAGAAGACACGTAGCCTGAGTAGCTCACTACTGCCCCCTAGAGAAGACAAGTAGCCTGGCTAGCTCACTACTGCCCCCTAGAGATGACAAGTAGCCTGGCTAGCTTACTACTGCCCCCTTGAGAAGACAAGTAGCCTGGCTAGCTTTCTACTGCCCCCTAGAGAAGACAAGTAGCCTGGATAACTTACTACTGCCCCCTAGAGAAGACGAGTAGCCTGGCTAGCTTACTACTGCCCCCTAGAGAAGACGAGTAGCCTGGCTAGCTTACTACTGCCCCCTAGAGAAGACGAGTAGCCTGGCTAGCTTACTACTGCCCCCTAGAGAAGACAAGTAGTCTGGCTAGCTTACTACTGCCCCCTAGAGAAGACAAGTAGCCTGGCTAGCTTACTACTGCCCCCTTGAGAAGACGAGTAGCCTGGCTAGCTTACTACTGCCCCCTAGAGAAGACAAGTAGCCTGGATAACTTACTACTGCCCCCTTTGAGAAGATTCAGACAAATGACTAGACCCTCTCAATCTGTACTTGACAGAAGTACCAAACATTCTAGTACCAAAACGCTTTTCACGTTCTAGTATTGGAAAATTACTGACATTTCAGTATACCCTGAAAGAGAGAGAGAGAGAGACTCACTCTGTCTCATTTTTCTTTCTGTCTCTACAGGCAGACACACACACACACATAGTCCTTGTAGTCTGTGTGACCAAGGGGCAAAGGAGATCAGTGGAGCGTATGTTACAGCATTTCAACACAAGCTGTTTTACTTCCTTCCTTCCCTCCCTCCCTCCTTCACCTGCAAATCTTTCACAATTCTTGAGGCGCTGCGCAGCTGTTTACTCTTTACACCTTACAACATATTCTGTTGATCATTTGATTTGGATGGCTTGTGGATAAGAATGGGTTGGTTGTGTGCTTCTAACGTGCTACACTAGAGTGTTCTGAGGCCAGCTGTCTTTGGCTCCATTTATCATGTCTACTATGACTCACTGTCCTTGTTTGAGAGAGATGCCCTTGGGGCTCTGAGAGAGAGATGCCCTTGGGGCTCTGAGAGAGAGATGCCCTTGGGGCTCTGAGAGAGAGATGCCCTCGGGGCTTTGAGAGAGAGAGAGATGCCCTCGGGGCTTTGAGAGAGAGAGAGATGCCCTCGGGGCTCTGAGAGAGAGATGCCCTCGGGGCTTTGAGAGAGAGACAGATGCCCTCGGGGCTTTGAGAGAGAGAGAGATGCCCTCGGGGCTTTGAGAGAGAGAGAGATGCCCTCGGGGCTTTGAGAGAGAGAGAGATGCCCTCGGGGCTTTGAGAGAGAGAGAGATGCCCTCGGGGCTCTGAGAGAGAGAGAGATGCCCTCGGGGCTCTGAGAGAGAGAGAGATGCCCTTGGGGCTCTGAGAGAGAGAGAGAGATGCCCTCGGGGCTCTGAGAGAGAGAGAGATGCCCTCGGGGCTCTGAGAGAGAGAGAGATGCCCTCGGGGCTCTGAGAGAGAGAGAGATGCCCTCGGGGCTCTGAGAGAGAGAGATGCCCTCGGGGCTCTGAGAGCCTCGGGGCTCTGAGAGAGAGATGCCCTCGGGGCTCTGAGAGAGAGAGATGCCCTCGGGGCTCTGAGAGAGAGATGCCCTCGGGGCTCTGAGAGAGAGAGAGATGCCCTCGGGGCTCTGAGAGAGATGCCCTCGGGGCTTTGAGAGAGATGCCCTCGGGGCTTTGAGAGAGAGAGATGCCCTCGGGGCTTTGAGAGAGAGAGATGCCCTCGGGGCTTTGAGAGAGAGATGCCCTCGGGGCTGCCCTCGGGGCTTTGAGAGAGAGAGAGATGCCCTCGGGGCTTTGAGAGAGAGAGAGATGCCCTCGGGGCTTTGAGAGAGAGAGAGATGCCCTCGGGGCTTTGAGAGAGAGAGAGATGCCCTCGGGGCTCTGAGAGAGAGAGATGCCCTCGGGCTTTGAGAGAGAGAGAGTGATGCCCTCGGGGCTTTGAGAGAGAGAGAGTGATGCCCTCGGGGCTTTGAGAGAGAGAGAGTGATGCCCTCGGGCTCTGAGAGAGAGAGAGTGATGCCCTCGGGCTCTGAGAGAGAGAGAGTGATGCCCTCGGGGCTCTGAGAGAGAGAGAGATGCCCTCGGGGCTCTGAGAGAGAGAGAGATGCCCTCGGGGCTTTGAGAGAGAGAGAGATGCCCTCGGGGCTCTGAGAGAGAGAGAGATGCCCTCGGGGCTCTGAGAGAGAGAGAGATGCCCTCGGGGCTCTGAGAGAGAGAGAGATGCCCTCGGGGCTCTGAGAGAGAGAGAGATGCCCTCGGGGCTCTGAGAGAGAGAGAGAGATGCCCTCGGGGCTCTGAGAGAGAGAGAGAGATGCCCTCGGGGCTCTGAGAGAGAGAGAGATGCCCTCGGGGCTCTGAGAGAGAGAGAGATGCCCTCGGGGCTCTGAGAGAGAGAGAGATGCCCTCGGGGCTCTGAGAGAGAGATGCCCTCGGGGCTCTGAGAGAGAGAGATGCCCTCGGGGCTCTGAGAGAGAGAGAGATGCCCTCGGGGCTCTGAGAGAGAGAGAGATGCCCTCGGGGCTTTGAGAGAGAGAGAGATGCCCTCGGGGCTTTGAGAGAGAGAGAGATGCCCTCGGGGCTTTGAGAGAGAGAGAGATGCCCTCGGGGCTTTGAGAGAGAGAGAGATGCCCTCGGGGCTCTGAGAGAGAGAGAGATGCCCTCGGGGCTCTGAGAGAGAGAGAGATGCCCTCGGGCTTTGAGAGAGAGAGAGTGATGCCCTCGGGGCTTTGAGAGAGAGAGAGTGATGCCCTCGGGGCTCTGAGAGAGTGGGGCCCTCGGGGCTCTGAGAGAGTGAGTGATTGAGAGAAGCAAAGAGACCTGCAGTAACCCCTGTCCTCATCCTGATCTCACTGTAACAGTCAGAGGAGTGCAGTCTGTGTCTGTATCCCGGCCTGTATCCCCGTCTGTAGCCCTGTTTCTGGCTGTACCGGCAGCTCTGTCTGTAGCAGTCTGTGTGCTCTAGCTCTGTCTGTAGAAGTCTGCGGGCTCCAGCTCTGTCTGTAGCAATCTACGTGCTCCAGCTCTGTCTGTAGCAGTCTGCGTGCTCCAGCTCTGTCTGTAGCAGTCTGTGTGCTCTAGCTCTCTCTGTAGCAGTCTGCGTGCTCCAGCTCTGTCTGTAGCAGTCTGCGTGCTCCAGCTCTGTCTGTAGCAGTCTGCGGGCTCCAGCTCTGTCTGTAGCAGTCTGCGTGCTCCAGCTCTGTCTCTAGCAGTCTGCGTGCTCCAGCTCTGTCTGTAGCAGTCTGTGTGCTCTAGCTCTGTCTGTAGCAGTCTGCGTGCTCTAGCTCTGTCTGTAGCAGTCTGCGTGCTCTAGCTCTGTCTGTAGCAGTCTGCGTGCTCCAGCTCTGTCTGTAGCAGTCTGCGTGCTCCAGCTCTGTCTGTAGCAGTCTGCGTGCTCTAGCTCTGTCTGTAGCAGTCTGCGTGCTCTAGCTCTGTCTGTAGCAGTCTGCGTGCTCTAGCTCTGTCTGCTTCCTTGTTTCTTGTAGGAAAACACTAATATCCTCCAGCTGTGCGGAAAATTGGGCCCTTCGAGGTACAATGAGGGAAAGCTAATGGTTAATTTTCCTTTCTTCTGAGCCATAAGACAGCAGCACACAGCATCCCCCTCTCCACCAGAGGTGTGTGTGTGTGTGTGTGTGTGTGTGTGTCTCTAAAGGTGTCCGCTGAAACAGAAGAGTTTGTGCCTGTGCCATGATGACATTTTGTGACGGTGCTGGACTCCGGCTGTTTGAGCACACAAACATTTTTCTCGAGGTCATGTCGAAGTCTCCGCCCCTTCGTCCGTGATTGGTCAACAGTAGGGATTCTTCAATAAAGTCTCCGCCCCTTTGTCCGTGATTGGTCAACAGTAGGGATTCTTCAATAAAGTCTTTGTTGTCATTCATCGAGAGACGACTCATTTTCATGAAGAAATACTGCACCAAACATCTTATTTGGATGTAAGATTACGTGACTAAAATCTCCAGATTAATTCTGACTACAGTGTCTCAAAATGGTCAATGTTCTATTGTTGCTTTGTTTTTCAAGTTATTCGAGCGAAGGGCTTTTAAAGGAGTATACGAACACACTCGTACGATTCGCCTAGCCGACTTCGGCTGGCTGCCAGCCGATCTGAAGCATGCTGACACCTTAAGCCTGCTAGACTCTGTAGCCCTGACAGGGTCTGATTGCCAGAGTGGGTGAGTGTCTGTGAGGATGGTGTCTCTGGGGAACCGGCATAGTCACTGCTGTTGTTTATCAGCAGATGGTAACAATCAACACACACACCTCCCCATTTGGGAAGGTGAGTCTGGCTGACACACACACACACACACACACACACACACACACACACACACACACACACACACACACACACAGCAGAAAGGGAGAATGCCATTAAAGGAAGATTAAAGGGGGGGAAATTGGTACTCTTTTTGAATTCCCCACTTGGTACTCATCTGGCGTTTAAGGTGACAGGGTGGAGATGAGGGGGAGGAGAGGGGGAAGAGATGAGGGGAGGAGAGGGGGTGGAGATGAGAGGGGGAAGAGATGAGGATGAGAGGGGGAAGAGATGAGGATGAGAGGGGGAAGAGATGAGGGGGTGAGAGGGGAAGAGATGAGAGGAGGAGAGGGGGAAGAGATGAGAGGAGGAGAGGGGGAAGAGATGAGAGGGGGAAGAGATGAGAGGGGGAAGAGATGAGAGGGGAAGAGATGAGAGGGGGAAGAGATGAGAGGGGGAAGAGATGAGAGGAGGAGAGGGGGAAGAGATGAGAGGAGGAGAGGGGGAAGAGATGAGAGGAGGAGAGGGGGAAGAGATGAGAGGAGGAGAGGGGGAAGAGGAAGAGATGAGAGGGGGAAGAGATGAGAGGGGGAAGAGATGAGAGGGGGAAGAGATGAGAGGGGAAGAGATGAGAGGGGGAAGAGATGAGAAGGAGGAGGAGATGAGAAGGAGAGGGGAGGAGATGAGAGGAGGAGAGGGGGAAGAGATGAGAGGAGGAGAGGGGGTGGAGATGAGGAGGAGAGGGGGTGGAAATGAGGGGGTGGAGATGAGGAGGAGAGGGGGTGGAGATGAGAGGGGGAGGAGATGAGAGGGGGAGGAGAGGGGGAGGAGATGAGGGGGTGGAGATGAGGAGAGGGGGAAGAGATGAGGGGTGGAGATGAGGAGAGGGGGAAGAGATGCGAGGGGGAGGAGATGAGGAGGAGAGGGGTGGAGGTGAGGGGGTGGAGATGAGGAGGAGAGGGGGTGGAGATGAGGAGGAGAGGGGGTGGAGATGAGGAGGAGAGGGGGTGGAGATGAGGGGGAAGAGATGAGCGGAGGAGAGGGGGAGAGATGAGAGGAGGAGAGGGGGAGAGATGAGAGGAGGAGAGGGGGAGAGATGAGAGGAGGAGAGGGGGAGAGATGAGAGGAGGATAGGGGGAGAGATGAGAGGGGGAGAGGGGAAGAGATGAGAGGGGAAGAGATGAGGGGAAGAGATGAGGGGGAAGAGATGAGGGGGAGGAGATGAGAGGGGGAGGAGAGGGGGTGGAGATGAGGGGGTGGAGATGAGGAGGAGAGGGGGAAGAGATGAGGGGGAAGAGATGAGGGGGTGGAGATGAGGGGGTGGAGATGAGGGGGTGGAGATGAGGGGGTGGAGATGAGGAGGAGAGGGGTGGAGAGGAGAGGGGGTGGAGATGAGGAGGAGAGGGGTGGAGATGAGGAGGAGAGGGAGTGGAGATGAGGAGGAGAGGGGGTGGAGATGAGGAGGAGAGGGGAGAGAGATGAGGAGGAGAGGGGGTGGAGATGAGGAGGAGAGGGGTGGAGATGAGGAGGAGAGGGGGAGGAGATGAGAGGAGGAGAGGGGGAAGAGATGAGAGGGGGAAGAGATGAGAGGAGGAGAGGGGAAGAGATGAGAGGAGGAGAGGGGAAGAGATGAGGAGGAGAGGGGGAAGATGAGGGGGAGGAGATGAGGGGGAGGAGATGAGGGGGTGGAGATGGGGAGGAGATGAGGGGTGGAGATGAGGAGGAGAGGGGGAGGAGATGAGGGGGTGGAGATGAGAGGGGAGGAGATGAGAGGGTGAAGATGAGGATGAGAGGGGGTGGAGATGAGGAGGAGAGGATGAGAAATGCCTTCTAGCTGACAGGGACTGAGAAGACCAGACATATGTTAATCAGATGCTGTGATGACTGCAGCCTGGGAGGAGAGAGAGAGAGAGAGAGAGAGAGAGAGGGGGGGGGGGGGGGTAATGTGAGGGTATTGCTACTCCGGAGAGTTACAACACAACAGCTGTTGTTGTTAGGACTGACTCTCATAGATGTTCTATTTTTAATGAGGCTACTGGTTGTGTAGTGGGATGATGAGGGGGAGGGAAGGAGAGATGGATAAAGAGAGGGGAGGGATGGGGTGAGAGAGTGAGGTGGTATAGTTGTACAGAGCCCAGGGTCAGCTAGCTAGCTATAGGTCACAGATACAGGAAGGGAGATTCAGCTAGCTAGCTATAGGTCTCAGACACAGGAAGGTAGTGGGAGAGTCAGCTAGCTAGCTATAGGTCACAGACACAGGGAGGGAGAGTCAGCTAGCTAGCTATATGTCACAGATACAGGGAGGGAGAGTCAGCTAGCTAGCTATATGTCACAGATACAGGGAGGGAGAGTCAGCTAGCTAGCTATATGTCACAGATACAGGGAGGGAGAGTCAGCTAGCTAGCTATATGTCACAGATACAGGGAGGGAGAGTCAGCTAGCTAGCTATAGGTCACAGATACAGGAAGGGAGAGTCAGCTAGCTAGCTATAGGTCACAGATACAGGGAGGGAGAGTCAGCTAGCTAGCTATATGTCACAGATACAGGGAGGGAGAGTCAGCTAGCTAGCTATAGGTCACAGATACAGGGAGGGAGAGTCAGCTAGCTAGCTATAGGTCACAGATACAGGAAGGGAGAGTCAGCTAGCTAGCTATAGGTCTCAGACACAGGAAGGTAGTGGGAGATTCAGCTAGCTAGCTATAGGTCACAGATACAGGAAGGAAGAGTCAGCTAGCTAGCTATAGGTCAGATACAGGAAGGTACTGTAGAGGGAGAGTCGGCTAGCTAGCTATAGTTCTCAGATACAGGAAGATACTTTAGAGGGAGTCGGCTAGCTAGCTATAGGTCACAGACACAGAAAGGGAGATTCAGCTAGCTAGCTATAGGTCACAGATACAGGAAGGGAGATTCAGCTAGCTAGCTATAGGTCACAGATACAGGAAGGTACTGTAGAGGGAGAGTTAGCTAGCTAGCTATAGGTCTCAGATATAGGAAGGGAGATTCAGCTGGCTAGCTATAGGTCAGATACAGGAAGGGAGAGTCAGCTAGCTAGCTATAGGTCTCAGATACAGGAAGGTACTGTAGAGGGAGAGTCGGCTAGCTAGCTATAGGTCACAGATACAGGAAGGTACTGTAGAGGGATAGTCAGCTAGTTAGCTATAGGTCACAGATACAGGGAGGGTGATTCAGCTAGCTAGCTATAGGTCTCAGACACAGGAAGGTGGAGGGAGAGTCAGCTAGCTAGCTATATGTCACAGATACACGAAGGGAGATTCAGCTAGCTAGCTATAGGTCACCGATACACGAAGGGAGATTCAGCTAGCTAGCTATAGGTCACAGATAAGGGAAGGGAGAGTCAGCTAGCTAGCTATAGGTCAGATACAGGAAGGGACTGTAGAGGGAGAGTCAGCTAGCTAGCTATAGTTCTCAGATACAGGAAGGGAGATTGAGCTAGCTAGCTATAGGTCTCAGACACAGGAAGGGAGATTGAGCTAGCTAGCTATAGGTCTCAGACACAGGAAGGGAGAGTCAGCTAGCTAGCTATATGTAACAGATACAGGAAGGTAGTGGGAGAGTCAGCTGGCTAGCTATAGGTCACAGATACAGGAAGGTAGTGGGAGAGTCAGCTAGCTAGCTATATGTAACAGATACAGGAAGGTAGTGGGAGAGTCAGCTGGCTAGCTATAGGTCTCAGACACAGGAAGGTGGAGGGAGAGTCAGCTAGTTAGCTATATGTCACAGATACAGGACGGGAGAGTCAGCTAGCTAGCTATAGGTCACAGACACAGGAAGGGCGAGTCAGCTGGCTAGCTATATGTAACAGATACAGGAAGGTGGAGGGAGAGTCAGCTAGCTAGCTATAGGTCTCCGACACAGGAAGGTGGAGGGAGAGTCAGCTAGCTAGCTATATGTCACAGATACAGGAAGGTGGAGGGAGAGTCAGCTAGCTAGCTATAGGTCTCCGACACAGGAAGGTGGAGGGAGAGTCAGCTAGCTAGCTATAGGTCTCCGACACAGGAAGGTGGAGGGAGAGTCAGCTAGCTAGCTATAGGTCTCCGGCACAGGAAGGGAGATTCAGCTAGCTAGCTATAGGTCACCGATACACGAAGGGAGATTCAGCTAGCTAGCTATAGGTCACAGATAAGGGAAGGGAGAGTCAGCTAGCTAGCTATAGGTCAGATACAGGAAGGGACTGTAGAGGGAGAGTCAGCTAGCTAGCTATAGTTCTCAGATACAGGAAGGGAGATTGAGCTAGCTAGCTATAGGTCTCAGACACAGGAAGGGAGAGTCAGCTAGCTAGCTATATGTAACAGATACAGGAAGGTAGTGGGAGAGTCAGCTGGCTAGCTATAGGTCACAGATACAGGAAGGTAGTGGGAGAGTCAGCTAGCTAGCTATATGTAACAGATACAGGAAGGTAGTGGGAGAGTCAGCTGGCTAGCTATAGGTCTCAGACACAGGAAGGTGGAGGGAGAGTCAGCTAGTTAGCTATATGTCACAGATACAGGACGGGAGAGTCAGCTAGCTAGCTATAGGTCACAGACACAGGAAGGGCGAGTCAGCTGGCTAGCTATATGTAACAGATACAGGAAGGTGGAGGGAGAGTCAGCTAGCTAGCTATAGGTCTCCGACACAGGAAGGTGGAGGGAGAGTCAGCTAGCTAGCTATATGTCACAGATACAGGAAGGTGGAGGGAGAGTCAGCTAGCTAGCTATAGGTCTCCGACACAGGAAGGTGGAGGGAGAGTCAGCTAGCTAGCTATAGGTCTCCGACACAGGAAGGTGGAGGGAGAGTCAGCTAGCTAGCTATAGGTCTCCGGCACAGGAAGGGAGATTCAGCTAGCTAGCTATAGGTCCCCGACACAGGAAGGTGGAGGGAGAGTCAGCTAGCTAGCTATAGGTCTCAGACACAGGAAGGGAGTGTCAGCTAGCTAGCTATAGGTCTCAGACACAGGATGGTAGTGGGAGAGTCAGCTGGCTAGCTATATGTAACATATACAGGAAGGGAGACTCAGCTGGCTAGCTATATGTAACGGATACAGGAAGGTAGTGGGAGACTCAGCTGGCTAGCTATATGTAACGGATACAGGAAGGTAGTGGGAGAGTCAGCTAGCCAGCTATATGTAAAGGATACAGGAGGGAGACTCAGCTGGCTAGCTATATGTAACAGATACATGAAGGTAGTGGGAGAGTCAGCTGGCCAGCTATATGTAACAGATACAGGAAGGTAGTGGGAGACTCAGCTGGCTAGCTATATGTAACAGATACATGAAGGTAGTGGGAGAGTCAGCTGGCCAGCTATATGTAACAGATACAGGAAGGTAGTGGGAGACTCAGCTGGCTAGCTATATGTAACAGATACAGGAAGGTAGTGGGAGAGTCAGCTGGCCAGCTATATGTAACGGATACATGAAGGTAGTGGGAGACTCAGCTGGCTAGCTATATGTAACAGATACAGGAAGGGAGAGTCAGCTGGCTAGCTATATGTAACGGATACAGGAAGGTAGTGGGAGAGTCAGCTGGCTAGCTATATGTAACGGATACAGGAAGGTAGTGGGAGAGTCAGCTAGCCAGCTATATTTAACGGATACAGGAAGGGAGACTCAGCTGGCTAGCTATATGTAACAGATACAGGAAGGTAGTGGGAGAGTCAGCTGGCCAGCTATATGTAACAGATACAGGAAGGTAGTGGGAGACTCAGCTGGCTAGCTATATGTAACAGATACAGGAAGGTAGTGGGAGACTCAGCTGGCTAGCTATATGTAACAGATACAGGAAGGTAGTGGGAGAGTCAGCTGGCCAGCTATATGTAACGGATACATGAAGGTAGTGGGAGACTCAGCTGGCTAGCTATATGTAACAGATACAGGAAGGGAGAGTCAGCTGGCTAGCTATATGTAACGGATACAGGAAGGTAGTGGGAGAGTCAGCTGGCTAGCTATATGTAACGGATACAGGAAGGTAGTGGGAGAGTCAGCTAGCCAGCTATATTTAACGGATACAGGAAGGGAGACTCAGCTGGCTAGCTATATGTAACAGATACAGGAAGGTAGTGGGAGAGTCAGCTGGCCAGCTATATGTAACAGATACAGGAAGGTAGTGGGAGACTCAGCTGGCTAGCTATATGTAACAGATACAGGAAGGTAGTGGGAGACTCAGCTGGCTAGCTATATGTAACAGATACAGGAAGGTAGTGGGAGACTCAGCTGGCTAGCTATATGTAACAGATACAGGAAGGGAGACTCAGCTGGCTAGCTATATGTAACGGATACAGGAAGGTAATGGGAGACTCAGCTGGCTAGCTATATGTAACGGATACAGGAAGGTAGTGGGAGAGTCAGCTGGCTAGCTATATGTAACAGATACAGGAAGGTAGTGGGAGACTCAGCTGGCTAGCTATATGTAACAGATACAGGAAGGGAGACTCAGCTAGCCAGCTATATGTAACAGATACAGGAAGGGAGACTCAGCTGGCTAGCTATATGTAACGGATACATGAAGGGACACTCAGCTGGCTAGCTATATGTAACAGATACAGGAAGGTAGTGGGAGACTCAGCTGGCTAGCTATATGTAACAGATACAGGAAGGGAGACTCAGCTGGCTAGCTATATGTAACAGATACAGGAAGGGAGACTCAGCTGGCTAGCTATATGTAACAGATACAGGAAGGGAGACTCAGCTGGCTAGCTATATGTAACAGATACAGGAAGGTAGTGGGAGAGTCAGCTGGCCAGCTATATGTAAAGGATACAGGAAGGGAGACTCAGCTGGCTAGCTATATGTAACGGATACATGAAGGTAGTGGGAGACTCAGCTGGCTAGCTATATGTAACGGATACAGGAAGGTAGTGGGAGACTCAGCTAGCCAGCTATATGTAAAGGATACAGGAAGGGAGTGGGAGACTCAGCTGGCTAGCTATATGTAAAGGATACAGGAAGGGAGACTCAGCTGGCTAGCTATATGTAAAGGATACAGGAAGGGAGACTCAGCTGGCTAGCTATATGTAAAGGATACAGGAAGGGAGACTCAGCTGGCTAGCTATATGTAAAGGATACAGGAAGGGAGACTCAGCTGGCTAGCTATATGTAACGGATACAGGAAGGTAGTGGGAGACTCAGCTGGCTAGCTATATGTAACAGATACAGGAAGGGAGACTCAGCTAGCCAGCTATATGTAACAGATACAGGAAGGGAGACTCAGCTGGCTAGCTATATGTAACGGATACATGAAGGGACATTCAGCTGGCTAGCTATATGTAACGGATACAGGAAGGTAGTGGGAGACTCAGCTGGCTAGCTATATGTAAAGGATACAGGAAGGGAGACTCAGCTAGCCAGCTATATGTAACAGATACAGGAAGGTAGTGGGAGACTCAGCTGGCTAGCTATATGTAACAGATACAGGAAGGGAGACTCAGCTGGCTAGCTATATGTAACAGATACAGGAAGGGAGACTCAGCTGGCTAGCTATATGTAACAGATACAGGAAGGGAGACTCAGCTGGCTAGATATATGTAACAGATACAGGAAGGGAGACTCAGCTGGCTAGCTATATGTAACAGATACAGGAAGGTAGTGGGAGAGTCAGCTGGCCAGCTATATGTAAAGGATACAGGAAGGGAGACTCAGCTGGCTAGCTATATGTAACGGATACATGAAGGTAGTGGGAGACTCAGCTGGCTAGCTATATGTAACGGATACAGGAAGGTAGTGGGAGACCCAGCTGGCCAGCTATATGTAAAGGATACAGGAAGGGAGTGGGAGACTCAGCTGGCTAGCTATATGTAAAGGATACAGGAAGGGGACTCAGCTGGCTAGCTATATGTAACGGATACAGGAAGGTAGTGGGAGACTCAGCTAGCCAGCTATATGTAAAGGATACAGGAAGGGAGTGGGAGACTCAGCTGGCTAGCTATATGTAAAGGATACAGGAAGGGAGACTCAGCTGGCTAGCTATATGTAAAGGATACAGGAAGGGAGTGGGAGAGTCAGCTGGCTAGCTATATGTAACAGATACAGGAAGGGAGACTCAGCTGGCTAGCTATATGTAACGGATACAGGAAGGTAGTGGGAGACTCAGCTAGCCAGCTATATGTAAAGGATACAGGAAGGGAGTGGGAGACTCAGCTGGCTAGCTATATGTAAAGGATACAGGAAGGGAGACTCAGCTAGCCAGCTATATGTAACAGATACAGGAAGGTAGTGGGAGACTCAGCTGGCTAGCTATATGTAACAGATACAGGAAGGGAGACTCAGCTAGCCAGCTATATGTAACAGATACAGGAAGGGAGACTCAGCTGGCTAGCTATATGTAACGGATACATGAAGGGACATTCAGCTGGCTAGCTATATGTAACGGATACAGGAAGGTAGTGGGAGACTCAGCTGGCTAGCTATATGTAAAGGATACAGGAAGGGAGACTCAGCTAGCCAGCTATATGTAACAGATACAGGAAGGTAGTGGGAGACTCAGCTGGCTAGCTATATGTAACAGATACAGGAAGGGAGACTCAGCTGGCTAGCTATATGTAACAGATACAGGAAGGGAGACTCAGCTGGCTAGCTATATGTAACAGATACAGGAAGGGAGACTCAGCTGGCTAGATATATGTAACAGATACAGGAAGGGAGACTCAGCTGGCTAGCTATATGTAACAGATACAGGAAGGTAGTGGGAGAGTCAGCTGGCCAGCTATATGTAAAGGATACAGGAAGGGAGACTCAGCTGGCTAGCTATATGTAACAGATACAGGAAGGGAGACTCAGCTGGCTAGCTATATGTAACAGATACAGGAAGGGAGACTCAGCTGGCTAGCTATATGTAAGAGATACAGGAAGGGAGACTCAGCTGGCTAGCTATATGTAACAGATACAGGAAGGTAGTGGGAGACTCAGCTGGCTAGCTATATGTAACGGATACATGAAGGTAGTGGGAGAGTCAGCTAGCCAGCTATATGTAACGGATACAGGAAGGTAGTTGGAGAGTCAGCTAGCCAGCTATATGTAACGGATACAGGAAGGTAGTTGGAGAGTCAGCTAGCCAGCTATATGTAACGGATACAGGAAAGGAGTGGGAGACTCAGCTAGCCAGCTATATGTAAAGGATACAGGAAGGGAGTGGGAGACTCAGCTGGCTAGCTATATGTAAAGGATACAGGAAGGTAGTGGGAGACTCAGCTAGCCAGCTATATGTAAAGGATACAGGAAGGGAGTGGGAGACTCAGCTGGCTAGCTATATGTAACAGATACAGGAAGGTAGTGGGAGACTCAGCTAGCCAGCTATATGTAACAGATACAGGAAGGTAGTGGGAGACTCGGCTGGCTAGCTATATGTAACAGATACATGAATGTAGTGGGAGACTCAGCTGGCTAGCTATATGTAACAGATACAGGAAGGGAGACTCAGCTGGCTAGCTATATGTAACAGATACAGGAAGGTAGTGGGAGAGTAGCTATAGGTCACATCCTGTTGCCTTTAATTTAATTTTATTTTACCCCTTTTTCTCCCCAATTTCGTGGTATGTTTTTTAGTAGCTACTATCTTGTTTCATCGCTACAACTCCCGTACGGCTCGGGAGAGACGAAGGTTGAAAGTCATGCGTCCTCCGATACACAACCCAACTAAGCCGCACTGCTTCTTAACACAGCGCGCATCCAACCCGGAAGCCAGCCACACCAATGTGTCGGAGGAAACACCGTTCACCTGGCAACCTTGGTTAGCGTGCACTGCACCCTGCCTGCCGCAGGAGTTGCTGGTGCACGATGAGACAAGGATTTCCCTACCGGCCAAACCCTCCCTAACCCGGACGACGCTAGGCCAATTGTGCGTCGCCCCACGGACCTCCCGGTCGCGGCCGGTTACGACAGAGCCTGGGCGCGAACCCAGAGTCTCTGGTGGCACAGCTGGCGCTGCAGTACAGCGCCCTTGACCACTGGCCTTTACATGAATCAGCTGCAGGATTCAGATCAGAGAGAAGACAAGTGCTCATTGCAAATATATTTATGTTTTAATAAAAAATGTGGAGACTAAATATAGTTTACATGTTTTCAACAGTCTAAGCCAACCCCGTCTGTTTTGCCCCATAGTTGCACACAAGTCGGCTTTGTTGCTGAACAACAAACCCGTCTAGGGAGACACTTGCAATGGTCGCCAGTCCACCCATTGTGCCATCATTGACTTGAGTGGGGATCCCCGTTCTATTCAATCTATGTACGTTCTTCTGACCCTTTCTGACACAGTGTTTAATCTCCTCTGTTTCTATAGTCTGTGTTCCTGGCTGAGTGAGGAGGATGCCACGGTGTTACCATGTGTTTCTATAGTCTGTGTTCCTGGCTGAGTGAGGAGGATGCCACGGTGTTACCATGTGTTTCTATAGTCTGTGTTCCTGGCTGAGTGAGGAGGATGCCACGGTGTTACCATGTGTTTCTATAGTCTGTGTTCCTGGCTGAGTGAGGAGGATGCCACGGTGGGTGTTACCATGTGTTTCTATAGTCTGTGTTCCTGGCTGAGTGAGGAGGATGCCACGGTGGGTGTTACCATGTGTTTCTATAGTCTGTGTTCCTGGCTGAGTGAGGAGGATGCCACGGTGTTACCATGTGTTTCTATAGTCTGTTCCTGGCTGAGTGAGGAGGATGCCACGGTGTTACCATGTGTTTCTATAGTCTGTGTTCCTGGCTGAGTGAGGAGGATGCCACGGTGTTACCATGTGTTTCTATAGTCTGTGTTCCTGGCTGAGTGAGGAGGATGCCACGGTGTTACCATGTGTTTCTGGCTGATAGTCTGTGTGTTTCCTGGTTCTGAGTGAGGAGGATGCCACGGTGTTACCATGTGTTTCTATTGTCTGTGTTCCTGGCTGAGTGAGGAGGATGCCACGGTGTTACCATGTGTTCCTGGCTGAGTGAGGAGGATGCCACGGTGTTACCATGTGTTTCTATAGTCTGTGTTCCTGGCTGAGTGAGGAGGATGCCACGGTGTTACCATGTGTTTCTATAGTCTGTGTTCCTGGCTGAGTGAGGAGGATGCCACGGTGTTACCATGTGTTTCTATAGTCTGTGTTCCTGGCTGAGTGAGGAGGATGCCACGGTGTGTACCATAGTGTTTCTATAGTCTGTGTTCCTGGCTGAGTGAGGAGGATGCCACGGTGGGTGTTACCATGTGTTTCTATAGTCTGTGTTCCTGGCTGAGTGAGGAGGATGCCACGGTGTTACCATGTGTTTCTATAGTCTGTGTTCCTGGCTGAGTGAGGAGGATGCCACGGTGTTACCATGTGTTTCTATAGTCTGTGTTCCTGGCTGAGTGAGGAGGATGCCACGGTGGGTGTTACCATAGTGTTTCTATAGTCTGTGTTCCTGGCTGAGTGAGGAGGATGCCACTGTGTTACCATGTGTTTCTATAGTCTGTGTTCCTGGCTGAGTGAGGAGGATGCCACGGTGTTACCATGTGTTTCTATAGTCTGTGTTCCTGGCTGAGTGAGGAGGATGCCACGGTGTTACCATGTGTTTCTATAGTCTGTGTTCCTGGCTGAGTGAGGAGGATGCCACGGTGTTACCATGTGTTTCTATAGTCTGTGTTCCTGGCTGAGTGAGGAGGATGCCACGGTGGGTGTTACCATAGTGTTTCTATAGTCTGTGTTCCTGGCTGAGTGAGGAGGATGCCACTGTGTTACCATGTGTTTCTATAGTCTGTGTTCCTGGCTGAGTGAGGAGGATGCCACGGTGTTACCATGTGTTTCTATAGTCTGTGTTCCTGGCTGAGTGAGGAGGATGCCACGGTGGGTGTTACCATGTGTTTCTATAGTCTGTGTTCCTGGCTGAGTGAGGAGGATGCCACAGTGTTACCATAGTGTTTCTATAGTCTGTGTTCCTGGCTGAGTGAGGAGGATGCCACGGTGTTACCATGTGTTTCTATAGTCTGTGTTCCTGGCTGAGTGAGGAGGATGCCACGGGGTTACCATGTGTTTCTATAGTCTGTGTTCCTGGCTGAGTGAGGAGGATGCCACGGTGGGTGTTACCATAGTGTTTCTATAGTCTGTGTTCCTGGCTGAGTGAGGAGGATGCCACGGTGTTACCATGTGTTTCTATAGTCTGTGTTCCTGGCTGAGTGAGGAGGATGCCACGGTGTTACCATGTGTTTCTATAGTCTGTGTTCCTGGCTGAGTGAGGAGGATGCCACGGTGGGTGTTACCATAGTGTTTCTATAGTCTGTGTTCCTGGCTGAGTGAGGAGGATGCCACGGTGTTACCATGTGTTTCTATAGTCTGTGTTCCTGGCTGAGTGAGGAGGATGCCACGGTGTTACCATGTGTTTCTATAGTCTGTGTTCCTGGCTGAGTGAGGAGGATGCCACGGTGGGTGTTACCATGTGTTTCTATAGTCCGTGTTCCTGGCTGAGTGAGGAGGATGCCACGGTGTTACCATGTGTTTCTATAGTCTGTGTTCCTGGCTGAGTGAGGAGGATGCCACGGTGTTACCATGTGTTTCTATAGTCTGTGTTCCTGGCTGAGTGAGGAGGATGCCACGGTGTTACCATGTGATTCTATAGTCTGTATTCCTGGCTGAGTGAGGAGGATGCCACGGTGTTACCATGTGTTTCTATAGTCTGTGTTCCTGGCTGAGTGAGGAGGATGCCACGGTGTTACCATGTGTTTCTATAGTCTGTGTTCCCGGCTGAGTGAGGAGGATGCCACGGTGTTACCATGTGTTTCTATAGTCTGTGTTCCTGGCTGAGTGAGGAGGATGCCACGGTGTTACCATGTGTTTCTATAGTCTGTGTTCCTGGCTGAGTGAGGAGGATGCCACGGTGGGTGTTACCATGTGTTTCTATAGTCTGTGTTCCTGGCTGAGTGAGGAGGATGCCACGGTGTTACCATGTGTTTCTATAGTCTGTGTTCCTGGCTGAGTGAGGAGGATGCCACGGTGTTACCATGTGTTTCTATAGTCTGTGTTCCTGGCTGAGTGAGGAGGATGCCACGGTGTTACCATGTGTTTCTATAGTCTGTGTTCCTGGCTGAGTGAGGAGGATGCCACGGTGGGTGTTACCATGTGTTTCTATAGTCTGTGTTCCTGGCTGAGTGAGGAGGATGCCACGGTGTTACCATGTGTTTCTATAGTCTGTGTTCCTGGCTGAGTGAGGAGGATGCCACGGTGGGTGTTACATTTACATTACATTTAAGTCATTTAGCAGACGCTCTTATCCAGAGCGACTTACCATAGTGTTTCTATAGTCTGTGTTCCTGGCTGAGTGAGGAGGATGCCACGGTGTTACCATGTGTTTCTATAGTCTGTGTTCCTGGCTGAGTGAGGAGGATGCCACGGTGTTACCATGTGTTTCTATAGTCTGTGTTCCTGGCTGAGTGAGGAGGATGCCACGGTGTTACCATGTGTTTCTATAGTCTGTGTTCCTGGCTGAGTGAGGAGGATGCCACGGTGTTACCATGTGTTTCTATAGTCTGTGTTCCTGGCTGAGTGAGGAGGATGCCACGGTGTTACCATGTGTTTCTATAGTCTGTGTTCCTGGCTGAGTGAGGAGGATGCCACGGTGTTACCATGTGTTTCTATAGTCTGTGTTCCTGGCTGAGTGAGGAGGATGCCACGGTGTTACCATGTGTTTCTATAGTCTGTGTTCCTGGCTGAGTGAGGAGGATGCCACGGTGTTACCATGTGTTTCTATAGTCTGTGTTCCTGGCTGAGTGAGGAGGATGCCACGGTGGGTGTTACCATGTGTTTCTATAGTCTGTGTTCCTGGCTGAGTGAGGAGGATGCCACGGTGTTACCATGTGTTTCTATAGTCTGTGTTCCTGGCTGAGTGAGGAGGATGCCACGGTGGGTGTTACCATAGTGTTTCTATAGTCTGTGTTCCTGGCTGAGTGAGGAGGATGCCACGGTGTTACCATGTGTTTCTATAGTCTGTGTTCCTGGCTGAGTGAGGAGGATGCCACGGTGTTACCATGTGTTTCTATAGTCTGTGTTCCTGGCTGAGTGAGGAGGATGCCACGGTGTTACCATGTGTTTCTATAGTCTGTGTTCCTGGCTGAGTGAGGAGGATGCCACGGTGTTACCATGTGTTTCTATAGTCTGTGTTCCTGGCTGAGTGAGGAGGATGCCACGGTGTTACCATGGATATGGAGGAGATCTGGTTTTACAACATTTGATGACAGCGGCTGTATTGTAACAGATTGTATTGTGTGTGTGTGTGTGTGTATCTGGTGTGTGCGTGTGTGCGTGTGTGCGTGTGTGTGTGTGTGTGTGTGTGCGTGTGTGCGTGTGTGCGTGTGTGCGTGTGTGCGTGTGTGCGTGTGTGCGCGTGTGCGTGTGTGTGTGTGTGTGCTCTTTGAGCCAGTCAGTGGTGCTCTCCTCATGCTGTCAGGATGCAGCTGTGACCAGCAGAGTGCCAGGTCAGGGACACTAGAGCAGAACTGACACAAACACACACACAGTGCCACCCATATTCACTCCAGCTTCTGCTACTGTTCCTATTCCATCGTGCAGACTGTCCTCTCGGTCCTCTCGGTCCTCTCTGTCCTCTCTGCTGCCGCGCAGCCACCGGCAATCTGTTCACTGGCCCTGATCCACAGAAAGTAGTGGTGACAATCTGTGCTGTGGCAGCTCTCTCTCTCTGCTCTCTCTGCTCAGTCTCCCCCTCTCTGCTCTCCCTCTCTCTGCTCAGTCTCCCCCTCTCTGCTCTCCCTCCCTCTGCTCAGTCTCCCCCTCTCTGCTCTCTCTCTGCTCTCCCCCTCTCTGCCCTCTCTCTGCTCAGTCTCCCTCTCTCTCTGCTCAGTCTCCCTCTCTCTCTGCTCAGTCTCCCTCTCTCTCTCTCTGCTCTCTCTCTGCTCTCCCCCTCTCTGCTCTCTCTCTCTGCTCTCTCTCTCTGCTCTCCCTCTCTGCTCTCCCTCTCTGCTCTCCCTCTGCTCTTTCTCTGCTCTCCCTCTCTCTGCTCTCCCCCTCTCTGCTCTCTCTCTGCTCTCTCTCTCTCTCTCTGCTCTCTCACTGCTCTCCCCCTCTCTGCTATCTCTCTGCTCTCCCTCTCTCTGCTCCTCTCCCTCTGCTCTCCCTCTCTCTTCTCTCCCTCTCTCTGCTCGCTCTCTGCTCTCTCTCTCTCTGCTCTCTCTGCTCTCTCTCTGCTCTCCCTCTCTGCTCCCCCCTCTCTGCTCTCTCTCTGCTCTCTCTCTCTCTCTGCTCTCTCTCTGCTCTCCCTCTCTCTGCTCCCCCCCTCTCTGCTCTCTCTCTGCTCTCTCTCTGCTCTCTCCCTCTCTGTTCTCCCTCTCTGCTCTCTCTCTGCTCTCCCTCTCTCTGCTCTCTCACTGCTCTCCCCCTCTCTGCTATCTCTCTGCTCTCCCTCTCTCTGCTCTCCCTCTGCTCTCCCCCTCTCTTCTCTCCCTCTCTGTTCTCCCTCTCTGCTCTCTCTCTCTGCTCTCTCTCTGCTCTCTCTCTGCTCTCCCTCTCTGCTCTCCCTCTCTCTGCACTCTCTCTGCTCTCCCTCTCTCTGCTCCCTCTCTCTGCTCCCCCCGTCTCTGCTCTCCCTCTCTCTGCTCTCTCTCTGCTCTCTCTCTGCTCTCCCTCTCTGCTCTCTCTCTGCTCTCTCTCTGCTCTCCCTCTCTCTGCTCTCTCTCTGCTCTCCCCCTCTCTGCTCTCTCACTGCTCTCCCCCTCTCTGCTATCTCTCTGCTCTCCCTCTCTCTACTCTCTCTCTGCTCTCCCCCTCTCTGCTCTCTCTCTGCTCTCCCTCTCTGCTCTCCCACTCTGCTCTTTCTCTGCTCTCCCTCTCTCTGCTCTCCCCCTCTCTGCTCCCCCTCTCTGCTCTCCCTCTCTGCTCTCTCTCTGCTCTCTCTCTCTGCTCTCTCTCTGCTCTCCCTCTCTCTGCTCTCTCACTGCTCTCCCCCTCTCTGCTATCTCTCTTCTCTCCCTCTCTCTGCTCGCTCTCTGCTCTCTCTCTCTCTGCTCTCTCTTTGCTCTGTCTCTGCTCTCTCTGCTCTCCCTCTCTCTGCTCTCCCTCTCTCTGCTCCCCCCCTCTCTGCTCTCCCTCTCTCTGCTCTCTCTCTGCTCTCTCTCTGCTCTCTCTCTGCTCTCTCTCTCTCTGCTCTCTCTCTGCTCTCTCTCTGCTCTCTCTCTGCTCTCTCTCTGCTCTCTCTCTGCTCTCCCTCTCTCTGCTCTCTCTCTGCTCTCCCTCTCTCTGCTCTCTCTCTGCTCTCCCTCTCTCTGCTCTCTCTCTGCTCTCCCTCTCTCTGCTCTCTCTCTGCTCTCCCTCTCTCTGCTCTCTCACTGCTCTCCCCCTCTCTGCTATCTCTCTGCTCTCCCTCTCTCTGCTCTCCCTCTGCTCTCCCCCTCTCTTCTCTCCCTCTCTGTTCTCCCTCTCTGCTCTCTCTCTGCTCTCCCTCTCTCTGCTCTCTCACTGCTCTCCCCCTCTCTGCTATCTCTCTGCTCTCCCTCTCTCTGCTCTCCCTCTGCTCTCCCCCTCTCTTCTCTCCCTCTCTGTTCTCCCTCTCTGCTCTCTCTCTCTGCTCTCTCTTTGCTCTGTCTCTGCTCTCTCTCTGCTCTCTCTCTGCTCTCTCTCTCTGCTCTCTCTCTCTGCTCTCTCTCTCTGCTCTCTCTCTCTGCTCTCCCTCTCTCTGCTCTCCCTCTCTCTGCTCTCCCTCTCTCTGCTCTCCCTCTCTCTGCTCTCTCTCTGCTCTCCCTCTCTCTGCTCTCTCACTGCTCTCCCCCTCTCTGCTATCTCTCTGCTCTCCCTCTCTCTGCTCTCCCTCTCTCTTCTCTCCCTCTCTGTTCTCCCTCTCTGCTCTCTCTCTCTGCTCTCTCTGCTCTCTCTGCTCTCTCTCTGCTCTCTCTCTCTGCTCTCCCTCTCTCTGCTCTCCCTCTCTCTGCTCTCCCTCTCTCTGCTCTCCCTCTCTCTGCTCTCCCTCTCTCTGCTCTCCCTCTCTCTGCTCTCCCTCTCTCTGCTCTCTCACTGCTCTCCCCCTCTCTGTTATCTCTCTGCTCTCCCTCTGCTCTCCCTCTCTCTTCTCTCCCTCTCTGTTCTCCCTCTCTGCTCTCTCTGCTCTCTCTCTGCTCTCCCTCTGCTCTCCCTCTCTCTGCTCTCTCTCTGCTCTCCCTCTCTCTGCTCCCTCTCTCTGCTCCCCCCCTCTCTGCTCTCCCTCTCTCTGCTCTCTCTCTGCTCCCCCTCTCTGCTCCCCTCTCTCTGCTCTCCCTCTCTGCTCCCCCTCTCTGCTCCCCCTCTCTGCTCCCCCTCTCTGCTCTCTCTCTCTGCTCTCCCTCTCTCTGCTCTCCCTCTCTCTGCTCTCCCTCTCTCTGCTCTCTCTCTGCTCCCCCTCTCTGCACTCCCTCTCTCTGCTCTCCCCCTCTCTGCTCTCTCTCTGCTCTCTCTGCTCACTCTCTCCCCTCTGCTCTCCCTCTCTGATCTCCCTCTTTGCTCTGTCTCTCTCTCTGCTGTCTCTCCACTCCCTCTCTGCTCTCTCTCTGCTCTCAATTCAATTCAATTCAAGGGGCTTTATTGGCATGGGAAACATGTGTTAACATTGCCAAAGCAAGTGAGGTAGATAATATATAAACAATAAAAATTAACAGTAAACATTTACACATACAGAATTCATACATATTTCAAAACCATAAAGACATTACAAATGTCATATTAAATATACACTTACAAATGACGACATGACCTGGAGCCAATCCAAACCCAGAAATATACACTGCTCAAAAAAATAAAGGGATTTACCTTTTTTGTCTTGGAGGATTACCTTTGTTCTTGTGGAATTCCTTTTGAGGTTGTGGAGTTACATGTTTTTTCTGAAGGACTTCACTTTTTACTTCATTAAATACACCGTCTCAAGTACTGCTGTGTCTGCCTCATCTTCTGGGTTCTGCCGACTATTCGTGGCTCAGTTGGTTAAGTGACTGTTTCTCACTCCGGAGACCCGGGTTCGTAACCGGGTCCTGACAGTTTTGTTGAAGAAAACTAGCAGGGCAGAACAATGTTACGACAAATGACGACATGACCTGGAGCCAATCCAAACCCAGAAATATACACTGCTCCAATAAATAAAGGGAACACTAAAATAACACATCCTAGATCTGAATGAATGAAATATTCTTATTAAATACTTTTTTCTTTACATAGTTGAATGTGCTGACAACAAAATCACACAAAATTATCAATGGAAATCAAATGTATCAACCCATGGAGGTCTGGATTTGGAGTCACACTCAAAATTAAAGTGGAAAACCACACTACAGGCTGATCCAACTTTGATGTAATGTCCTTAAAACAAGTCAAAATGAGGCTCAGTAGTGTGTGTGGCCTCCACGTGCGTGTATGACCTCCCTACAACGCCTGGGCATGCTCCTGATGAGGTGGCGGATGGTCTCCTGAGGGATCTCCTCCCAGACCTGGACTAAAGCATCCGCCAACTCCTGGACAGTCTGTGGTGCAACGTGGCGTTGGTGGATGGAGCGAGACATGATGTCCCAGATGTGCTCAATTGGATTCAGGTCTGGGGAACGGGCGGGCCAGTCCATAGCATCAATGCCTTCCTCTTGCAGGAACTGCTGACACACTCCAGCCTCATGAGGTCTAGCATTGTCTGGCATTAGGAGGAACCCAGGGCACGGAAGGGACGTAGCCAGCGGTCAGGGATGAGTTGATGAGCGAGGTGAGGTAAGGGAGAAGGTCTCCGGAAATGGTCTGGAGAAGAGAGGAGGGGATAGGGTCAAGCGGGCAGGTTGTTGGGCGGCCGGCCGTCACAAGACGCGAGATTTCATCTGGAGAGAGAGGGGAGAAAGAGGTCAGAGCACAGGGTAGGGCAGTGTGAGCAGAACCAGCGGTGTCGTTTGACTTAGCAAACGAGGATTGGATGTCGTCGACCTTCTTTTCAAAATGGTTGACCATCCCCCTCACCATCTCCTCCAGCAGTCCGACCCTCTCCAGTGCTCTGTTCTTCTCCTGCTTCCGCTCTTTCTCCTGTTGAAGTTGTCTCACCACTGTCCAGAGTGTAGATATGTCTATGTCCACCTCCAGCTCTCCGGGTCTGGTTAAGGGGGTGTTGTTGTGCTGGACTGTTGTCTGGGTCTATGCAGACTGGAGTGTAATCACCTGCTGTTCCAGCTCCACCTGCCTTACCTCCAGCTGGGTGAATGTGTCCTTCATTTCAATGAGGGGGTAGTACTCTGTGCTGGGAGGTTGATTGTCCGCTGGGGGTTGCTCATCTGCGGGGTTAAATAATGAAGAGGTCTGGTCTGACCCACTTGGGGTTGCTCATCTGCGGAGTTAAATAATGAAGAGGTCTGGTCTGACCCGCTTGGGGTTGCTCATCTGCGGAGTTAAATAATGAAGAGGTCTGGTCTGACCCGCTTGGGGTTGCTCATCTGCGGGGTTAAATAATGAAGAGGTCTTGGGGTTGCTCATCTGCGGAGTTAAATAATGAAGAGGTCTGGTCTGACCCGCTTGGGGTTGCTCATCTGCGGAGTTAAATAATGAAGAGGTCTGGTCTGACCCGCTTGGGGTTGCTCATCTGCGGGGTTATATAATGAAGAGGTCTGGTCTGACCCGCTTGGGGTTGCTCATCTGCGGGGTTAAATAATGAAGAGGTCTGGTCTGACCCGCTGGGGGTTGCTCATCTGCGGGGTTAAATAATGAAGAGGTCTGGTCTGACCCGCTGGGGGTTGCTCATCTGCGGGGTTACATAATGAAGAGGTCTGGTCTGACCCGCTTGGGGTTGTTCATCTGCGGGGTTACATAATGAAGAGGTCTGGTCTGACCCGCTTGGGGTTGCTCATCTGTGGGGTTACATAATGAAGAGGTCTGGTCTGACCCGCTGGGGGTTGCTCATCTGCGGAGTTACATAATGAAGAGGTCTGGTCTGACCCGCTTGGGGTTGCTCATCTGTGGGGTTACATAATGAAGAGGTCTGGTCTGACCCGCTTGGGGTTGCTCATCTGTGGGGTTACATAATGAAGAGGTCTGGTCTGACCCGCTGGGGGTGGGGGTATCTTTATCAAGGGAGAGCTTCTCCTGCCTGGCTAATTCTTTGATTAGGTGAAAGTCCAGCTGAAACTGTTTGGGGTTACTCTGTACCATTACTGTTCCGGACTTATAGATATTTATATTAGCTGACTCAGGGTCCTCTTTGTCAAGTATTCTGAGTGTCCACCCCCTTGTTAACCCCCCATCTCTTAACAAAGGGGTAGTGTGCTAATATAGCACTGTGTCATGCCAGGGGATGGTTTGTGTGGAAGATAAGGTTCCTGATGTTCCCATTTTTGTAATAGTCAGCAAAAAGTGTCTATTGATTTTCCACAAGGAGCTTCATTTTGTAACCTTTTCTTGACTTCTCATTCTTTACATGCACAGGGTTCTGTATTTTAATTACCTCTGAACAGCGGGAGGGAGATTCTAAGGCCTCTCCATTTGGTTCGAGTAGACTGTGTGACTCTCCTGCCATTGTGGGGCTAAAGGGCTTTGACACCTCTCACTAAGGCCTCTCCGTTTGGTTGGAGTAGACTGTGTGACTCTCCTGCCATTGTGGGGCTGAAGGGCTTTGACACCTCTCACTTGACACGTCAGTGCTAATTGAAGCTGTATCAAGCTTGGCAGAATTATGTTAGCATTCAGTTCTTATAAAGTAATGTAGTGTATTTTTCTTCTTGGCTTTTGGAAATAGAATATAGTTTCAGACTAAACATTGGGTGGTGTTTTCAGGTTTCTGTTGTTTTCCAGAGAATTTGCTATATAGAATAATAATCCTTGGTAGTTATAAACCTTCCAGGTGATTCCGTAATTCCGTCCAAAATCAGATTGTAGGTTTTGAGTTTTGATTTGAAGTGAAGGTTATGTTGTCGAGGGTAGCATCCTATATATGTTCCTGACAAAAAATCCAAGTTTATCTAACTCTAAATCTATATTTTTTAAAGAAAATGCTGAAAATGCAGGAACTCATCTGATCGTGACCTGTGCTCTCTGCTCTCTGCTCTCTGCTGCTCTCTGCTCTCTGTGCTCTCTCTGCTCTCTGCTCTCTGCTCTCTGTGCTCTCTCTGCTCTCTCTGCTCTCTGTGCTCTCTCTGCTCTCTCTGCTCTCTCTGCTCTCTGTGCTCTCTCTGCTCTCTCTGCTCTCTCTGCTCTCTGTGCTCTCTGTGCTCTCTGTGCTCTCTCTACTCTGTGCTCTCTGTGCTCTCTCTGCTCTCTGTGCTCTCTCTGCTCTCTCTGCTCTCTCTGCTCTCTCTCCTCTCTCTGCTCTCTGCTCTCTCTGCTCTCTCTGCTCTCTCTGCTCTCTCTGCACTCTCTGCTCTCCGCTCTCTCTGCTCTCTGCTCTCTGTGCTCTCTGCTGCTCTCTGCTCTCTCTGCTCTCTGTGCTCTCTCTGCTCTCTGCTCTCTCTGCTCTCTCTGCTCTCTGCTCTCTGTGCTCTCTGTGCTCTCTCTCTACTCTCTGCTCTCTCTGCTCTCTGTGCTCTCTCTGCTCTCTCTGCTCTCTGTGCTCTCTCTGCTCTCTCTGCTCTCTGTGCTCTCTGTGCTCTCTGTGCTCTCTTTGCTCTCTCTGCTCTCTGTGCTCTCTGCGCTCTCTCTGCTCTCTCTGCTCTCTGTGCTCTCTGCTGCTCTCTGCTCTCTCTGCTCTCTGCTCTCTGTGCTCTCTCTGCTCTCTCTGCTCTCTGCTGCTCTCTGTGCTCTCTCTGCTCTCTCTGCTCTCTGCTCTCTCTGCTCTCTGCTCTCTGTGCTCTCTCTGCTCTCTCTGCTCTCTCTGCTCTTTCTGCTCTCTCTGCTCTCTCTGCTCTCTTTGCTCTCTGTGCTCTCTGCTCTCTCTGCTCTCTGCGCTCTCTGCTCTCTCTGCTCTCTGTGCTCTCTCTGCTCTCTGCTCTCTGTGCTCTCTGTGCTCTCTGCTCTCTCTGCTCTCTGTGCTCTCTGCTCTCTCTGTTCTCTGCTCTCTGTGCTCTCTCTGTTCTCTGCTCTCTCTGCTCTCTGTGCTCTCTCTGCTCTCTGCTCTCTGTGCTCTCTCTGCTCTCTCTGCTCTCTGTGCTCTCTCTGCTCTCTGTGCTCTCTGCTCTCTGCTCTCTCTGTTCTCTGCTCTCTGTGCTCTCTCTGCTCTCTGCTCTCTGTGCTCTCTCTGCTCTTTCTGTCTCTACCCTCTCTCTCTCTCTCTCTCTCTGTCTCTCTGTCTGTCTCTCTGTCTCTCTGTCTCTCTGCCTCTGCTCTTTCTGTCTCTACCCTCTCTGCTCTCTTTCTACTCTCTCTCGGCAACAATGGCAGTTATTGTAGTGCTATGCTGGTTAGCCCATCACTGTGGTGTTGTGTGGTGACAGTAAAATCACGACAATGTGAGTTAGTGATGTCCGTGTCAAATCATATTACACATTAGCCAATGCTGGTGTTGCTGAGGATATTCAGATGCTATTGCAGGATTAGACTTGTTGCTATTGCAGGAATAGATGTGTTGCTAACGGGGGATTAGGCTTGTTGCT
The DNA here is from genome assembly GCF_034236695.1 of Oncorhynchus nerka. Classification (NCBI taxonomy): domain Eukaryota; kingdom Metazoa; phylum Chordata; class Actinopteri; order Salmoniformes; family Salmonidae; genus Oncorhynchus; species Oncorhynchus nerka. The sequence goes on along the minus strand of NC_088399.1, from coordinate 101,825,398 downwards.
ATTGCAGGATTAGGCTTGTTCTTATTGCATTATTATGCTTGTTGCTATTTCAGGATTAACTTTGTTGCTATTGTAGGATTAGGCTTGTTGCTGTTGCAGGATTAGGCTTGTTATTATTGCATTATTATGCTTGTTGCTATTTCAGGATTAGGCTGGTTGCTATTGTAGGATTAGGCTTGTTGCTATTGTAGGATTAGGTTTGTTGCTATTGCAGGATTTGGTTTGTTGCTATTGTAGGATTAGGTTTGTTTGCTATTTCAGGATTAGACTTGTTGCTATTTCAGGATTAGACTTGTTGCTATTTCAGGATTAGACTTGTTGCTATTTCAGGATTAGACTTGTTGCTATTTGGGATTAGACTTGTTGCTATTTCAGGATTAGACTTGTTGCTATTTCAGGATTAGACTTGTTGCTATTTCAGGATTAGACTTGTTGCTATTGTGGGATTAGACTTGTTGCTATTTCAGGATTAGATTTGTTGCTATTTCAGGATTAGACTTGTTGCTATTTCAGGATTAGACTTGTTGCTATTTCAGGATTAGACTTGTTGCTATTGCAGGATTAGACTTGTTGCTATTGCAGGATTAGACTTGTTGCTATTTCAGGATTAGACTTGTTGCTATTTCAGGATTAGACTTGTTGCTATTTCAGGATTAGACTTGTTGCTATTTCAGGATTAGACTTGTTGCTATTTCAGGATTAGACTTGTTGCTATTTCAGGATTAGACTTGTTGCTATTTCAGGATTAGACTTGTTGCTATTTCAGGATTAGGTTTGTTGCTATTTCAGGATTAGGTTTGTTGCTATTTCAGGATTAGGTTTGTTGCTATTTCAGGATTAGACTTGTTGCTATTTCAGGATTAGACTTGTTGCTATTGTGGGATTTGGTTTGTTGCTATTTCAGGATTAGACTTGTTGCTATTTTGGGATTAGACTTGTTGCTATTGTGGGATTAGGCTTGTTGCTATTGCAGGATTAGACTTGTTGCTATTGTAGGATTAGGTGTGTTGCTATTGCAGGATTAGCCTTGTTGCTATTGCAGGATTAGACTTGTTGCTATTGCAGGATTTGGTTTGTTGCTATTGCAGGATTAGACTTGTTGCTAATGGGGTATTAGGCTTGTTGCTATTGTAGGATTAGATTTGTTGCTATAGCAGGACAGGGCTTTGTGATGGCCACTCCAATACCTTGACTTTGTTGTCCTTAAGCCATTTTGCCAAAACTTTGGACGTTTGCTTGGGGTCATTGTGCATTTGGAAGACCCATTTGCGACTGATGTCTTGATATGTTGCTTCAAAATATCCACAGAATTTCCCTTCCCATGATGCCATCTATTTTGTGAAGTGCAACAGACCCTCCTGCAGCAAAGCACCCCCACAACATGATGCTGCCACCCCCATGCTTCACAGTTGGGATGGTGTTCTTCGGCTTGCAAGCCTCCCCCTTTTTCCTCCTAACATAACAATGGTTATTATGGCCAAACAGTTCTATTTTTGTTTCATCAGAGCAGAGGACATTTCTCCAAAAAGTACGCTCTTTGTCCCCGTGTGAAGTTGCAAACCGTAGTCTGGCTTTTTTATGGCGGTTTTGGAGCAGTGGCTTCTTCTTTGCTGATCAGCCTTTCAGGTTATGTCGATATAGGACTCGTTTTACTGTGGATATAGATACTTTTGTACCTGTTTCCTCCAGCATCTTCACAAGGTCCTTTGCTGTTGTTCTGGGATTGATTTGCACTTTTCGCACCAAAGTACGTTAATCTCTAGGAGACATAACGGATCTCCTTCCTGAGCAGTATGATGGCTGCGTGGCTACTTGGGTACTATTATTTGTACAGATGAACGTGGTAAGGATGAACCAGACTTGTGGAGGTCTACCATTTTTTCTGAGGTCTTGGCTGATTTCTTTTGATTTTCCCATGATGTCAAGCAAAGAGGCACTAAGGTAGGCCTTTGAAGGTAGGCCTTGTAATGCATCCACAGATACACCTCCAATTCACTCAAATGAAGTCGATTTCCTATCAGAAGCTTCTTAAGCCATGACATCATTTTCTGGAATTTTTCAAGGTGTTTAAAGGCACAGTCATCTTTGGGTATGTACATTTCTGACACACTGGAATTGTGATACAGTGAATTATAAATTGAATAATCTGTCTGTAAACAATATTGTAGGAAACATGTATTGTGTCCTGCACAAAGTAGATGTCCTAACCAACTTGCCAAAGCTATAGTTTGTTAACAAGACATTTGTGGAGTGGTTTTAAACGAGTTATAATGGCTCCAACTTAAGTGTATGTAAACTTCCGACTTCAACTGTAGGTTTACTAGCTTTTAAGAGCAGTTGGAGGCCACGGGAGGAGTGTTGTATGGCATTGAACCTCGTTAGGAGGTTTTTTAACGCAGTGTCCCAAGAAGGGCCAGAAGTATACAGAATGGTGTCGTCTGTGTAGAGGTGGATCAAAGAATCACCAGCAGCAAGAGCGACATCAGAGAAGAGAGTTGGCCTGAGAATTGAACTCTGTGGCACCCCCATAGAAACTGCCATAGGTTCTGACAACAGGCCCTCCAATTTGACACACTGAACTCTGTCTGAGAAGTAGTTAGTGAACCAGGTGAGGCAGCCATTAGAGAAACTAAGGCTGTTGAGTCTGCCGTTAAGTATACGGTGATTGACAGAGTCGAAAGCCTTGGCCAGGTCGATGAAGACGGCTGCACAGTAATGTTTCTTATCGATGGCGGTTAAGATATCGTTTAGGACCTGGAGAGTGGCTGAGGTGCACCCATGACCAGCTTGGAAACCAGATTGCTTAGCGGTGAAGGTACGTTGGGATTCGAGATGGTCGATGATCTGCTTGTTCACTTGGCTTTCGAAAGACTTTAGAATTGCAGGGCAGGATGGATATAGGTGTCATGACGTTGGCCTGGGGGATAGGTTTATGACCGTCATAAATACCTCTTCCCCCCTTTTCTCTTCTCTAACCTACTGAGGTTACATTTTTAAAAACTTGGTTAACTTCATAGTATGCCCCCCCCCGCATGCGGGTTCCTGACTACAGCCTCATGCTCATTACCATAACGCAACGTTAGCGATTTCTAAAAATCGCAAATGAAATGAAATAAATATGCCTGCTCTCAAGCTTATCCTTTTCTTAACAATCCTGTCATCTCAGATTTTCAAAATATGCTTTTGAACCAGAGAAAATCAATCATTTGTGTAAGAGTGTTGATAGCTAGCTTAGCATTTAGTGTTAGCATTTAGCACGCAACATATTCACAAAAACCAGCAAAGGAATCAAATAAAATAATTTACCTTTGAAGAACTTCAGATGTTTCAATGAGGAGACTCTCAGTTACATAGCAAATGTCCAGTTTTTCCTGAAAGATTCTTTGTGTAGGACACATCGTTCCGTTTTGTTACTATGCATTTGGCTACCGAAACTAACCGAAAATTCAGTCACCTACACGTCGAACTTTTTTCCGAATTAACTCCATAATATCGACTGAAACATGGCAAATGTTGTTTGAATCAATCCTCAAGGTGTTTTGTCATATATCTCTTCATTGAAATGCCGTTCCTGGAAGCATGCTTTGTTCTCAGAATCGCATGGAAAAATACCAGTAGCTGAGTTTTGCGCACCAATTTCCACGCAGGACACCGTGCGGGACACTTGGCAATTGTAGTCTCTTTATGGTCAATCTTCCAATGATATGCCTGCAAATACGTCACAATGCTGCAGACACCTTGGGGAAACGACAGAAAGTGCAGGCTCATTCCTGGCGCATTCACAGCCATATGAGGAGATCATGGAAAACGTAGCTTCGGAAATCCTGTTCATTTCCTGGTTGCTGAAACATCTTGGTTTTGCCTGAAGGTTTTGTTCTAGGGCACTCACAGTGAAAATCTTTGCAGTTCTGGAAACGTTAGAGTGTTTTTCTTTCCAAAGCTATCAATTCCATGCATAGTCGAGCATCTTTTCGTGACAAAATATTGCGCTTAAAACGGGCACGTCCTTTTGTCCAAAAATGAAATACTGCCCCTAGAGTCTTAACAGGTTTTAACATAGAGATTCTGGGAACATCAGAAGGGGAAATGAACTATATTCTGGTAATCCGACCAATTGAACATATGGGGTGGATATGATGTCAGTTCGGTTGTCATCTGAGACATTGTCATCAATGATAAGATGACATAAACTCTACAGTGGAAAGTCTACACATCAGAGTTATCAGATTCACATGGAATTGTTGTTCAATTTAAATGTTTGAATATGAAATAATTTGTGATGGGATGAAATGTAATTTTGGATTTTCATAAGATAGGGCTGCTCAATCAGTGGCCCTCCCCTGTAAAGGGACAAAGGCTATAAAGCTTTTCAAACACACCCTCCTTGTTCCTTGCTCTTGACTACAACATAACTTCCTGTTCCGCGGATGTGAGATGATGATCCATTGTCAGAATGGTTCAGATAAAAACTACAGAACGAAGCCAACATCAGCATGAGCTTTGGTTGCGAATGGTATGAACTTTGAACTCTTATTCAAGACAGAAGTGATACCTCCTAGCCGTTGAGTTAGCGACTGCAGCTGCAAACGCAGGTTAGGAAGGAACAGACAGAGTATCCCATCTACCACACAACAACGTTACTACAACTTATCCAAGTGACCACCAGAAACATTCTTCAAAGGACTCGGTTTGGCAACACGGCCTTCCATCTACCACCAACCTACTGAAGCGCAGCTCAGAGTAAATATTTATTACATTTTCCTTTTCCAAATGGGCGGTAATTTAGAATGCAAAAGATACTCTATTTACACAGCACAGCTTCGCCTCTGTTCCAGTCTTCCACTCTTTAGCTCAAACCCCGCCCCTTTTATTTTGTGTAAGAAGCTGTCATATCTGTTCCACCCACTAGGATGTAAATAATTATCCAGGTATAATTCATTCTTTATATATATTATTCTGTGTGATTAGTTAGGTATTTAGTAAATTAGTAAATAAATAATTAAACCAAATGTTGTATTGCTGATTTAACTTGTTAGTCAGGATTCTTGCAGATAACCAAGAATCTACAACTTTCAGAGTATGAGACTGAAGTAAGATGAAGCTTAATGTTGACTGCTATGGATGTAAAATATTACTAATCTTTAAGAGCTCATTCGGAAGATAACAGCTCTATAAATATTATTTTGTGGTGCCCAACTCTCTAGTTAAATACATTTACATGATTAGCTCAATCAGGTGATATTAATTACGGAGAAATTGTTTTATAGAATAGCATGTCATAGCAATTAATCCGGCATAGCCAAAGACACGACATAGGTCTGCAACTGTTTGGTCTAGAATGTCACCCCCTTTGAAGAGGGGGATGGCTTTCCAATCTTTACGAATCTCAGACAATACGAAAGAGAGGTTGAACAGACTAGTAATAGGCTTTGCGACAATGGCTTTGGGTAATTTTAGGAAGAGAGGGTCCAGATTGTCTAACCCAACTGATTTGTAGGGGTCCAGATTCTGCAGCTCTTTCAGAACATCTGCTATCTGGATTTGGGTGAAGGAGAAGCGTGGGGGCTTGGGTCAGTAGCTGCGGGGGGTGCAGAGTTGTTGGCCGGGGTTGGGGTAGCCAGGTGGAAAGTATGGAAGCCGTAGAAAATCCTTATTGAAATTCTCGATTATCGTGGATTTTTCGGTGGTGACTGTGTTTCCTAGCCTCAGTGCTGTGGGCAGCTGAAAGGAGGTGCTCTTATTCTCCGTGGACTTTACAGTATCCCAAAACCTTTTGTAGTTTGTGCTGCAGGATGTAAATTTCTGTTTGATAAAGCTAGCCTCTGCTTTCCTTACTGACTGTGAATATTGGTTCCTGTCTTCCCTGAAAAGTTGCATATCGCGGGGACTATTCGAAGCTAGTGCAGTACGCCACAGGATATTTTTGTGCTGGTCAAGGGCAGTCAGGTCTGGAGTGAACCAAGGGCTATATCTGTTCTTAGTTCTACTGTAGAATCATTAACCAGATGAAAGTCAAACCAAATCATAACAAATCAAATGTTTTTGGTCACATAAACATATTTAGCAGATGTTAATGTGGTTGTAGCGAAATTCTTGTGTTTCTAGCTCCAACAATGCAGTGATATCTAACAATTCCCAACAAGACACACAAATCTAAAGTAAAAGAATGGAATTAATAAATATATAAATATTAGGACGAGCAATGTTGGAGTGTCTAAAATACGGTAGAATAGAATACAGTATATAAACATTATTAAAGTGATCATTGATGTAGCCTCTCATTACAGCAGCCTCTAAGGTGGTTGATGTCCTTGATGATGTTTTTGTATGTAGGGCAGCAGCCTCTAAGGTGGTTGATGTCCTTGATGATGTTTTTGTATGTAGGGCAGCATATTATATATATATATATATATATATATTACATTATATGTAGGGCTACTTGAGTTACTTGGTTTTAGCTGGCTAGTGATGGCTATTTAACAGTCCGATGGCCTTGTATGTAGGGCAGCAGCCTCTAAGGTGCAGAGTTGAGTTACTTGGTTTTAGCTGGCTAGTGATGGCTATTTAACAGTCCGATGGCCTTGTATGTAGGGCAGCAGCCTCTAAGGTGCAGAGTTGAGTTACTTGGTTTTAGCTGGCTAGTGATGGCTATTTAACAGTCCGATGGCCTTGAGATAGATGTTTTTCAGTCTCTCGTTCCCAGGTTTTGATGCACCTTTACTGACCTCGCCTTCTGGATGGTAGCGGGGTGAATGGGCCGTGGCTCGGGTGGTTGATGTCCTTGATGATGTTTTTGGCCTTCAGGTGCTGGAAGTTTGCCCCCGGTGATGTGTAGGGCAGAACGCCCTCTGGAGAGCCCTGTGGTTGTGGGCGGTGCAGTTGCCGTACATTTACATTTACATTTAAGTCATTTAGCAGACGCTCTTATCCAGAGCGACTTACAAATTGGTGCATTCACCTTATGACATCCAGTGGAACAGCCACTTTACAATAGTGCATCTAAATATTTTAAGGGGGGGGGTGAGAAGGATTACTTTATCCTATCCTAGGTATTCCTGAAAGAGGTGGGGTTTCAGGTGTCTCTGGAAGGTGGTGATTGACTCTGCTGTCCTGGCGTCGTGAGGGAATTTGTTCCACCATTGGGGGGCCAGAGCAGCGAACAGTTTTGACTGGGCTGCGCAGGAACTGTACTTCCTCAGTGGTAGGGAGGCGAGCAGGCCAGAGGTGGATGAACGCAGTGCCCTTGTTTGGGTGTAAGGGCCTGATCAGAGCCTGGAGGTACTGAGGTGCCGTTCCCCTCACAGCTCCGTAGGCAAGCACCATGGTCTTGTAGCGGATGCCGTACCAGGCGGTGATACAGCCCAACAGGATGCTCTCTGTAAAAGATTGTGAAGATGTCTCAAAGGCACTTTAAGGCGCCGCCTTCACTCTCTGTGTGGGTTCAGATGGTCACAGTAGTTAAAACGTCTTCGGGATCGGTGTCCCATCCACGCGACGGTTGAGTTAACCTCTTGCGTCTACTGAGACGCTTGCGTCCCATCCAGAGCTCTGGAAATGCAAATGCGCTACGCTAAATGCTAATAGTATTAGTTAAAACTCAAATGTTCATTAAAATACACATGCAGGGTATTGAATTAAAGCTACACTCGTTGTGAATCCAGGCAACAAGTCAGATTTTTAAAATGCTTTTCGGTGAAAGCATGAGAAGCTATTATCTGATAGCATGTAACACCACAAAAGACCCGCAGGGGACGTAAACAAAATAATTTGCATATTTGGCGCTACACAAACCGCACAATAAAATAGACAACATTCATTACCTTTCACCATCTTCTTTGTTGGCACTCCTAGATGTCCCATAATCACTATTGGGTCTTTTTTTCGATTAAATCGGTCCATATATAGCCTAGATATCGTTATATGTAGACTGTGTGATCAACGGAAAAAAAAACAGCGTTTCTTAACGTAACGTCATTTTTTAAAATTCAAAAAGTCGACGATAAACTTTCACAAAACACTTCGAAATACGTTTGTAATGCTACTTTAGGTATTAGTAAACGTTAATAAGCGATAAAAATCATCCGTAGGCGATGTAAAAATCATTAGCTGTCGTCTTGGAAAAAATTTCACGAGAGAGCTCTTCCGGAATGATCTGGGCGGAGACCGGAGGTAAGTGGTGCCCCTGTTTCGGTTCAACCAAGAATCAAAGATGATTCAATTCACAAGACTAGACAACATGGGGATGCTGTGGGAGTTGAATGCTCGGTCTTATCTAATTCGGCTCACTGTTAACAATTGCTGGAAGTGGCGCAAGGATATTTATTTCCATTTTCTGTGATCAGGTTTTCCTGCGCTTTCCGATGTAACGCACGTTATGTTATAGCCACAGTCGTGATTTAACCAGTTTTAAAAACGTCCGAGGGTTTCCTATCCACACATTCTAACCATATGAACGTACTATATTCCTGGCATGAGTAGCAGGGCGCTGAAATGTTGCGCGATTTTTAACAAAATGTTCAAAAAAGTAGAGGGTAGGAGCAACTAGTTTTAACTAGTGAAACAGTTAAGTGCAGTTCAAGAAGAGTTTCACCAAATAAACTAAATTAAAAAGATAATAAAAAGCAGAGGATTGTATCAGATGTAATGTAATGGAGATGCCTTGGTGGGTATGTCCACTGGATTGTATCAGATGTAATGTAATGGAGATCCCTTGGTGGGTATGTCCACTGGATTGTATCAGATGTAATGTAATGGAGATCCCTTGGTGGGTATGTCCACTGGATTGTATCAGATGTAATGTAATGGAGATCCCTTGGTGGGTATGTCCACTGTGGGGACGACGTCGTCAAAGCACTTATTGATGAAGCCAGTGACTGATGTGGTGTACTCCTCAATGCCATTGGATGAATCCCAGAACATATTCCAGTCTGTGATAGCAAAACAGTCCTCTGACCACTTCCGTATTGAGCGAGTCACTGGTACTTCCTGCTTTCGTTTTTTGCTTGGAAGCAGGAATCAGGAGAATAGAGTTATGGTCAGATTTGCCAAAATGGAGTGTGAGGGAGAGCTTTGTACACGTCTCTGTGTGTTGAGTAAAGGTGGTCTAGAGTTGTTTTCCTCTGGTTGCACATATGACATGCTGGTAGAAAATGTTTTTACAAAAGGAAAACAAAAATAAGTTAAATATGGGTTGTATTGACAGTGGTGTTTGTTCTTCACTGGTTGCCCTTCTTTTGTGGCAACAGGTCACAAATCTTGCTACTGTGATGTTACACTGTGGAATTTCACCCAATAGATATGGGAGTTTATCAACATTGGATTTGTTTTCAAATACACAACCATAAAATGGGTTCTATAACTGATTCAGGTATTATCTTTCTGTCAAATCAAATCAAATGTATTTATATAGCCCTTCTTACATCAGCTGATTTCTCAAAGTGCTGTACAGAAACCCAGCCTAAAAATACAAACGGCAAGCAATGCAGGTGTAGAAGCATGGTGGCTAGGAAAAACTCACTAGAAAGGCCAAAACCTTGGAAGAAACCTTGAGAGGAACCAGGCTATGAGCGGTGGCCAGTCCTCTTCTGGCTGTGCCGGGTGGAGATTATAACAGAACATGGCCAAGATGTTCAAATGTTCATAAATGTTCATAAATGACCAGCATTGTCAAATAATAATAATCACAGGAAGAACAGTTGAAACTGGAGCAGCAGCACGGCCAGGTGGACTGGGGACAGCAAGGAGTCATCATGCCAGGTAGTCCTGAGGCATGGTCCAAGGGCTCAGGTCTTCCCGAGAGAGGGAAAGAAAGAAAGAGAGAATTAGAGAGATCATACTTAAATTCACACAGGACACCAGATAAGACAGGAGAAGTACTCCAGATATATATATATTTTTTTATTTTTATTTTACCTTTATTTAACTAGGCAAGTTAGTTAAGAACAAATTCTTATTTTCAATGACGGCCTAGGAACAGTGGGTTAACTGCCTGTTCAGGGGCAGAACGACAGACTTGCCAGCTCGGGAGTTTTGAACTTGCAACCTTCCGGTCCCCACACCACTAGAGGGATATCTTCAACCACCAACTTATCATCCTGAGACAAGGCCGAGTATAGCCCACAAAGGTCTCCGCCACGGCACAACCCGGGGTGGGGGGGGGGGGTGGGGGGGGGCAACCCAGACAGGAAGATCACGTCAGTTACTCAACCCACTCAAGTGATGCACCTCTCCTGGGGACGGCATGGAAGATCCTAATTGGAATGCATTTGATGGCATAGAAGGCCCTTGTCTCTCAGATCTTTCACAGCTTTGTGGAAGTTACCTGTGGCCGTGATGTTTAGGGTCGAGGTATGCATAGTTTTTTGTGATCTCTCTCTCTTGCTCTCTCTTTCTCTTGCTCTGTCTTGCTCTCTCTCGCTGTCTCTCTCTCTCTCTCTCTATCGCTGTCTCTCTCTCTCTCTCTCTCTCTATCGCTGTCTCTCTCTCTCACTCTCTCTATCGCTGTCTCTCTCTCTCACTTTGCTCTGCTCTGTGTGCATTTCAACAGATGGTTGAAACATATTCAATAAATCAGTTTTGTGGAAGAAGAAGACTTCTTCATTTCCCAGTGCACCTGTTTTGACCAGGGTTCCATGTGGACCTCAAGGCATCTGAATCTGTTTTATTGGTCCGTCAGGGTTTTGTTGAAACAATAGATGGTTTTCAGACATTCATATTTATGACAGAGAAACCTCATTTGAAATTGTGTTTTTTTACAGTGGATAAAAGGAGAGACCCGGAGCTAGAAAATTTAATATTAAACACTACAGTTGAGGAACAATGGGAAAGTAATTTTGTTTTGAAAGTTGATAAACTTGTAAACTCACTTTTGAGAAAATGGCCTTTGAATGTTTTGGTATCTAGTGAAGAGCTCTTATTTGTCTACACCCATTCAGCATCGTTCACACCCTCTTAAGCTTTAGCCCCACCCTCCTCGTTTCGCTCTCGAAGCACTTGAAGCTCTGGCCGATTTTAATTTTTAAATTCTGGATAACATGAAAACAGCCTAACCAGCTCTGCTGGCAACAATTACATTACACTCTGCTGGCAACAATTACATTACACTCTGCTGGCAACAATTACATTACACTCTGCTGGCAACAATTGCATTACACTCTGCTGGCAACAATTACATTACACTCTGCTGGCAACAATTACATTACACTCTGCTGGCAACAATTACATTACACTCTGCTGGCAACAATTACATTACACTTCTTTCCAGACATTAAAGGGCACCGGCAATATTCTTTACTTTACTGACTTTATTGTCCCCATGGGGAAATGTAGTTTCAGTATCATGTACACGTTTAAAGTGGCGTTTAAATAACAAAATAAATTGACAATACAACTTTCATAACAGTTACATACCAATAAAAAGAGACTAGACTGCTGGCCTTACTGGGTGGCTAGGAACCAGCAGGCTAATGGGTGGATAGGAACCTGCTGGCCTTACTGGGTGGCTAGGAACCAGCAGGCTAATGGGTGGATAGGAACCTGCTGACCTTACTGGGTGGCTAGGAACCAGCAGGCTAATGGGTGGATAGGAACCTGCTGACCTTACTGGGTGGCTAGGAACCAGCAGGCTAATGGATGGATAGGAACCTGCTGGCCTTACTGGGTGGCTAGGAACCAGCAGGCTAATGGGTGGATAGGAACCTGCTGGCCTTACTGGGTGGCTAGGAACCAGCAGGCTAATGGGTGGATAGGAACCTGCTGACCTTACTGGGTGGCTGCTAGGAACCAGCAGGCTAATGGATGGATAGGAACCTGCTGGCCTTACTGGGTGGCTTGGAACCAGCAGGCTAATGGGTGGATAGGAACCTGCTGACCTTACTGGGTGGCTAGGAACCAGCAGGCTAATGGATGGATAGGAACCTGCTGACCTTACTGGGTGGCTAGGAACCAGCAGGCTAATGGATGGATAGGAACCTGCTGGCCTTACTGGGTGGCTAGGAACCAGCAGGCTAATGGGTGGATAGGAACCTGCTGGCCTTACTGGATGGCTAGGAACCAGCAGGCTAATGGATGGATAGGAACCTGCTGGCCTTACTGGGTGGCTAGGAACCAGCAGGCTAATGGGTGGATAGGAACCTGCTGGCCTTACTGGGTGGCTAGGAACCAGCAGGCTAATGGATGGATAGGAACCTGCTGGCCTTACTGGGTGGCTAGGAACCAGCAGGCTAATGGGTGGATAGGAACCTGCTGGCCTTACTGGGTGGCTAGGAACCAGCAGGCTAATGGGTGGATAGGAACCTGCTGACCTTACTGGGTGGCTGCTAGGAACCAGCAGGCTAATGGATGGATAGGAACCTGCTGGCCTTACTGGGTGGCTAATGGGTGGAACCAGCAGGGTGGCTAGGAACCAGCAGGCTAATGGATGGATAGGAACCTGCTGACCTTACTGGGTGGCTAGGAACCAGCAGGCTAATGGATGGATAGGAACCTGCTGACCTTACTGGGTGGCTAGGAACCAGCAGGCTAATGGATGGATAGGAACCTGCTGGCCTTACTGGGTGGCTAGGAACCAGCTGGCCTTACTGGATGGCTAGGAACCAGCAGGCTAATGGATGGATAGGAACCTGCTGGCCTTACTGGATGGCTAGGAACCAGCAGGCTAATGGGTGGATAGGAACCTGCTGGCCTTACTGGGTGGCTAGGAACCAGCAGGCTAATGGATGGATAGGAACCTGCTGGCCTTACTGGGTGGCTAGGAACCAGCAGGCTAATGGATGGATAGGAACCTGCTGGCCTTACTGGGTGGCTAGGAACCAGCAGGCTAATGGGTGGATAGGAACCTGCTGGCCTTACTGGGTGGCTAGGAACCAGCAGGCTAATGGGTGGATAGGAACCTGCTGGCCTTACTGGGTGGATAGGAACATTATCCTGCTGGCCTTACTGGGTGGCTAGGAACCAGCAGGCTAATGGATGGATAGGAACCTGCTGGCCTTACTGGGTGGCTAGGAACCAGCAGGCTAATGGATGGATAGGAACCTGCTGACCTTACTGGGTGGCTAGGAACCAGCAGGCTAATGGGTGGATAGGAACCTGCTGACCTTACTGGGTGGCTAGGAACCAGCAGGCTAATGGGTGGATAGGAACCTGCTGGCCTTACTGGGTGGCTAGGAACCAGCAGGCTAATGGGTGGATAGGAACCTGCTGGCCTTACTGGGTGGCTAGGAACCAGCAGGCTAATGGGTGGATAGGAACCTGCTGACCTTACTGGGTGGCTAGGAACCAGCAGGCTAATGGGTGGATAGGAACCTGCTGACCTTACTGGGTGGCTAGGAACCAGCAGGCTAATGGGTGGATAGGAACCTGCTGGCCTTACTGGGTGGCTAGGAACCAGCAGGCTAATGGGTGGATAGGAACCTGTTGGCCTTACTGGGTGGCTAGGAACCAGCAGGCTAATGGGTGGATAGGAACCTGCTGGCCTTACTGGGTGGCTAGGAACCAGCAGGCTAATGGGTGGATAGGAACCTGCTGGCCTTACTGGGTGGCTAGGAACCAGCAGGCTAATGGGTGGATAGGAACCTGCTGGCCTTACTGGGTGGCTAGGAACCAGCAGGCTAATGGGTGGATAGGAACCTGCTGGCCTTACTGGGTGGCTAGGAACCAGCAGGCTAATGGGTGGATAGGAACCTGCTGACCTTACTGGGTGGCTAGGAACCAGCAGGCTAATGGGTGGATAGGAACCTGCTGGCCTTACTGGGTGGCTAGGAACCAGCAGGCTAATGGGTGGATAGGAACCTGCTGGCCTTACTGGGTGGCTAGGAACCAGCAGGCTAATGGGTGGATAGGAACCTGCTGACCTTACTGGGTGGCTAGGAACCAGCAGGCTAATGGGTGGATAGGAACCTGCTGGCCTTACTGGGTGGCTAGGAACCAGCAGGCTAATGGGTGGATAGGAACATTATCCTGCTGGCCTTACCGAGTGGATTGGAACTTTCACCCAAGCTACTTAGGAGCGATATCACACCTGGCACAAATTATTGTCTAGTTCTGTTTTTCCTGCCGAGGGGTGCCCTTTACCTGCTCCCAGAGGAGAGTAGTTCAAAGTCCGGGTTCAAGCGGTGGCTTGGGTCTAAAATCTTTTTGTGAGCCTTGCGGAGGGCCCTGACCTTAAATATCTCATCCAGGCCTGTCTGTTGGACTCCCAGTACCTTGGGGAGGGTAGTGTCCTTAAAGATCTCCTCCAGGCCTGCCTGTTTGACTCCAAGTACCTTGCAGAGGGCCCTGATCTTAAAGATCTCCTCCAGGCCTGTCTGTTTGACTCCAAGTACCTTGCTTGCTGTGGTCATAATCCTTCTCAGCATATTTCTCTGGCTGACAGTGGAATTGCCAAACCAACAAACAATACAAAAAGTTAAAATTCTCTCAATGAAAGATTTGTAAAACAGAGTCTGTATAGTACAATTAACTTTTTATGGCTGCAGGGGCAGTATTGAGTAGCTTGGATAAAAAGGTGCCCATTGTAAATGGCCAGCTCCTCAGTCCCAGTTGCTAATATATACATATTATTATTAGTATTGGATAGAAAACACTAAAGTTTCCAAAACTGTCAAAATATTGTCTGTGAGTATAACAGAACTGATATTGCAGGCGAAACCCTGAGGAAATCAAAACAGGAAGTGGCTTTTATTCTGAAAGCTCCATGTTCCATATCCTCCCTTTGCTGGATTTAAAGGGATATGAACCAGATTCCTTTTCCTATCGCTTCCTCAAGGTGTCATAGATGTGTATGATGTGGTTAGATAGGATAGGAACATTAGCCTGCTGGCCTTACTGGGTCGATAGGAACTTTAACATCATAGATGTGTATGATGTGGTTAGATAGGATAGGAACATTAGCCTGCTGGCCTTACTGGGTCGATAGGAACTTTAACATCATAGATGTGGTTAGATAGGATAGGAACATTAGCCTGCTGGCCTTACTGGGTCGATAGGAACTTTAACATCATAGATGTGGTTAGATAGGATAGGAACATTAGCCTGCTGGCCTTACTGGGTCGATAGGAACTTTAACATCATAGATGTGTATGATGTGGTTAGATAGGATAGGAACATTAGCCTGCTGGCCTTACTGGGTCGATAGGAACTTTAACATCATAGATGTGTATGATGTGGTTAGATAGGATAGGAACATTAGCCTGCTGGCCTTACTGGGTCGATAGGAACTTTAACATCATAGATGTGGTTAGATAGGATAGGAACATTAGCCTGCTGGCCTTACTGGGTCGATAGGAACTTTAACATCATAGATGTGTATGATGTGGTTAGCAAAGACATTGAATTTGGTCATATGCAGAAATGTGCCTTATTGTCTTTAGAATGTTGTGTAACGTCAATAGTCTAGTCAAGGAAGCATCATTCTAAATATATTGTCACCCTCCACTTACCAAGACCGTTGCAAAATAAGGTACGCTGTCACCTGCTTTTATAGTTACAGTTTTTCAATCATTTATCAGACAATTCTTATGCAGAGTCACTCTGAGTGTTTACACATTCATTCCTTTTAGTCCTACTGGTCCCCAGTGGGAATAGAACCCACAACCCTGGTGTTGCAAGCCCCATGCTATACCGACTGAGGAGCCACACAGGATATCATGATTGATTGATTTGTTGATTGTTAAAAATGTACATTAATGTACATGACTAACAGTTATCAGCTGTTCATGTTTGCCTAAACGGTCTATGACTCTGTACTGTACACACTTAGTTTCTGTTGTCCTAGGCTACCGGGCTAAAATGCTTGCTCGCTAGCCTGACTTCCTTTCATGGCAATGATGCGCCAGGCCTGCTAGTTAACATTAGCCTTCTAAAGTACCAGTCAAAAGTTTGGACAAAAAGCAAAAGCTGTCATCAAGACAAAGGGTGGCGACTTCGGAGAATCTGAAATACAAAATGGATGTTGATTTGTTGACACTTTTATGGTTACTACGTGATTCCATATGTGTTATTTCATAGTTTTGATGTCTTCACTATTATTCTACATTGTAGAAAATAGTAAAAACAAAGAAAAACCCTTGAATTTGTAGCTGTGTCCAAACTTTTGACTGTTACTGTACATCTAGCTATATATTGAACTTCCATCCTCTCAGGCCAGTGGCACAATGTATGAATTAATGGTTGGATCAGAACCAGCATTCTAATTATTGGCCAGTACGGAGAATTAAGTTAAACCACAAGTCCAAATCTCTATCTCCATCCATGGCTAATTCAGGAAAAGGACTATTTTAGCTAGCTAGCCAGCCACCGGAAGACAACAACACAACGAGATGCACAACGAGTTTCTGTCAATGATGTTGAATGAATGGCTCTCGATGCGATGTGATTGGACTGAAACCAAATCCAAACTGGCTTCCCTTTACACTTTTTTAGGGTGCGCCAAGAGTCAGAGTGAATGAAAAAAAAAAATATATATATATATATATATATATATATATATATATATATATATATATATATATATACTGTAAAAAAAACACACACCAGGAGAGGAGGGGTTGGTTTGATGGGACATGCTCTCCTTTCTGGTTCATCTGGCAGGGCTGATTGCATGGTGCTGGGAGGGGAGGGGGAGGAGGGAGCATACAGGAAAGGGCAGGTTCATTAAGTATTCTGTTCTGGGGGAGAAGGAGGGAGGGGACTGCATGAGAGAGAGAGAGAGACTGATGAACTTTTATCCTTCCTGTCTTTACCTCTGCCCTCTACCTTATTTCACATTCTCAAACCTTGCTTTCTTCCATTCCTCTGATTCTCTCTCCCTCTCCTTGCTTTCCTCTTGTGGCTCAGACACAGACAACCTCATTCTGTCAGTAAACCACCTCCGATACCAGCCTTTACTTTTCACTAAGCAACGCTCCTTCTCTCTTTGTCCTTCCGTTCTGTTTTATTCCTCTGTGACCTCTCCACCGTGCGCAGGAGGTGGCTGAGTACCCAGAGGCTCTGTCTGTCTCACTGTGATCTTGTCCGCATTAACTTCACTGGCTTCCTGCGGCTTGCCTTGCCCTCGTCGTGTGTGTGCTGGGTTCGTGTTTTTCACATTAACACCAAGTTGAGCACAGAAGAAAGGGTTGCTTTGCCCCATCACCAGAAGAGCGGTCCCTCTTTCAAGTTGATTTAGCTAGCAAAAATAGTTCAAATGAAGAGCAGAAGCACATTCCAGGTCCAGACTATTACTTCACAAAGTTGAATTGTGTACATCAGTCATTCTGAATAAGTCTACAATGGATTGATGCCCTCTATAAAATGAGTCTCACATGAGATATTACACGACAGACACTGGTATCATAGCTAGAGCTCACCTCCAAACACAGTGTGTGAGTGAATGGTAAAATTACCATATGAACTTGGTAAGGACAGGAGGACTTAGTTACATTAGGTCTGTGTGAGCTTTATCAAACAACCTTCATTTAGCTTTTACTGTTTTAGAGATTATTTGACTAGGAGTTAGCAGCAGGTTTTCCAGGCTGAACCATGTCTGTCTAGACTTCTTCAGCTCCCTGCTCTGGTCAGAGAATGAGGTAAGCTAAGACTAACTCTGGGACTCTGTCAAGATAAGGCTAACTCTGGGACTCTATCAAGATAAGGCTAACTCTGGGACTATAACAAGATAAGGCTAACTCTGGGACTATAACAAGATAAGGCTAACTCTGGGACTATAACAAGATAAGGCTAACTCTGGGACTATAACAATATAAGGCTAACTCTGGGACTCTGTCAAGATAAGGCTAACTCTGGGACTATAACAAGATAAGGCTAACTCTGGGACTATAACAAGATAAGGCTAACTCTGGGACTATAACAAGATAAGGCTAACTCTGGGACTCTGTCAAGATAAGGCTAACTCTGGGACTATAACAAGATAAGGCTAACTCTGGGACTATAACAAGATAAGGCTAACTCTGGGACTATAACAAGATAAGGCTGACTCTGGGACTATAACAAGATAAGGCTAACTCTGGGACTATAACAAGATAAGGCTAACTCTGGGACTATAACAAGATAAGGCTGACTCTGGGACTATAACAAGATAAGGCTAACTCTGGGACTCTAACAAGATAAGGCTAACTCTGGGACTATAACAAGATAAGGCTAACTCTGGGACTATAACAAGATAAGGCTAACTCTGGGTCTATAACAAGATAAGGCTAACTCTGGGACTATAACAAGATAAGGCTAACTCTGGGACTATAACAAGATAACTCTGGGACTATAACAAGATAAGGCTAACTCTGGGACTATAACAAGATAAGGCTAACTCTGGGACTCTGTCAAGATAAGGCTAACTCTGGGACTATAACAAGATAAGGCTAACTCTGGGACTATAACAAGATAAGACTAACTCTGGGACTATAACAAGATAAGGCTAACTCTGGGACTATAACAAGATAAGGCTAACTCTGGGACTATAACAAGATAAGGCTAACTCTGGGACTATAACAAGATAAGGCTAACTCTGGGACTATAACAAGATAAGGCTAACTCTGGGACTATAACAAGATAAGGCTAACTCTGGGACTATAACAAGATAAGGCTAACTCTGGGACTATAACAAGATAAGGCTAACTCTGGGACTATAACAAGATAAGGCTAACTCTGGGACTATAACAAGATAAGGCTAACTCTGGGACTATAACAAGATAAGGCTAACTCTGGGACTATAACAAGATAAGGCTAACTCTGGGACTCTGTCAAGATAAGGCTAACTCTGGGACTATAACAAGATAAGGCTAACTCTGGGACTATAACAAGATAAGGCTAACTCTGGGACTATAACAAGATAAGGCTAACTCTGGGACTATAACAAGATAAGGCTAACTCTGGGACTATAACAAGATAAGGCTAACTCTGGGACTATAACAAGACTAAGATAAGGCTAACTCTGGGACTATAACAAGATAAGGCTAACTCTGGGACTATAACAAGATAAGGCTAACTCTGGGACTATAACAAGATAAGGCTAACTCTGGGACTATAACAAGATAAGGCTAACTCTGGGACTCTAACAAGATAAGGCTAACTCTGGGACTATAACAAGATAAGGCTAACTCTGGGACTATAACAAGATAAGGCTAACTCTGGGTCTATAACAAGATAAGGCTAACTCTGGGACTATAACAAGATAAGGCTAACTCTGGGACTATAACAAGATAAGGCTAACTCTGGGACTCTAACAAGATAAGGCTAACTCTGGGACTATAACAAGATAAGGCTAACTCTGGGACTATAACAAGATAAGGCTAACTCTGGGACTATAACAAGATAAGGCTAACTCTGGGACTATAACAAGATAAGGCTAACTCTGGGACTATAACAAGATAAGGCTAACTCTGGGACTCTGTCAAGATAAGGCTAACTCTGGGACTATAACAAGATAAGGCTAACTCTGGGACTATAACAAGATAAGGCTAACTCTGGGACTATAACAAGATAAGGCTAACTCTGGGACTATAACAAGATAAGGCTAACTCTGGGACTATAACAAGATAAGGCTAACTCTGGGACTCTGTCAAGATAAGGCTAACTCTGGGACTATAACAAGATAAGGCTAACTCTGGGACTATAACAAGATAAGGCTAACTCTGGGACTATAACAAGATAAGGCTAACTCTGGGACTCTAACAAGATAAGGCTAACTCTGGGACTATAACAAGATAAGGCTAACTCTGGGACTATAACAAGATAAGGCTAACTCTGGGACTATAACAAGATAAGGCTAACTCTGGGACTATAACAAGATAAGGCTAACTCTGGGACTATAACAAGATAAGGCTAACTCTGGGACTCTAACAAGATAAGGCTAACTCTGGGACTCTAACAAGATAAGGCTAACTCTGGGACTGTAACAAGATAAGGCTAACTCTGGGACTATAACAAGATAAGGCTAACTCTGGGACTCTAACACAAAAAGCAGTCAGTTGGTTTTGAAATCGACTTTTCTAAGGCAGCTGAAAGAAAAAATGGTCAAAGGGAGACCTGGTTACATCGTGAATCGCGGCTGATGTAATAGTGGGGTCATCCTACTACAGTGGAAGGTACCGGAGTCAAGGATGTGACTCACTTGTTACTGCTCTAATGAAAAGCATCAGAAGCAGCGAGTAGCGTAGTGAAGCACAAAACACTTAGCAGGGCCAGAGGATTCTATTTATTTGCAATAAAGGCCTCTGAGCAGGGCTAAAGCCTTCGCTTTAATTGCTCTCAAAATGGATTCAATTCTGGCTTTATCAGTCTCCGAGAGAGAGAGAGTCAGTTGTCCTTTGTGGGACTGAGAGGTGCATTAAATCAAACCGGTAGGTAGCTACATCAATATCCATCCTGACCTGCCAGAAAACTGCATTTGTTCCGTTGCTTCCGCCACTCACTCTACCTTCGCTTTCTGAACAGGTTTGGCCAGATGCCAGACATGATTTGAGTCCCAAATTACACTCTATTCCCCATGGAGTGTAGAAGTGTTGTACATTATGGGACATTAGGAGTATCTGTTAAACACTTTGTTTTTCAGGCTCTTTAAGTGTTCAGCTGTGTTATCATGGGGCTAGTGGTCGGCTGTGTTATCATGGGGCTAGTGGTCGGCTGTGTTATCATGGGGATAGTGTTCAGCTGTGTTATCATGGGGCTAGTGTTCGGCTGTGTTATCATGGGGCTAGTAATAAACTGTGTTATCATGGGGCTAGTGTTCAGCTGTGTTATCATGGGGCTAGTGGTCGGCTGTGTTATCATGGGGCTAGTGGTCGGCTGTGTTATCATGGGGCTAGTGTTCAGCTGTGTTATCATGGGGCTAGTGTTCAGCTGTGTTATCATGGGGCTAGTGGTCGGCTGTGTTATCATGGGGCTAGTGTTCAGCTGTGTTATCATGGGGCTAGTGTTCAGCTGTGTTATCATGGGGCTAGTGTTCAGCTGTGTTATCATGGGGCTAGTGTTCAGCTGTGTTATCATGGGGCTAGTGTTCAGCTGTGTTATCATGGGGCTTGTGTTCGGCTGTGTTATCATGGGGCTAGTGTTCAGCTGTGTTATCATGGGGCTAGTGTTCAGCTGTGTTATCATGGGACTAGTGTTCAGCTGTGTTATCATGGGGCTAGTGTTCAGCTGTGTTATCATGGGGCTAGTGGTCGGCTGTGTTATCATGGGGCTAGTGTTCAGCTGTGTTATCATGGGGCTTGTGTTCGGCTGTGTTATAATTAATTGACACATTGGAAATAATTAACAAAAAAACAGAGCAAACTAGAATGCTATTTGGCCCTACACAGAGAGTACACAGCGGCAGAATACCTTACTATGTACAGACTCAGTGAGCATAGCCTTGCTATTGAGAAAGGCCGCCGTAGGCAGACATGGCTCTCAAGGGAAGACAGGCTATGTGCTCACTGCCCACAAAATGAGGTGGAAACTGAGCTGCACTTCCTAACCTCCTGCCCAATGTATGACCATATTAGAGAGACATATTTCCCTCAGATTACACAGATCCACAAAGAATTCGAAAACAAATCCAATTTTGAAAAACTCCCAACAGGGACTGTAGATGAGCATGTCTCTATCCTCTCTATCTCTGGCCAACAGGGACTGTAGATGAGCATGTCTCTATCCTCTCTATCTCTGGCCAACAGGGACTGTGGATGAGCATGTCTCTATCCTCTCTATCTCTGGCCAACAGGGACTGTGGATGAGCATGTCTCTATCCTCTCTATCTCTGGCCAACAGGGACTGTAGATGAGCATGTCTCTATCCTCTCTATCTCTGGCCAACAGGGACTGTAGATGAGCATGTCTCTATCCTCTCTATCTCTGGCCAACAGGGACTGTAGATGAGCATGTCTCTATCCTCTCTATCTCTGGCCAACAGGGACTGTGGATGAGTTTCAGATGTTGCCTCCAGGGTTTGTTTTTGTTCTATTCCAGCGCTCAACAACAATTGAATCATAACACTGACCTAGGTGTTAATAATCCCTATTACAAAGCTGTAAACACACACACACACACACACACACACACACACACACACACACACACAGTAGTTTGGTTGTTGTCAATGAGAGGTGATTGAGGGATGTGTGTATAGGACGGTCTGTGTGTATGGTGAGGGACTGGGGACAGGGGACAGGACAGTCTGTATGTATGGTGAGGGACAGGGGACAGGACAGTCTGTATGTATGGTGAGGGACTGGGGACAGGGGACGGGACAGGACAGTCTGTATGTATGGTGAGGGACTGGGGACAGGGGACAGGACAGTCTGTATGTATGGTGAGGTACAGGGGACAGGGGACAGGACAGTCTGTATGTATGGTGAGGGACTGGGGACAGGACAGTCTGTATGTATGGTGAGGGACTGAGGACAGGGGACAGGACAGTATGTGTGTATGGTGAGGGACTGGGGACAGGGGACAGGACAGTCTGTGTGTATGGTGAGGGACTGGAGACAGGGGACAGGACAGTCTGTATGTATGGTGAGGGACTGGAGACAGGGGACAGGACAGTCTGTATGTATGGTGAGGGACTGAGGACAGGGGACAGGACAGTCTGTGTGTATGGTGAGGGACTGGGGACAGGGGACAGGACAGTCTGTATGTATGGTGAGGGACTGGAGACAGGGGACAGGACAGTCTGTATGTATGGTGAGGGACAGGGGACAGGACAGTCTGTGTGTATGGTGAGGGACTGGGGACAGGGGACAGGACAGTCTGTATGTATGGTGAGGGACTGGGGGCAGGTGAGTCTGTATGTATGGTGAGGGACTGGGGGCAGGGGACAGGACAGTCTGTATGTATGGTGAGGGACTGGGGACAGGGGACAGGACAGTCTGTGTGTATGGTGAGGGACTGGGGACAGGACAGTCTGTATGTATGGTGAGGGACTGGGGACTGGACAGTCTGTGTGTATGGTGAGGGACTGGGGACAGGGGACAGGACAGTCTGTATGTATGGTGAAGGACTTGGGACAGGACAGTCTGTGTGTATGGTGAAGGACTGGGGACAGGACAGTCTGTGTGTATGGTGAGGGACTGGGGACAGGGGACAGGACAGTCTGTATGTATGGTGAAGAACTGGGGACAGGACAGTCTGTGTGTATGGTGAGGGACAGGGGACAGGACAGTCTGTGTGTATGGTGAAGGACTGGGGACAGGGGACAGGACAGTCTATGTGTATGGTGAGGGACTGGGGTCAGGGGACAGGACAGTCTGTGTGTATGGTGAGGGACTGGAGAAATGGGACAGGACAGTCTGTATGTATGGTGAGAGACTGGGGAAATGGGACAGGACAGTCTGTATGTATGGTGAAGGACTGGGGACAGGACAGTCTGTGTATGGTGAGGGACTGGGGGCAGGGGACAGGACAGTCTGTATGTATGGTGAGGGACTGGGGACAGGGGACAGGACAGTCTGTATGTATGGTGAGGGACTGGGGACAGGGGACAGGACAGTCTGTATGTATGGTGAGGGACTGGGGACAGGGGACAGGACAGTCTGTATGTATGGTGAGGGACTGGGGACAGGGGACAGGACAGTCTGTATGTATGGTGAGGGACTGAGGACAGGGGAAAGGACAGTCTGTGTGTATGGTGAGGGACTGGGGACAGGGGACAGGGCAGTCTGTGTGTATGGTGAGGGACTGAGGACAGGGGACAGGACAGTCTGTATGTATGGTGAGGGACTGGGGGCAGGACAGTCTGTATGTATGGTGAGGGGCAGGGGACAGGACAGTCTGTATGTATGGTGAGGGACTGGGGACAGGACAGTCTGTGTGTATGGTGAGGGACTGGGGACAGGGGACAGGACAGTCTGTATGTATAATGAGGGACTGGGGACAGGGGACAGGACAGTCTGTATGTATGGTGAGGGACTGGGGACTGGACAGTCTGTGTGTATGGTGAGGGACTGGGGACAGGGGACAGGACAGTCTGTATGTATGGTGAAGGACTGGGGACAGGACAGTCTGTGTGTATGGTGAAGGACTGGGGACAGGACAGTCTGTGTGTATGGTGAAGGACTGGGGACAGGACAGTCTGTGTGTATGGTGAAGGACTGGGGACTGGACAGTCTGTGTGTATGGTGAGGGACTGGGGACAGGGGACAGGACAGTCTGTATGTATGGTGAAGGACTGGGGACAGGACAGTCTGTGTATGGTGAGGGACTGGGGGCAGGGGACAGGACAGTCTGTATGTATGGTGAGGGACTGGGGACAGGGGACAGGACAGTCTGTATGTATGGTGAGGGACTGGGGACAGGGGACAGGACAGTCTGTATGTATGGTGAGGGACTGGGGACAGGGGACAGGACAGTCTGTATGTATGGTGAGGGACTGAGGACAGGGGAAAGGACAGTCTGTGTGTATGGTGAGGGACTGGGGACAGGGGACAGGGCAGTCTGTGTGTATGGTGAGGGACTGAGGACAGGGGACAGGACAGTCTGTATGTATGGTGAGGGACTGGGGGCAGGACAGTCTGTATGTATGGTGAGGGGCAGGGGACAGGACAGTCTGTATGTATGGTGAGGGACTGGGGACAGGACAGTCTGTGTGTATGGTGAGGGACTGGGGACAGGGGACAGGACAGTCTGTATGTATAATGAGGGACTGGGGACAGGGGACAGGACTGTCTGTATGTATGGTGAGGGACTGGGGACTGGACAGTCTGTGTGTATGGTGAGGGACTGGGGACAGGGGACAGGACAGTCTGTATGTATGGTGAAGGACTGGGGACAGGACAGTCTGTGTGTATGGTGAAGGACTGGGGACAGGACAGTCTGTGTGTATGGTGAAGGACTGGGGACTGGACAGTCTGTGTGTATGGTGAGGGACTGGGGACAGGGGACAGGACAGTCTGTATGTATGGTGAAGGACTGGGGACAGAACAGTCTGTGTATGGTGAGGGACTGGGGGCAGGGGACAGGACAGTCTGTATGTATGGTGAGGGACTGGGGACAGGGGACAGGACAGTCTGTATGCATGGTGAGGGACTGGGGACAGGGGACAGGACAGTCTGTATGTATGGTGAGGGACTGGGGACAGGGGACAGGACAGTCTGTATGTATGGTGAGGGACTGGGGACAGGGGACAGGACAGTCTGTATGTATGGTGAAGGACTGGGGACAGGGGACAGGACAGTCTGTATGTATGGCGAGGGACTGGGGACAGGGGACAGGACAGTCTGTGTGTATGGTGAGGGACTGGGGACAGGGGACATGACAGTCTATGTATGGTGAGGGACTGGGGACAGGACAGTCTGTGTGTATGTTGAGGGACTGGGGACAGGACAGTCTGTATGTATGGTGAGGGACTGGGGACAGGGGACAGGGCAGTCTGTATGTATGGTGAGGGACTGGGGAAATGGGACAGGACAGTCTGTATGTATGGTGAGGGACTGGGGACAGGGGACAGGACAGTCTGTATGTATGGTGAGGGACTGGGGACAGGGGACAGGACAGTCTGTATGTATGGTGAGGGACTGGGGACAGGGGACAGGACAGTCTGTATGTATGGTGAGGGACTGGGGACAGGGGACAGGACAGTCTGTATGTATGGCGAGGGACTGGGGACAGGGGACAGGACAGTCTGTGTGTATGGTGAGGGACTGGGGACAGGGGACAGGACAGTCTGTATGTATGGTGAGGGACTGGGGACAGGACAGTCTGTATGTATGGTGAGGGACTGGGGACAGGAGAGTGTGTGTATGGTGAGGGACTGGGGACAGGACAGTCTGTATGTATGGTGAGGGACTGGGGACAGGAGAGTGTGTGTATGGTGAGGGACAGGGGAAAGGACAGTCTGTATGTATGGTGAGGGAATGGGGACAGGGGACAGGACAGTCTGTATGTATGGTGAGGGACTGGGGACAGGGGACAGGACAGTCTGTATGTATGGTGAGGGACTGGGGACAGGGGACAGGACAGTCTGTATGTATGGTGAAGGGCAGGGGACAGGAGAGTGTGTGTATGGTGAGGGACTGGGGACTGGGGACAGGACAGTCTGTATGTATGGTGAGGGACTGGGGACAGGGGACAGGACAGTCTGTATGTATGGTGAGGGACTGGGGACGGGACAGGACAGTCTGTATGTATGGTGAGGGACTGGGGACAGGGGACAGGACAGTCTGTATGTATGGTGAAGGACAGGGGACAGGAGAGTGTGTGTATGGTGAGGGACTGGGGACAGGGGACAGGACAGTCTGTGTGTATGGTGAGGGACTGGGGACTGGGGACAGGACAGTCTGTATGTATGGTGAGGGACTGGGGACAGGGGACAGGACAGTCTGTATGTATGGTGAGGGACTGGGGGCAGGGGACAGGACAGTCTGTATGTAGGGGTGAGGGACTGGGGACAGGGGACAGGACAGTCTGTGTGTATAGTGAGGGACTGGGGGCAGATGGGACCTGGCTACATAGGGTCAGAAGGATAGTAGATGGACCTGGGTCAGAAGGATAGTAGACGGGACCTTGCTACATAGGGTCAGAAGGATAGTAGATGGACCTGGCTACATAGGGTCAGAAGGATAGTAGATGGGACCTGGGTCAGAAGGATAGTAGATGGGACCTGGCTACATAGGGTCAGAAGGATAGCAGATGGGACCTGGTTCAGAAGGATAGTAGATGGGACCTGGCTACATAGGGTCAGGAGGATAGTAGATGGGACCTGGCTACATAGGGTCAGAAGGATAGTAGATGTGACCTGGGTCAGAAGGATAGTAGATGGGACCTGGCTACATAGGGTCAGAAGGATAGTAGATGGACCTGGCTACATAGGGTCAGAAGGATAGTAGATGGGACCTGGCTACATAGGGTCAGAAGGATAGTAGATGGGACCTGGCTACATAGGGTCAGAAGGATAGTAGATGGGACCTGGCTACATAGGGTCAGGAGGATAGTAGATGGTACCTGGCTACATAGGGTCAGGAGGATAGTAGATGGTACCTGGCTACATAGGGTCAGGAGGATAGTAGATGGACCTGGCTACATAGGGTCAGAAGGATAGTAGATGGTACCTGGGTCAGGAGGATAGTAGATGGACCTGGCTACATAGGGTCAGGAGGATAGTAGATGGACCTGGCTACATAGGGTCAGGAGGATAGTAGATGGTACCTGGGTCAGGAGGATAGTAGATGGACCTGGCTACATAGGGTCAGGAGGATAGTAGATGGGACCTGGCTACATAGGGTCAGATGGATAGTAGATGGACCTGGCTACATAGGGTCAGGAGGATAGTAGATGGTACTTGGCTACATAGGGTCAGGAGGATAGTAGATGGACCTGGCTACATAGGGTCAGAAGGATATTAGATGGGACCTGGCTACATAGGGTCAGAAGGATAGTAGATGGACCTGGGTCAGGAGGATAGTAGATGGACCTGGCTACATAGGGTCAGGAGGATAGTAGATGGACCTGGCTACATAGGGTCAGGAGGATAGTAGATGGTACCTGGGTCAGGAGGATAGTAGATGGACCTGGCTACATAGGGTCAGGAGGATAGTAGATGGTACCTGGCTACATAGGGTCAGGAGGATAGTAGATGGACCTGGCTACATAGGGTCAGGAGGATAGTAGATGGTACCTGGCTACATAGGGTCAGGAGGATAGTAGATGGGACCTGGCTACATAGGGTCAGATGGATAGTAGATGTACCTGGCTACATAGGGTCAGAAGGATAGTAGATGGGACCTGGCTACATAGGGTCAGAAGGATAGTAGATGGACCTGGCTACATAGGGTCAGAAGGATAGTAGATGGGACCTGGCTACATAGGGTCAGAAGGATAGTAGATGGGACCTGGCTACATAGGGTCAGAAGGATAGTAGATGGACCTGACTACATAGGGTCAGAAGGATAGTAGATGGGACCTGGGTCAGATGGATAGTAGATGGACCTGGCTACATAGGGTCAGAAGGATAGTAGATGGACCTGGGTCAGAAGGATAGTAGACGGGACCTGGCTGACCTGGGTCAGAAGGAAGGATAGTAGATGGACCTGGGTCAGAAGGATAGTAGATGGACCTGGCTACATAGGGTCAGAAGGATAGTAGATGGACCTGGCTACATAGGGTCAGAAGGATAGTAGATGGACCTGGCTACATAGGGTCAGAAGGATAGTAGATGGGACCTGGGTCAGAAGATAGTAGATGGGACCTGGCTACATAGGGTCAGGAGGATAGTAGATGGGACCTGGGTCAGAAGGATAGTAGGTGGACCTGCAAACAACAAAATAACATTCAGATAAGTTCATGAAAATAAAATGTAACTTAAAACGTAATATAATGTTTTAATGCATCATTATCAGGTAAGGTTCACTTACCTACAAATGTGCAGAACAGCAGCACTGCAAACAGAAACATCATCTTGTAAACTGGAAGGTAAAATAGAAACCAATGATGTGAGATCCATAAAAGTAGTGCCAATCATGTTGGAGGTCAATAAAAACATGAAAACGTGTTGTTTATGCTTTGTAGAGACGCCACACTGCTGCTTTTTTAACATGGGACGACATCAGCTTTCCACCAAAGTGTTTGTGTCCTGGGTGGCGTCCTGGTAACACTGTTGCATTATCCTCTGCGTAGTTGTTGATGAAATGGCGTTCTGAGTTAACAGATCATAGATGGCGACCCGACCGTCTAACGCCAGCTAGCACGCCAACAGTATGCTTTAACGTGCAATGAAAAACAACTTTCTGATCAAATTAGAAACATATATTATCTGAAACTAGATTCTTACCTGTATACATGGATGCAAGCTTCACGGCAGACTGCAACCCCTTTCATTAAACAAGACTTCCTGTGTCGCTCGGCCCATTATTGTGACTTCCTGTGTCGCTCGGCCCATTATTGTGACTTCCTGTGTCGCTTCCTGGTTCACTCTGACCGTGTCCAATGCCAGAACCCTCTTAAGGGTTGTTTACGTCCCCAAACTCTGACCATTTTACTTTACCTAGCAGAGCTGGTTAGGTTGTTTTCATGTTATCCTGACGCCGGCCATATTCAACCGGTGTTGAGCGTTCGTAAATTCATCAGTTATTCTGCGCTCTCTGGTACACTCAGACCACTGCTCTGAAGCAGTGATGTTCTATTGAAATGGATACTTGTATAGTGTAGTCTTTTGTTTTACTCTGCGCAGTTTTCTTTTTGAAGAAGCTGTGTCAGACAGGATTACCTAGAAAAGCTGACCAGCTCAAACAGACAGAAGCGCGCTACATGGCAGACCAATCCAAACTCATCTCTCGGCATGTCCAGCCCACTCATAATCTCAGCCAATCATGGGTAGTCGGAAGGTTGTCTTTTTTCTGTGGCTAAACCAACTAGGCTCGTAATTTTAACCTTTTTATTCATATTTACAGATGACGTACAAGTTTCTTATTATGGCACATGAAAGTTCACACGTTCCAGAAGGCATTTCTGCCAAAACGAAATGTTTACATTCAAATGGCTCTCCTGTGATGTTTTTTATTGATTTATTTTTATTTCACCTTTATTTAACCAGGTAGGTTAGTTGAGAACAAGTTCTCATTTACAATTGCGACCTGGCCAAGATAAAGCAAAGCAGTTCGACAGATACAACGACACAGAGTTACACATGGAGTAAAACAAACATACAGTCAATAATACAGTATAAACAAGTCTATATACGATGTGAGCAAATGAGATGTATGTATATATGTATGTATGTATGTAGTGACCTGCGACACACGCCTAATAGTTAAAGCTCAAAAGGGAAAATAAATAAACATAAATATGGGTTGTATTTACAATGGTGTTTGTTCTTCACTGGTTGACCTTTTCTCGTGGCAATAGGTCAAAAATCCTGCTGCTGCTGTGACGTCACACTGTGGAATTTCACCCAGTAGATATGGGAGTTTATCACAATTGGATGTGTTTTAGAATTATTTGTGGATCTGTGTAATCTGAGGGAAATATGTGTCTCTAATATGGTCATACATTTGTCAGGAGGTCAGGAAGTGCAGCTTAGTTTCCGCCTCATTTTGTGAGCAGTGTGCATATAGCCTCTCTTCTCTTAAAAACGTCTTAGGGCTGCAATCCCGTTAAGGGGATGATATGACAACAGCCAATGAAAGTGCAGGGCGCCAAATTAAAAACAACAGAAATCTCATAATTAAAATTCCTCAAACATACATGTATCTTAAACCGTTTTAAAGGTAGTCTTGTTGTTAATCCCACCACAGTGTCCAATTTCAAATAGGCTTTACAGCAAAAGCACCACAAATGATTGTTAGGTGACCACCAACTCACAGAAAAACTCAGCCATTTTTTCCAGCCAAAGAGAGGAGTCACAAAAAGCACAAATAGAGATAAAATTAATCTCTAACCTTTGATGGTCTTCATCAGATGACACTCATAGGACTTCATGTTACATGTATGTATGTTTTGTTTGATAAAGTTCATATTTATATAAAAAAAATCTGAGTTTACATTGGCTTGTTACGTTCACTAGTTCCAAAAACAGCCAGTGATTTTGCATCGATTCAACAGAAATACTCATCATAAATGTAGATAAATACAAGTTATACACATGAAATTATAAATATACCATATAGATATATATATATATATCTGATATATATATATATATATCAGATATATACTTAACCTCTAGCGTCGAGCAATCCCGTATCCGTATTATAGCCTCAAGCTCATTACCATAACACAACGTTAACTATTCATGAAAATGGCAAATGAAATGAAAGAAATATATTGGCTCAACACTGTCATCTCAGATTTTCAAAATATGCTTTTCAACCATAGCTACACAAGCATTTGTGTAAGAGTATTGATAGCTAGCATAGCATTAAGCCTAGCATTCAGCAGGCAACATTTTCACAAAAACAAGAAAAGCATTCAAATAAAATAATTTACCTTTGAAGAACTTCGGATGTTTTCAATGAGGAGACTCTCAGT
The DNA here is from genome assembly GCF_034236695.1 of Oncorhynchus nerka. NCBI lineage: Eukaryota > Metazoa > Chordata > Actinopteri > Salmoniformes > Salmonidae > Oncorhynchus > Oncorhynchus nerka. The sequence continues at coordinate 101,794,472 of NC_088399.1, read as the reverse complement.
TAGATAGCAAATGTTCAGTTTTTCCAAAAAGATTACTTGTGTAGGAGAAATCGCTCCGTTTTGTTCATCACGTTTGGCTAAGAAAAAAATCCGAAAATGGATCCGAAAATGCAGTCTCTACAACGCCGAACTTTTTACCAAATTAACCTCTTGCGTCCCCCCGACACGCAGACATCCCATCTAGACATCTGGAAATGCAAATGCGCTACGCTAAATGCTAATAGCACTCGTTAAAACTCAAACGTTCATTAAATCACACATGCAGGGTACTGAATTAAAGCTACACTCGTTGTGAATCCAGCCAACAAGTCAGATTTTTTAAATGCTTTTCGGCGAAAGCATGAGAAGCAATTATCTGAAAGCATGCAACACACCAAAAGACCCACAGGGGAAGTAAACAAAATAATTAGCATAGTCGGCGCTACACAAAACGCACAAATAAAATATAAAACATTCATTACCTTTGACAATCTTCTTTGTTTGCACTCCTAGATGTCCCATAAACATCACTATTGGGTCTTTTTTTTCGATTAAATCGGTCCAAATATAGCCTAGATATCGATCTATGAAGACTGTGTGATCAAGGAAAAAAACAGCGTTTTATATTTATATAAATTTTTCATTTTTTTACATTAAAAAAGTCGACGATAAACTTTCACAAAACACTTCGAAATACTTTTGTAATGCAACTTTAGGTATTAGTAAACGTTAATAATCGATCAAAATTGATCACGAGGCGATGTATATTCTATAGCTGTACGGCTTGAAATAATGTCCGGGTAAATCTCAACCAAAATATCCGGTCGGAGACCGGAAGAAATGGGCTGTCTCTTGTTCGTTTGACCAAGAAACAAAGCCAAAAAACCAAACAAAAAAAACAAATCGTAGGCAAATGACAAGACTGTTGACATCGTGTGGAAGCTGTAGGTATTGCAACCTCGGCCCCATTTAATGTGGTTTCTATTCAACAATACGTTCAAGTGGCGCATGGATATATTTTCCCATTTTCAGTGATCAGATTTTCCTGCGCTTTTCGATGAAACGCACGTTCTGTTATAGTCACAGCCGTGATTTAACCAGTTTTAGAAACGTCTGAGTGTTTTCTATCCACACATACTAATCATATGCATATACTATATTCCTGGCATGAGTAGCAGGGCGCTGAAATGTTGCGCGATTTTTAACAGAATGTTTGAAAAAGTAGGGGGTAGGATCAACAGGTTAACTCCATAATATTGACAGAAACATGGCAAACGTTGTTTAGAATCAATCGTCAAGGTGTTTTTCACATCTATTCGATGATAAATCATTCGTGGCAGCTGTGTTTCTCCTCGAAGCAAACGAAAAATACACGCAGCTGGAGATTACGCAATAATTGCAACGGAGGACACCAGGCGGCCACCTGGTAGATGTACTCTCTTAAGGTCAATCTTCCAATGATTTGCCTACAAATACGTCACAATGCTGTCGACACCTTGGGGAAACGACAGAAAGTCTAAGCTCATTCGTGACCCATACACAGCCATATAAGGAGACATTGGAACACAGCGCATTCAAAATCTGGGGCACTTCCTGTATGACATTTCATCTTGGTTTTGCCTGTAGCATTAGTTCTGTGGCACTCACAGACAATATCTTTGCAGTTTTGGTCAGAGTGTTTTCTTTCCCAAGCTGTCAATTATATACATAGTCGAGCATCTTTTCGTGACAAAATATCTTGTTTAAAACGGGAACGTTTTTATCCATAAATTAAAAGAGCGCCCCCTATATCCAAGAAGTTAATGCAACCGCTGTGTCAGATTTCAAAAAAACTTTACGGAAAAAGCAAACCATGCAATAATCTGAGACGGCGCTCAGAAAATAAATAAAATTATCCACCATGTTGGAGTCAACAAAAATCAGAAATCACATTATAAATATTCCCTTACCTTTGATGATCTTCATCAGAATGCACTCCCAGGAATACTAGTTCCACAATAAATGCTTGATTTGTTCGATAACGTCCATTATTTATGTCCAAGCTGCTACTTTTGTTAGCGTGTTTAATACACAAATCCAAACGCAGGTCCATCCGAGCGTCGGTCGAAAACTTAAAAAAGTTATATTACAGGTCGAAGAAACTTGTCAAACTAATTATAGAATCAATCTTTAGGGTGTTGTTATCATAAATCTTCAATAAAGTTCCAACCGGAGAATTCCTTTGTGTGTAGAGAAGCGATGGAACGCAGGTCGCTATATCATGTGAATTGCGCGTGACCAGCCCTTGGCTCTCTGCCAGACACCTGGCTCATTCAGCTCCACAACACAGTAGAAGCCTCATTCAAGTTTCTAAAGACGGTTGACATCTAGTGGAAGCCCTAGGAAGTGCAACTTCATCCATATACCACTGTGAATTCAATAGGGGCTGGTTTGAAACCTCAGATTTCTCACTTCCTGTTTGGGTTTCTTCTCAGGTTTTCACCTGCCATATGAGTTACTCACAGACATCATTCAAACAGTTTTAGAAACTTCAGAGGGTTTTCTATCCAATACTAATACTATGCATATATTAGCAACTGGGACTGAGGAGCAGGCTGTTTACTCTGGGCACCTTTCACCCACGCTACTCAATACTGCCCCTGCAGCCATAAGAAGTTTTAAGAGCCAGGTCAGGAGGAGGTTAGGAGCTGCAGCTCAGTTTCCACCTCATTTTGTGGGCAGTGTGCACATAGCCTGTCTTCTCTTGAGAGTCAGGTCTGCCTATGGTGGCCTTTCTCAATAGCAAGGCTATGCTCATTGAGTCTTGAGCCTGTACATAGTCAAAGCTTTGCTTCATTTTGGGTCAGTCACAGTAGTCAGGTATTCTGCCACGGTGTACTCTTTGTTCAGGGCCAAATAGCATTCTTGTTCACTCTGTTTTTTTGTTAATTACGTGACACATTGGAAAAAATTATTTGTTTTCTCATGATTTGGTTGGGTCTAATTGTGCTGCTGTCCTGGGGTTCTGTGGGGTTTGTTTGTGTTTGTGAACAGAGCCCCAGGACCAGCTTGCTTAGGGGACTCTTCTCCAGGTTCATCTCTCTGTAGGTGATGGCTTTGTTAAGGAAGGTTTGGGAATCACTTCCTCTCTCTATCCTCCCCCCCCCCCCAAGCAGACACAACACATCCAATTATATATGAACAAATTTCGAAAGACAAGCAGTGTAATTTTGAATTAGATTGTCACGGATCCCTCCGGTACTGCTGCTCATCCCGTACCGCAGATCTACGTCACCGGCCTCTAGACGTCACTGAACTGTCTCTGGTTCCCCTGATTAGTAATTGTGTATATGTGGCCTCTGTTCAGCGCTCTGTTCAGCGCCTGTGCATTGTTATTCTGGCTGCCGTGCTGCCTGTAATGTGCACTTGTTATTGCGGGTCTTTTTAATGTGTAGTTAATGGTTATTGGTATCTGGAATGAGACCTGTTTCTAACCTACCTAAACACCCCCATCTTTCAGCTGTCTCCCAGGGGGATATCAACTCTGTCTCTCAGGGGGATATCAACTCTGTCTCCCAGGGGGATATCAACTCTGTCTCCCAGGGGGATATCAACTCTGTCTCCCAGGGGGATATCAACTCTGTCTCCCAGGGGGATATCAACTCTGTCTCCCAGGGGGATATCAACTCTGTCTCCCAGGGGGATATCAACTCTGTCTCCCAGGGGGATATCAACTCTGTCTCCCAGGGGGATATCAACTCTGTCTCCTAAAGACGGCTCTACTTTCTCTCCCGCTGCGTGACGCGTCATACGTCTTCTAGAACTCAAGGTTCTTACGTCTTCTAGAACTCAAGGTTCTTACGTCTTCTAGAACTCAAGGTTCATACGTCTTCTAGAACTCAAGGCTCTTACGTCTTCTAGAACTCAAGGCTCTTACGTCTTCTAGAACTCAAGGCTCTTACGTCTTCTAGAACTCAAGGCTCTACTACTACAACCACGTGGATTAGTATATTATCAGGTCTTCTAAGAGAGAATGTGTTCCTAGGTAAATAGAGGTTTGTCATATCATAGTTGTCTAACACTGTGTCTTTCTCCCTCTGTCTCTTTCAACAGAATACTGTCACTGTGGACAGTTCTGTGAGTCGTTTTTGATATTAGCTTATAGTGTATATCTAAAACTGTACATGTTCTCCTCTGCGTGTACAGATCTGGATGAATGTATTTGCTACATGACCATGTTACATACATCTACCTAAATGACCATGTTACCTACATGACCATGTTACCTAAATGACCATGTTACCTACATGACCATGTTACCTACATGTTACCTACATGACCATGTTACCTACATGTACCTACATGACCATGTTACCTACATCTACCTACATGACCATGTTACCTACATCTACCTACATGACCATGTTACATACATGTACCTACATGACCATGTTACCTACATCTACCTACATGACCATGTTACCTACATGTACCTACATGACCATGTTACCTACATGTACCTACATGACCATGTTACCTACATGTACCTAAATGACCATGTTACCTACATGACCATGTTACCTAAATGACCATGTTACCTACATGTATCTAAATGACCATGTTACCTAAATGACCATGTTACCTAAATGACCATGTTACCAACATGTATCTAAATTATCATGTTACATACATGTTACATGTACCTAAATGACCATGTTACCTAAATGACCATGTTACCTAAATGACCATGTTACCTAAATGACCATGTTACCTAAATGACCATGTTACCTACATGTACCTACATGACCATGTTACCTAAATGACCATGTTACCTAAATGACCATGTTACCTACATGTACCTACATGACCATGTTACCTACATGTACCTACATGACCATGTTACCTAAATGACCATGTTACCTACATGACCATGTTACCTACATGACCATGTTACCGACATGTATCTACATGACCATGTTACCTACATGACCATGTTACCTAAATTACCATGTTACCTACATGACCATGTTACCTACATGACCATGTTACCTATACATGACCATGTTACCTATAAATGACCATGTTACCTACATGACCATGTTACCTACATGTACCTAAATGAGCATGTTACCAACATGTACCTAAATGACCATGTTACCGACATGTACCTAAATGACCATGTTACCTACATCTACCTAAATGACCATGTTAGCTACATGTATCTAAATGACCATGTTACCTACATGTATCTAAATGACGATGTTACCTACATGACCATGTTACCTACATGTACCTAAATGACCATGTTACCTACATGACCATGTTACCTACATGACCATGTTACCTACATGTACCTAAATGACCATGTTACCTACATGACCATGTTACCTACATGACCATGTGACCATGTTACCTACATGACCATGTTACCTACATTTACCTAAATGACCATGTTACCTACATGACCATGTTACCTACATGACCATGTTACCTACATGACCATGTTACCTACATGTACCTACATGACCATGTTACCTACATGACCATGTTACCTACATGACCATGTTACCAACATGTACCTAAATGACCATGTTACCTACATGACCATGTTACATACATGTACCTAAAACAGTTTATTCCTCCTCTGTGTCTCCAGATCACACTGAGAAGTGTTCCACTATGCCCGACTCACCTGCGGATGTGAAAACACAATCCAGGTTAACTCCAACCACCATGCCTCCTCCTCCTCCAACCACGCAGGGAGCCCCTCGAACCAGCTCCTTCACACCTACTACATGTAAGTACTGACACACACACACAGAGTTAGTGTATCCTGCTATTGCTATGAGACAGTTCCAACCATATAAATCCTATTGGTCACATTATTACATTTACATTTAAGTCATTTAGCAGACGCTCTTATCCAGAGCGACTTACAAATTGGACATGCATCAACCATTTGTTATCCATCACTTCTACTGGTTGACCCACATCTTACTGAGTGTTTTATGATGTATAATTAATGAAGGAATGAAGTTACAACAATATGCCTTCCCCGGGTAGAATAGAAACACATACAGGCTACTTATTTTTTACACATTTCAGGGTGGAGCACAAATAATTAGGCTACTGCAGAAATAATACCAGCAGGTTGTCTAGTGTAGGCTAGCCTATGTATTGTCGGACCTAAGTATTTTACAAATAGTGTTTATAGGATATTTCACAAAATTGTCACAAACATAGATATGACAGTAGCCAACGTGGACAATTGGTCATGGAGTTTGAAACGTTACAGATTGAAACAACCATAAATTATAGCAATTCCAACGTTACTGCACATGTTAATGGCTAGACCCTAGCTTATAGTCTATAACAAATAAGGGCAGAATTTTCTTTGAATATAATAAATCATAGATCAACAATAATACATTACATTGGCACAAAGAAACATCGGCCTTCAGGATACATAATGTTCCAACCCGATGCAGAAAACAGTTTCCAAAACCCTCCCTCCCATAATAACGGAACACCTTATATGAATAAATACTCTCTTCCATCCCACAGTCTAAAAAATAATGTTGCACTTGGAACCTAGAAATCGATGGGCCAAATTCATAGCATGTGCAATTGGATAGCTAGCTATAGCGCTTACGTTCCCTGTCTGAGTTCCATATGCTGTCTACCGGTAGCCTACAGCCTATTAGGTTATAATTTCGACTAGCCAACAAAAGCTAATGATGGCATGAAAGGAATTAGGAAGGCAGAATCAGAAATATACAAGAAGAAGTCAGGACGCCGGGTAGCAGACACTAGACATTCAGCCATTTACATTTACATTTACATTTAAGTCATTTAGCAGACGCTCTTATCCAGAGCGACTTACAAATTGGTGCATTCACCTTATGACCTCCAGTGGAACAGTAGTGCATCTAAATCTTTTCAGGGGGAGGGGGGGTGAGAGGGATTACTTTATCCTATCCTAGGTATTCCTTAGCCAGTCAGAATGAGAAACAAAGTATCCACATAAAGCAAGCGTCGTTGTCTAGGGCCGATCCATTGGCTACACCCGCACAGAGTCTGGGTCCCCAAGTCAAAGCTTCTTCACTTTATTCTTAGTACATAACTGTATGCTAAGGCTGCATATCACAATCTCGTTCCACATACCTCTCCTACCGGCCTACGACTCTAAAACGCCTTTTGGGTTACTTTCTGATAGCCTACCACAGCACCAATCCGCTGAAACATTATAAAACAGGTTCGGACAATCCCGTATCCGGGAGCGTAATCATAGCCTCAAGCTCATTACCAAAATGCAACGTTAACTATTCATGAAAATCGCAAATGAAATAAATATATTCAAACACAAGCTTAGCCTTTTGTTAACAACACTGTCATCTCAGATTTTCAAAATATGCTTTTCAACCAAAGCTACACAAGCATTTGTGTAAGAGTATTGATAGCCTAGCATAACATTAACCTGTTAAGACTCTAGGGGCAGTATTTCATTTTTGGATAAAAAGACGTGCCCGTTTTAAGCGCAATATTTTGTCACGAAAAGATGCTCGAATATGCTTGGAATTGATAGTTTTGGAAAGAAGACAGTCTTACGTTTCCAGAAATGCAAAGATTTTCACTGTGAGTCCCTTAGAACAAATGCTTCGGGCAAAACCAAGATGTATGACCGACCAGGAAATGCACAGGATTTCTGAGGCTACGTTTTCCATGATCGCCTTATATGGCTGTGAATGCGACAGGAATGAACGGACTCTTTCTCTTGTTTCCCAAGGTCTTTGCAGCATTGTGACGTATTTGTAGGCATATCATTGGAAGATTGACCATAAGAGACTACAATTGCCAAGTGTCCCCCTTGGTGTCTGTGTGGCAATTGGTGCGCAAAAGTCAGGTCCCGGTATTTTTCCATTCAAATCTCAGAACAAACCAGGCTACAAGGACGGTGCTTTCAATGGAGAGAAATATGACAAACCACCTTCAGGATTGATTCAAACAACGTTTTCCATGTTTCAGTCGATATTATGGAGTTAATTCGGAAAAAAGTTCGACATGTAGGTGACTGAATTTTCGGTTAGTTTCGGTAGCCAAATGCATAGTAACAAAACGGAACGATGTGTCCTACACAAGAATCTTTCAGGAAAAACTGGACATCTGCTATGTAACTGAGAGTCTCCTCATTGAAACATCTGAAGTTCTTCAAAGGTAAATTATTTTATTTGATTCCTTGGCTGGTTTTTGTGAATATGTTGCGTGCTAAATGCTAACGCTAATGCTAAGCTAGCTATCACCACTCTTACACAAATTAGTGATTTTCTCTGGTTCTAAAGCATATTTTGAAAATCTGAGACGACAGGATTGTTAAGAAAAGGATAAGCTTGAGAACAGGCATATTTATTTCATTTCATTTGCGATTTTTAGAAATCGCTAACGTTGCGTTATGGTAATGAGCTTGAGGCTGTAGTTACGCTACCGCATACGGGTTTGGGCGGACTATGAGGTTAAGCCTAGCATTCAGCAGGCAACATTTTCACAAAAACAAGAAAAGCATTCAAATAAAATAATTTACCTTTGAAGAACTTCGGATGTTTTCAATGACGAGACTCTCAGTTAGATAGCAAATGTTCATTTTTTCCAAAAATATTATTTGTGTAGGAGAAATAGCTCCGTTTTGTTCATCATGTTTGGCAACAAAAAAAAAACGAAAATGCAGTCACTACAACACCAAACTTTTTTCCAAATTAGCTCCATAATATCGACAGAAACATGGCAAATGTAGTTTAGAATCAATCCTCAAGGTGTTTTTCACATATCTTTTCGATGATAAATCATTTGTGGCAGTCTGTTTCTCATCAGTAGCAAACTGAAAAATACTGCAGCTGGAGATTACGCAAAAATTGTGACGGAGGACACCAAGCGGGGCACCTAGTAGATGTAGTCTCTTATGGTCAATCTTCCAATGATATGCCTACAAATACGTCACAATGCTGCAGACACCTTGGGGAAAACTTGGAAAATGTAACTGACTCCTAGCTCCTCCACAGCCATATAAGGAGTCATTGCCATGAGGCGGTTTCAAAAAATGCGGCACTTCCTGATTGGAAGTGATTTTTATCTGGGTTTTTTCTGTAACATCAGTTCTGTGGCACTCACAGACAATATCTTTGCAGTTTTGGAAACGTCAGAGTGTTTTCTTTCCAAAGTTGTCAATTATATGCATAGTCGAGCATCTTTTCGTGACAAAATATCTTTTTATGGTGTTATTATCCTGGTGTTATTTATTATATTTATTATATTGTCGTATTTAATCCTGGTGTTATTTATTATATTGTTGTGTTTAATCCTGGTGTTATTTATTATATTGTTGTGTTTAATCCTGGTGTTATTTATTATATTGTTGTGTTTAATCCTGGTGTTATTTATTATATTGCGGTGTTTAATCCTGGTGTTATTTATTATATTGCGGTGTTTAATCCTGGTGTTATTTATTATATTGCTGTGTTTAATCCTGGTGTTATTTATTATATTGCTGTGTTTAATCCTGGTGTTATTTATTATATTGTTGTGTTTAATCCTGGTGTTATTTATTATATTGTTGTATTTAATCCTGGTGTTATTTATTATATTGTTGTATTTAATCCTGGTGTTATTTATTATATTGCTGTGTTTAATCCTGGTGTTATTTATTATATTGCTGTGTTTAATCCTGGTGTTATTTATTATATTGTTGTGTTTAATCCTGGTGTTATTTATTATATTGTTGTATTTAATCCTGGTGTTATTTATTATATTTATTATATTGTTGTATTTAATCCTGGTGTTATTTATTATATTGTTGTATTTAATCCTGGTGTTATTTATTATATTTATTATATTGCTGTGTTTAATCCTGGTGTTATTTATTATATTGCTGTGTTTAATCCTGGTGTTATTTATTATATTGCTGTGTTTAATCCTGGTGTTATTTATTATATTGCTGTGTTTAATCCTGGTGTTATTTATTATATTGTTGTATTTAATCCTGGTGTTATTTATTATATTTATTATATTGCTGTATTTAATCCTGGTGTTATTTATTATATTGCTGTGTTTAATCCTGGTGTTATTTATTATATTGTTGTGTTTAATCCTGGTGTTATTTATTATATTTATTATATTGTTGTATTTAATCCTGGTGTTATTTATTATATTGCTGTGTTTAATCCTGGTGTTATTTATTATATTGTTGTGTTTAATCCTGGTGTTATTTATTATATTTATTATATTGCTGTATTTAATCCTGGTGTTATTTATTATATTGTTGTGTTTAATCCTGGTGTTATTTATTATATTGTTGTATTTAATCCTGGTGTTATTTATTATATTGCTGTGTTTAATCCTGGTGTTATTTATTATATTGTTGTATTTAATCCTGGTGTTATTTATTATATTTATTATATTGCTGTGTTTAATCCTGGTGTTATTTATTATATTGCTGTGTTTAATCCTGGTGTTATTTATTATATTGTTGTATTTAATCCTGGTGTTATTTATTATATTTATTATATTGTTGTGTTTAATCCTGGTGTTATTTATTATATTGCTGTGTTTAATCCTGGTGTTATTTATTATATTTATTATATTGCTGTGTTTAATCCTGGTGTTATTTATTATATTGTTGTATTTAATCCTGGTGTTATTTATTATATTGTTGTGTTTAATCCTGGTGTTATTTATTATATTGTTGTATTTAATCCTGGTGTTATTTATTATATTTATTATATTGTTGTGTTTAATCCTGGTGTTATTTATTATATTGCTGTGTTTAATCCTGGTGTTATTTATTATATTGTTGTATTTAATCCTGGTGTTATTTATTATATTTATTATATTGCTGTGTTTAATCCTGGTGTTATTTATTATATTGCTGTGTTTAATCCTGGTGTTATTTATTATATTTATTATATTGCTGTGTTTAATCCTGGTGTTATTTATTATATTGTCGTATTTAATCCTGGTGTTATTTATTATATTGTTGTGTTTAATCCTGGTGTTATTTATTATATTGCTGTGTTTAATCCTGGTGTTATTTATTATATTGTTGTGTTTAATCCTGGTGTTATTTATTATATTGTTGTATTTAATCCTGGTGTTATTTATTATATTTATTATATTGTTGTGTTTAATCCTGGTGTTATTTATTATATTGTTGTATTTAATCCTGGTGTTATTTATTATATTGCTGTGTTTAATCCTGGTGTTATTTATTATATTGTTGTATTTAATCCTGGTGTTATTTATTATATTGTTGTGTTTAATCCTGGTGTTATTTATTATATTGTTGTGTTTAATCCTGGTGTTATTTATTATATTGCTGTGTTTAATCCTGGTGTTATTTATTATATTGTTGTGTTTAATCCTGGTGTTATTTATTATATTGTCGTATTTAATCCTAGTGTGTTTTTCTCAATCTTCTTTGTGTTTACAGTAACCAACGGCAACAACAGCCACTCCCCCACAGCGTTAAATGGAGCTCCCTCGCCACCCAACGGCTTCAGCAACGGGCCTAGCTCCTCCTCATCTTCCTCGCTGGCGAATCAGCTGCTCCCTCTTGCGTGCGGCGCCCGGCAGCTCAGCAAGCTGAAACGCTTCCTCACAACTCTACAGCAGTTCGGCAACGACATCTCACCCGAGATCGGAGAACGCGTCCGTATGCTGGTGCTGGGGCTGGTGGTGAGTCTGTAAACCAGGGAGACGTCCTCCTGGAAGTTTTAACTCCAACCCTGCTCCTGGAGAGACCCTCCTGTAGGTTATAACTCCAACCATGTTCCTGGAGAGACCCTCCTGTAGGTTATAACTCCAACCATGTTCCTGGAGAGATACCATCCTGTAGGTTTTAACTCCAACCCTGTTCCTGGAGAGAAACCCTCCTGTAGGTTATAACTCCAACCCTGTTCCCTGAGAGATACCCACCTGTAGGTTATAACTCCAACCATGTTCCTGGAGAGATACCCTCCTGTAGGTTATAACTCCAACCATGTTCCTGGAGAAACCCTCCTGTAGGTTTTAACTCCAACCCTGTTCCTGGAGAAACCCTCCTGTAGGTTTTAACTCCAACCATGTTCCTGGAGCAAGACCCTCCTGTAGGTTATAGCTCCAACCATGTTCCTGGAGAGAGACCCTCCTGTAGGTTTTAACTCCAACCCTGTTCCTGGAGAGAAACCCTCCTGTAGGTTTTAACTCCAACCTGTTGTAAACTATCCTGATTCAGTTTATCAACCAGCTAATTATTAGAATCAGGTTTGTTTTATTAAGGTTGCAGTTCAAATCCACAAGAGGGCTGATGAAGGATAACCCTATCTCAAAGGCTCAGATGAACTTGAGATTAAAGACCTGCTTTTCATGAGATTCATTTGATATAATAAAATTAAGATTCATTGGGGGAAAAACAGCATTTGATATATCATGTAGAGTAATATGATGTTGCAGAGAAAAAATAGCATAGCATGTAGGAGGAGGAAGAGGAGATGGTGGTGGTGAAGGAGGAGGTGGTGAGGGAGGGAGTAGGAAGAGGAGCTGGTGTGGGAGGAGGAGGAGCTGGTGTGGGAGGAGGAGGAGGAGGAGCAGGTGGGGGAGGAGGAGCAGCTGGTGGGGGAGGAGGAGGAGCTGGTGTGGGAGGAGGAGGAGGAGCAGGTGGGGAAGGAGGAGAAGGTGGTGTGGAAGGAGGGGGAGGAGCAGGTGGGGGAGGAGGAGGTAGTGGGGGAGGAGGAGGAGGATGGTGGTGGTGGTGGTGGTGGGGGTTAAGGAGGAGGTGGTGAGGGAGGGAGAAGGAAGAGGAGGAGGAGCAGGTGGGGGAGGAGGAGGAGGAGGTGTGGGACAATGTGAGGGAGGACGTAGGGGAGGAGGAGGAAGATGTAGGGGAGGAGGAGGAGGAGATGGAGGGGCATGAAGAGCCTAGCAATGTTACAGGGTGGGGGAGTTCTATCCTCTCCTCTTAGCTGAGATGTTACAGGGTGGGGGAGTTCTATCCTCTCCTCTCCTCTTAGCTGAGATGTTACAGGGTGGGGGAGTTCTATCCTCTCCTCTCCTCTTAGCTGAGATGTTACAGGGTGGGGGAGTTCTATCCTCTCCTCTCCTCTTAGCTGAGATGTTACAGGGTGGGGGAGTTCTCTCTCCTCTCCTCTTAGCTGAGATGTTACAGGGTGGGGGAGTTCTCTCCTCTTAGCTGAGATGTTACAGGGTGGGGGAGTTCTATCCTCTCCTCTCCTCTTAGCTGAGATGTTACAGGGTGGGGGGAGTTCTATCCTCTCCTCTTAGCTGAGATGTTACAGGGTGGGGGAGTTCTATCCTCTCCTCTTAGCTGAGATGTTACAGGGTGGGGGGTTCTATCCTCTCCTCTTAGCTGAGATGTTACAGGGTGGGGAGTTCTATCCTCTCCTCTTAGCTGAGATGTTACAGGGTGGGGAGTTCTATCCTCTCCTCTTAGCTGAGATGTTACAGGGTGGGGGGAGTTCTATCCTCTCCTCTTAGCTGAGATGTTACATGTTGGGGGAGTTCTATCCTCTCCTCTCCTCTTAGCTGAGATGTTACAGGGTGGGGGAGTTCTATCCTCTCCTCTTAGCTGAGATGTTACAGGGTGGGGGAGTTCTATCCTCTCCTCTCCTCTTAGCTGAGATGTTACAGGGTGGGGGAGTTCTATCCTCTCCTCTTAGCTGAGATGTTACATGTTGGGGGAGTTCTATCCTCTCCTCTCCTCTTAGCTGAGATGTTACAGGGTGGGGGAGTTCTATCCTCTCCTCTTAGCTGAGATGTTACAGGGTGGGGGAGTTCTCTCCTCTCCTCTCCTCTTAGCTGAGATGTTACAGGGTGGGGGAGTTCTATCCTCTCCTCTCCTCTTAGCTGAGATGTTACAGGGTGGGGAGTTCTATCCTCTCCTCTCCTCTTAGCTGAGATGTTACAGGGTGGAGGGAGTTCTATCCTCTCCTCTCCTCTTAGCTGAGATGTTACAGGGTGGGGGAGTTCTATCCTCTCCTCTCCTCTTAGCTGAGATGTTACAGGGTGGGGGAGTTCTATCCTCTCCTCTCCTCTTAGCTGAGATGTTACAGGGTGGGGAGTTCTATCCTCTCCTCTCCTCTTAGCTGAGATGTTACAGGGTGGGGGAGTTCTATCCTCTCCTCTCCTCTTAGCTGAGATGTTACAGGGTGGGGGGTTCTATCCTCTCCTCTTAGCTGAGATGTTACAGGGTGGGGGAGTTCTATCCTCTCCTCTTAGCTGAGATGTTACAGGGTGGGGGAGTTCTATCCTCTCCTCTCCTCTTAGCTGAGATGTTACAGGGTGGGGGAGTTCTCCCTCCTCCTCTTAGCTGAGATGTTACATGTTGGGTGGGGGAGTTCTCCTCTCCTCTTAGCTGAGATGTTACAGGGTGGGGGAGTTCTATCCTCTCCTCTCTTAGCTGAGATGTTACAGGGTGGGGGAGTTCTATCCTCTCCTCTTAGCTGAGATGTTACAGGGTGGGGGAGTTCTATCCTCTCCTCTTAGCTGAGATGTTACAGGGTGGGGGAGTTCTATCCTCTCCTCTCCTCTTAGCTGAGATGTTACAGGGTGGGGGAGTTCTATCCTCTCCTCTCCTCTTAGCTGAGATGTTACAGGGTGGGGGAGTTCTATCCTCTCCTCTCCTCTTAGCTGAGATGTTACAGGGTGGGGAGTTCTATCCTCTCCTCTTAGCTGAGATGTTACAGGGTGGGGGAGTTCTATCCTCTCCCTCTTAGCTGAGATGTTACAGGGTGGGGGAGTTCTATCCTCTCCTCTTAGCTGAGATGTTACAGGGTGGGGAGTTCTATCCTCTCCTCTTAGCTGAGATGTTACAGGGTGGGGGTTCTATCCTCTCCTCTTAGCTGAGATGTTACAGGGTGGGGGAGTTCTATCCTCTCCTCTTAGCTGAGATGTTACAGGGTGGGGGTTCTATCCTCTCCTCTTAGCTGAGATGTTACAGGGTGGGGGTTCTATCCTCTCCTCTTAGCTGAGATGTTACAGGGTGGAGGAGTTCTATCCTCTCCTCTCCTCTAGCTGAGATGTTACAGGGTGGGGGAGTTCTATCCTCTCCTCTCCTCTTAGCTGAGATGTTACAGGGTGGGGGAGTTCTATCCTCCTCTCTCTTAGCTGAGATGTTACAGGGTGGGGGGGTGGTTCTATCCTCTCCTCTTAGCTGAGATGTTACAGGGTGGGGAGTTCTATCCTCTCCTCTCCTCTTAGCTGAGATGTTACAGGGTGGGGGAGTTCTATCCTCTCCTCTCCTCTTAGCTGAGATGTTACAGGGTGGGGGAGTTCTATCCTCTCCTCTCCTCTTAGCTGAGATGTTACAGGGTGGGGGAGTTCTATCCTCTCCTCTTAGCTGAGATGTTACAGGGTGGGGAGTTCTATCCTCTCCTCTCCTCTTAGCTGAGATGTTACAGGGTGGGGGAGTTCTATCCTCTCCTCTCCTCTTAGCTGAGATGTTACAGGGTGGGGGAGTTCTATCCTCTCCTCTTAGCTGAGATGTTACAGGGTGGAGGGAGTTCTATCCTCTCCTCTTAGCTGAGATGTTACAGGGTGGGGGAGTTCTATCCTCTCCTCTTAGCTGAGATGTTACAGGGTGGGGGAGTTCTATCCTCTCCTCTTAGCTGAGATGTTACAGGGTGGGGGAGTTCTATCCTCTCCTCTCCTCTTAGCTGAGATGTTACAGGGTGGGGAGTTCTATCCTCTCCTCTTAGCTGAGATGTTACAGGGTGGGGGGTTCTATCCTCTCCTCTTAGCTGAGATGTTACAGGGTGGGGAGTTCTATCCTCTCCTCTCCTCTTAGCTGAGATGTTACAGGGTGGGGGCTGAGTTCTCTCCTCTCCTCTTAGCTGAGATGTTACAGGGTGGGGGAGTTCTATCCTCTCCTCTCCTCTTAGCTGAGATGTTACAGGGTGGGGGAGTTCTATCCTCTCCTCTTAGCTGAGATGTTACAGGGTGGGGAGTTCTATCTCTCTCCTCTTAGCTGAGATGTTACAGGGTGGGGAGTTCTATCCTCTCCTCTTAGCTGAGATGTTACAGGGTGGGGGGAGTTCTATCCTCTCCTCTCCTCTTAGCTGAGATGTTACAGGGTGGGGAGTTCTATCCTCTCCTCTTAGCTGAGATGTTACAGGGTGGGGGAGTTCTATCCTCTCCTCTCTTAGCTGAGATGTTACAGGGTGGGGGAGTTCTATCCTCTCCTCTCCTCTTAGCTGAGATGTTACAGGGTGGGGGAGTTCTATCCTCTCCTCTCCTCTTAGCTGAGATGTTACAGGGTGGGGAGTTCTATCCTCTCCTCTCCTCTTAGCTGAGATGTTACAGGGTGGGGTTCTCCCTCTCCTCTCCTCTTAGCTGAGTTCTATCCTCTCCTCTCCTCTTAGCTGAGATGTTACAGGGTGGGGGAGTTCTATCCTCTCCTCTTAGCTGAGATGTTACAGGGTGGGGGAGTTCTATCCTCTCCTCTTAGCTGAGATGTTACAGGGTGGGGGAGTTCTATCCTTTCCTGTTAGCTGAGATGTTGCAGGGTGGGGGGAGTTCTATCCTTTCCTGTTAGCTGAGATGTTACAGGGTGGGGGAGTTCTATCCTCTCCTCTTAGCTGAGATGTTACAGGGTGGGGGAGTTCTATCCTCTCCTCTTAGCTGAGATGTTACAGGGTGGGGGGTTCTATCCTCTCCAGGGTGGGGGAGTTCTCCTCTTAGCTGAGATGTTACAGGGTGGGGGAGTTCTATCCTCTCCTCTCCTTAGCTGAGATGTTACAGGGTGGGGGGAGTTCTATCCTCTCCTCTTAGCTGAGATGTTACAGGGTGGGGAGTTCTATCCTCTCCTCCTCTTAGCTGAGATGTTACAGGGTGGGGGAGTTCTATCCTCTCCTCTCTTAGCTGAGATGTTACAGGGTGGGGGAGTTCTATCCTCTCCTCTTAGCTGAGATGTTACAGGGTGGGGAGTTCTATCCTCTCCTCTTAGCTGAGATGTTACAGGGTGGGGGAGTTCTATCCTCTCCTCTCCTCTTAGCTGAGATGTTACAGGGTGGGGGAGTTCTATCCTCTCCTCTCCTCTTAGCTGAGATGTTACAGGGTGGGGGAGTTCTATCCTCTCCTCTCCTCTTAGCTGAGATGTTACAGGGTGGGGAGTTCTATCCTCTCCTCTCCTCTTAGCTGAGATGTTACAGGGTGGGGGAGTTCTATCCTCTCCTCTTAGCTGAGATGTTACAGGGTGGGGGAGTTCTATCCTCTCCTCCTCTTAGCTGAGATGTTACAGGGTGGGGAGTTCTATCCTCTCCTCTTAGCTGAGATGTTACAGGGTGGGGAGTTCTCTTCCTCTTAGCTGAGATGTTACAGGGTGGGGGAGTTCTATCCTCTCCTCCCTCTTAGCTGAGATGTTACAGGGTGGGGGAGTTCTATCCTCTCCTCTTAGCTGAGATGTTACAGGGTGGGGGGAGTTCTCTCCTTAGCTGAGATGTTACAGGGTGGGGGAGTTCTATCCTCTCCTCCTCTTAGCTGAGATGTTACAGGGTGGGGGAGTTCTATCCTCTCCTCTTAGCTGAGATGTTACAGGGTGGGGAGTTCTATCCTCTCCTCTTAGCTGAGATGTTACAGGGTGGGGGAGTTCTATCCTCTCCTCTCTTTAGCTGAGATGTTACAGGGTGGGGGAGTTCTATCCTCTCCTCTTTAGCTGAGATGTTACAGGGTGGGGGAGTTCTATCCTCTCCTCTTAGCTGAGATGTTACAGGGTGGGGGAGTTCTATCCTCTCCTCTGAGATGTTACAGGGTGGGGGGAGTTCTCTTAGCTGAGATGTTACAGGGTGGGGGAGTTCTATCCTCTCCTCTCTTAGCTGAGATGTTACAGGGTGGGGGAGTTCTAGCTGAGATGTTACAGGGTGGGGGAGTTCTATCCTCTCCTCTTAGCTGAGATGTTACAGGGTGGGGGAGTTCTATCCTCTCCTCTTAGCTGAGATGTTACAGGGTGGGGGGAGTTCTATCCTCTCCTCTTAGCTGAGATGTTACAGGGTGGGGGAGTTCTATCCTCTCCTCTTAGCTGAGATGTTACAGGGTGGGGGAGTTCTATCCTCTCCTCTTAGCTGAGATGTTACAGGGTGGGGGAGTTCTATCCTCTCCTCTTAGCTGAGATGTTACAGGGTGGGGGAGTTCTATCCTCTCCTCTTAGCTGAGATGTTACAGGGTGGGGGAGTTCTATCCTCTCCTCTTAGCTGAGATGTTACAGGGTGGGGGAGTTCTATCCTCTCCTCTTAGCTGAGATGTTACAGGGTGGGGGGAGTTCTATCCTCTCCTCTTAGCTGAGATGTTACAGGGTGGGGGAGTTCTATCCTCTCCTCTTAGCTGAGATGTTACAGGGTGGGGGAGTTCTATCCTCTCCTCTTAGCTGAGATGTTACAGGGTGGGGGAGTTCTATCCTTTCCTGTTAGCTGAGATGTTACAGGGTGGGGGAGTTCTATCCTCTCCTCTTAGCTGAGATGTTACAGGGTGGGGGAGTTCTATCCTCTCCTCTTAGCTGAGATGTTACAGGGTGGGGGAGTTCTATCCTCTCCTCTTAGCTGAGATGTTACAGGGTGGGGGAGTTCTATCCTCTCCTCTTAGCTGAGATGTTACAGGGTGGGGGAGTTCTATCCTCTCCTCTTAGCTGAGATGTTACAGGGTGGGGGAGTTCTATCCTCTCCTCTCTAGCTGAGATGTTACAGGGTGGGGGAGTTCTATCCTCTCCTCTTAGCTGAGATGTTACAGGGTGGGGGAGTTCTATCCTCTCCTCTCTTAGCTGAGATGTTACAGGGTGGGGGAGTTCTATCCTCTCCTCTTAGCTGAGATGTTACAGGGTGGGGGGAGTTCTATCCTCTCCTCTTAGCTGAGATGTTACAGGGTGGGGGAGTTCTATCCTCTCCTCTTAGCTGAGATGTTACATGTTGGGGAAGTTCTATCCTCTCCTCTTAGCTGAGATGTTACAGGGTGGGGGGAGTTCTATCCTCTCCTCTTAGCTGAGATGTTACAGGGTGGGGGGAGTTCTATCCTCTCCTCTTAGCTGAGATGTTACAGGGTGGGGAGTTCTATCCTCTCCTCTTAGCTGAGATGTTACATGGTGGGGGAGTTCTATCCTCTCCTCTTAGCTGAGATGTTACAGGGTGGGGGAGTTCTATCCTCTCCTCTTAGCTGAGATGTTACATGGTGGGGGAGTTCTATCCTCTCCTCTTAGCTGAGATGTTACAGGGTGGGGGAGTTCTATCCTCCTCTCCTCTTAGCTGAGATGTTACAGGGTGGGGGGAGTTCTCTCCTCTCCTCTTAGCTGAGATGTTACAGGGTGGGGGAGTTCTATCCTCTCCTCTCCTCTTAGCTGAGATGTTACAGGGTGGGGGAGTTCTATCCTCTCCTCTTAGCTGAAATGTTACAGGGTGGGGGGGTTCTATCCTCTCCTCTTAGCTGAAATGTTACAGGGTGGGGGGAGTTCTCTCCTCTCCTCTTAGCTCGTTCTTTTTTAATATTGTCAGTGTGTCTTCATGTACACACCACCAAGGTTTTCTCTTGGTCTCCCCTTGGCTTCCGTACCACACACACACACACACACACACACACACACACACACACACACACACACACACACACACACACCACCCCTTCCGTAGCTCTTTATTATGTGTTCCCCTCTCTCCCTTATTGAAAAGAGAGGGAATAGTAGAGTTGGCACTGTAGAGAGACAGCCAGAGACTCAGGAAGTTCCCTCTAAACATGGACACACAGATACACACAGAGACACAGGAGGTTCCCTCTAAACATGGACACACAGAGACAGACAGAGACACAGGAGGTTCCCTCTAAACATGGACACACAGAGACACAGGAGGTTCCCTCTAAACATGGACAGACAGAGACAGAGAGACACAGGAGGTTCCCTCTAAACATGGACACACAGAGACACACAGAGACTCAGGACGTTCCCTCTAAACATGGACACACAGAGACTCAGGAGGTTCCCTCTAAACATGGACACACAGAGACAGACACACAGAGACTCAGGAGGTTCCCTCTAAACATGGACAGACAGAGACAGAGAGACACAGGAGGTTCCCTCTAAACATGGACAGACAGAGACAGACACACAGAGACAGAGAGACACAGGAGGTTCCCTCTAAACATGGACACACAGAGACACACAGAGACTCAGGAGGTTCCCTCTAAACATGGACAGACAGAGACAGAGACAGAGAGACACAGGAGGTTCCCTCTAAACATGGACATACAGAGACACGCAGAGACTCAGGAGGTTCCCTCTAAACATGGACACACAGAGACAGACACACAGAGACAGAGAGACACAGGAGGTTCACTCTAAACATGGACACACAGAGACATAGAGGTTCCCTCTAAACATGGACACACAGAGACTCAGGAGGTTCCCTCTAAACATGGACACACAGAGAGACAGAGAGACAGACAGACTCAGGAGGTTCCCTCTAAACATGGACACACAGAGACAGAGAGACACAGGAGGTTCCCTCTAAACATGGACACACAGAGACAGACACACAGAGAGACAGACAGACTCAGGAGGTTCCCTCTAAACATGGACACACAGAGACAGACACACAGAGACAGAGAGACACAGGAGGTTCCCTCTAAACATGGACACACAGAGACTCAGGAGATTCCCTCTAAACATGGACACACAGAGACAAACACACAGAGACACAGGAGGTTCCCTCTAAACATGGACACACAGAGACAAACACACAGAGACACAGGAGGTTCCCTCTAAACATGGACACACAGAGAGACAGAGACTCAGGAGGTTCCCTCTAAACATGGACACACAGAGACAGACACACAGAGACACATAGAGACTCAGGAGGTTCCCTCTAAACATGGACAGACAGAGACAGAGAGACACAGGAGGTTCCCTCTAAACATGGACACACAGAGAGACAGAGAGACACAGGAGGTTCCCTCTAAACATGGACACACAGAGAGACAGAGAGACAGGAGGTTCCCTCTAAACATGGACACACAGAGACACAGGAGGTTC
Source organism: Oncorhynchus nerka (assembly GCF_034236695.1). Classification (NCBI taxonomy): domain Eukaryota; kingdom Metazoa; phylum Chordata; class Actinopteri; order Salmoniformes; family Salmonidae; genus Oncorhynchus; species Oncorhynchus nerka. Next base: position 101,773,468 of record NC_088399.1, on the reverse strand, counting down.
CCTCTAAACATGGACACACAGAGACACAGAGACACAGGAGGTTCCCTCTAAACATGGACACACAGAGAGACAGAGACAGACAGACTCAGGAGGTTCCCTCTAAACATGGACACACAGAGAGACAGAGAGACAGACAGACTCAGGAGGTTCCCTCTAAACATGGACACACAGAGACAGAGAGACACAGGAAGTTCCCTCTAAACATGGACACACAGAGAGACACAGGAGGTTCCCTCTAAACATGGACACACAGAGAGACAGAGAGACAGACAGACTCAGGAGGTTCCCTCTAAACATGGACACACAGAGAGACAGAGAGACAGACAGACTCAGGAGGTTCCCTCTAAACATGGACACACAGAGAGACAGAGAGACAGACAGACTCAGGAGGTTCCCTCTAAACATGGACACACAGAGACAGAGAGACACAGGAGGTTCCCTCTAAACATGGACACACAGAGACAGACACACAGAGAGACAGAGGCTCAGGAGGTTCCCTCTAAACATGGACACACAGAGACAGAGAGACAGGAGGTTCCCTCAAAGACATGGAGAGAGAGAGAGACTTTCCCTCTAAACATGGACACACAGAGACAGAGAGACACAGGAGGTTCCCTCTAAACATGGACACACAGAGAGACACAGAGAAACAGGACACACAGACTGGACACACAGGAGGTTCCCTCTAAACATGGACACACAGAGACAGAGAGACACAGGAGGTTCCCTCTAAACATGGACACACAGAGAGACAGAGACACAGGAGGTTCCCTCTAAACATGGACACACAGAGACAGAGAGACACAGGAGGTTCCCTCTAAACATGGACACACACAGAGACAGAGACTCATGAGGTTCCCTCTAAACATGGACACACAGAGACAGAGAGACACAGGAGGTTCCCTCTAAACATGGACACACAGAGAGACAGAGACACAGGAGGTTCCCTCTAAACATGGACACACAGAGACAGAGAGACACAGGAGGTTCCCTCTAAACATGGACACACAGAGACAGACACACAGAGAGACAGAGGCTCAGGAGGTTCCCTCTAAACATGGACACACAGAGAGACAGAGACTCAGGAGCATCAGTCTAAACACTCTGGTCCAACACATGTTAAAGGAAGTCAACCGGGACGACATTGAGAGATTGGAAAATATCATCTGGAAATAATAAATGTTCTCAGGCTGTTATAGATAAATGGTTCAAAAAAAGTAATTCCCGTGTCCATGGAGACACATGCACATAGAGACACATACACATAGAGACACATACCAGCTCTACTGGTAGTACTGCTACTACCAACTCTACTGGTAGTACTGCTACCAACTCTACTGGTAGTACTGCTACTACCAGCTCTACTGTCCCCTTACCCAGGAAAACTCCAAGCTACTGTCCCCCTTACCCAGGAAAACACCAAGCTACTGTCCCCTTACCAGGGAAAGCACCAAGCTACTGTCCCCTTACCCAGGAAAACACCAAGCTACTGGCCCCTTAACCAGGAAAGCACCAAGCTACTGGCCCCTTAACCAGGAAAGCACCAAGCTACTGTCCCCTTACCTAGGAAAGCACCAAGCTACTGTCCCCTTACCCAGGAAAACACCAAGCTACTGCCCCCTTACCCAGGAAAGCACCAAGCTACTGGCCCCTTACCCAGGAAAGCACCAAGCTACTGTCCCCTTACCCAGGAAAACACCAAGCTACTGCCCCCTTACCCAGGAAAACACCAAGCTACTGGCCCCTTACCCAGGAAAGCACCAAGCTACTGCCCCCTTACCTAGGAAAGCACCAAGCTACTGTCCCCTTACCCAGGAAAGCACCAAGCTACTGCCCCCTTACCTAGGAAAGCACCAAGCTACTGTCCCCTTACCTAGGAAAGCACCAATCTGGGAGTGGATTCTCGGCCCTCACTAGCATGAAAACTAAAAACAGGCACAGTCTGTGTGTGGTAAATGATTTAAGACGGAGACTCTCTCCAATACAACCCAACGTTGCAGAGTTATGTGCATCCTTTCAAGCCCTTCTCATTAACCTGTGGTGTGTTATTCATTCGATTTAACAAATACAGTTTCATATGGAAATAAAGAGCAAAATGATTGATTATTATTATCGTATTACTTGTGCCCTGGTCCTATAAGAGCTCTTTGTCACTTCCCACGAGCCGGGTTGTGACTCACACTCATTCTGATGTTGAAACGTATCGTATAGTGTGTGTGTGTGTGTGTGTGTGTGTGTGTGTGTGTGTGTGTGTGTGTGTGTGTGTGTGTGTGTGTGTGTGTGTGTGTGTGTGTGTGTGTCAGGCTTACAATGATGGCAAAACACAACATTTGAGAGTGTGCTGACCCTGGTGCTAGAGGGGGTACAGCTGAAGGTTGAATGTTTGAAGGGGTACGGGCCTATAAAAAGAAAGAAAACATTTTGGGAACCACTGCAGTAGAGACACAGCTGAATCACTGTGGTGGTATGTTCCAAAATGGATCCCCATCCCCACTGCTGTAGAGACACAGCTGAATCACTGTGGTGGTATGTTCCAAAATGGCCGCCCATCCCCACTGCTGTAGAGACACAGCTGAATCACTGTGGTGGTATGTTCCAAAATGGCCGCCCATCCCCACTGCTGTAGAGGCACAGCTGAATCACTGTGGTGGTATGTTCCAAAATGGCAGCCCATCCCCACTGCTGTAGAGACACAGCTGAATCACTGTGGTGGTATGTTCCAAAATGGCAGCCCATCCCCACTGCTGTAGAGACACAGCTGAATCACTGTGGTGGTATGTTCCAAAATGGCCACTGCTGTAGAGACACAGCTGAATCACTGTGGTGCTATGTTCCAAAATGGCCACTGCCTGTAGAGACACAGCTGAATCACTGTGGTGTTATGTTCCAAAATGGCCGCCCATCCCCACTGCTATAGAGACACAGCTGAATCACTGTGGTGCTATGTTCCAAAATGGCCACTGCCTGTAGAGACACAGCTGAATCACTGTGGTGTTATGTTCCAAAATGGCAGCCCATCCTCACTGCTGTAGAGACACAGCTGAATCACTGTGGTGTTATGTTCCAAAATGGCCGCCCATCCCCACTGCAGTAGAGACACAGCTGAATCACTGTGGTGTTATGTTCCAAAATGGCCGCCCATCCCCACTGCTGTAGAGACACAGCTGAATCACTGTGGTGTTATGTTCCAAAATGGCAGCCCATCCCCACTGCTGTAGAGACACAGCTGAATCACTGTGGTGTTATGTTCCAAAATGGCCACTGCCTGTAGAGACACAGCTGAATCACTGTGGTGTTATGTTCCAAAATGGCCACTGCCTGTAGAGACACAGCTGAATCACTGTGGTGTTATGTTCCAAAATGGCCACTGCCTGTAGAGACACAGCTGAATCACTGTGGTGTTATGTTCCAAAATGGCTCCCCATCCCCACTGCTGTAGAGACACAGCTGAATCACTGTGGTGTTATGTTCCAAAATGGCCGCCCATCCTCACTGCTGTAGAGACACAGCTGATTCACCGTGGTGTTATGTTCCAAAATGGCCACTGCTGTAGAGACACAGCTGAATCACTGTGGTGTTATGTTCCAAAATGGCAGCCCATCCCCACTGCCTTCAGAAAGTATTCAGACCCCTTGACTTTTTCCACATTTTGTTACGTTATCTATAATTCAGCAATCTACACACAATACCCCATTAAGACAAAGCGAAAACAGTTTTTTGGACATTTTTGCAAATTCATTACAAATAAAAACAGAAATACCTTATTTATAGAAGTATTCAGACCCTTTGCTATGAGATTCGATATAGAGCTGAGGAGCATCCTGTTTCTATTGAACATCGTTGAGATGTTTCTACAACTTGATTGGAGTCCACTGGTGGTAAATTCAATTGATTGGATATGATTTGGGAAGACACACACCTGTCTATATAATGTCCCACAGCTGACAGTGAATGTCAGAGCAAAAACCAAGCCATGAGGTCGAAGGAATTGTCTGTAGAGCTAAAAGGCAGGATTGTGTCGAGGTACAGATCTGGGGAAGGGTACCAAAACATTTCTGCAGCATTGAAGGTCCCCAAGAACACAGTGGCCTCCATCATTCTGCAGCATTGAAGGTCCCCAAGAACACAGTGGCCTCCATCATTCTGCAGTATTGAAGGTCCCCCAGAACACAGTGGCCTCCATCATTCTGCAGCATTGAAGGTCCCCAAGAACACAGTGGCCTCCATCATTCTGCAGTATTGAAGGTCCCCAAGAACACAGTGGCCTCCATCATTCTGCAGCATTGAAGGTCCCCAAGAACACAGTGGCCTCCATCATTCTGCAGCATTGAAGGTCCCCAAGAACACAGTGGCCTCCATCATTCTGCAGCATTGAAGGTCCCCAAGAACACAGTGGCCTCCATCATTCTGCAGTATTGAAGGTCCCCAAGAACACAGTGGCCTCCATCATTCTGCAGTATTGAAGGTCCCCCAGAACACAGTGGCCTCCATCATTCTTAAATGGAAGAAGTTTAGAACCGCCAATACTCTTCCTAGAGCTGGCCGCCTGGCCAAACTGAGCAATCAGGGGAGAAGGGCCTTGGTCAGAGAGGTGACCAAGAGCCAGATGGTCACTCTGACAGAGCTCCAGAGTTCTTCTGTGGAGATGGGAGAACCTTCCAGAAGGACAACCATCTCTGCAGCACTCCACCAATCAGGCCTTTATGGTAGAGGTCAGACGGAAGCCACTCCTCAGTAAAAGGCACATGACAGCCCGCTTAGAGTT
>NC_088399.1:101718703-101763703 GCF_034236695.1 Oncorhynchus nerka | reverse complement strand
TGATATAGACAGGTGATTCCCATTGCTACAGTATGCAGTGATAAATACCACCCTGGTTGATATAGACAGGTGATTCCCATTGCTACAGTATGCAGTGATAAATACCACCCTGGTTGATATAGACAGGTGATAAATACCACCCTGGTTGATGCAGACAGGTGATTCCCAATGCTACAGTATGCAGTGATAAATACCACCCTGGTTGATATAGACAGGTGATTCCCATTGCTACAGTATGCAGTGATAAATACCACCCTGGTTGATATAGACAGGTGATTCCCATTGCTACAGTATGCAGTGATAAATACCACCCTGGTTGATGTAGACAGGTGATAAATACCACCCTGGTTGATGTAGACAGGTGATAAATACCACCCTGGTTGATGTAGACAGGTGATAAATACCACCCTGGTTGATGTAGACAGGTGATAAATACCACCCTGGTTGATGTAGACAGGTGATAAATACCACCCTGGTTGATGTAGACAGGTGATTCCCATTGCTACAGTATGCAGTGATAAATACCACCCTGGTTGATATAGACAGGTGATTCCCATTGCTACAGTATGCAGTGATAAATACCACCCTGGTTGATATAGACAGGTGATTCCCATTGCTACAGTATGCAGTGATAAATACCACCCTGGTTGATGTAGACAGGTGATAAATACCACCCTGGTTGATGTAGACAGGTGATAAATACCACCCTGGTTGATATAGACAGGTGATAAATACCACCCTGGTTGATATAGACAGGTGATTCCCATTGCTACAGTATGCAGTGATAAATACCACCCTGGTTGATGTAGACAGGTGATTCCCATTGCTACATTATGCAGTGATAAATACCACCCTGGTTGATGTAGACAGGTGATTCCCATTGCTACAGTATGCAGTGATAAATACCACCCTGGTTGATGTAGACAGGTGATTCCCATTGCTACAGTATGCAGTGATAAATACCACCCTGGTTGATATAGACCGGTGATAAATACCACCCTGGTTGATATAGACAGGTGATTCCCATTGCTACAGTATGCAGTGATAAAAACCACCCTGGTTGATGTAGACAGGTGATTCCCATTGCTACAGTATGCAGTGATAAATACCACCCTGGTTGATATAGACAGGTGATAAATACCACCCTGGTTGATGCAGACAGGTGATTCCCATTGCTACAGTATGCAGTGATAAATACCACCCTGGTTGATGTAGACAGGTGATTCCCATTGCTACAGTATGCAGTGATAAATACCACCCTGGTTGATGTAGACAGGTGATTCCCATTGCTACAGTATGCAGTGATAAATACCACCCTGGTTGATGTAGACAGGTGATAAATACCACCCTGGTTGATATAGACAGGTGATAAATACCACCCTGGTGATGTAGACAGGTGATAAATACCACCCTGGTTGATATAGACAGGTAATTCCCATTGCTACAGTATATAGTGATAAATACCACCCTGGTTGATATAGACAGGTGATTCCCATTGCTACAGTATGCAGTGATAAATACCACCCTGGTTGATATAGACAGGTGATAAATACCACCCTGGTTGATGTAGACCGGTGATTCCCATTGCTACAGTATGCAGTGATAAATACCACCCTGGTTGATGTAGACAGGTGATTCCCATTGCTACAGTATGCAGTGATAAATACCACCCTGGTTGATGTAGACAGGTGATTCCTATTGCTACAGTATGCAGTGATAAATACCACCCTGGTTGATATAGACTGGTGATTCCCATTGCTACAGTATGCAGTGATAAATACCACCCTGGTTGATGTAGACAGGTGATTCCCATTGCTACGATATGCAGTGATAAATACCACCCTGGTTCATGTAGACAGGTGATAAATACCACCCTGGTTCATGTAGACAGGTGATAAATACCACCCTGGTTGATATAGACTGGTGATTCCCATTGCTACAGTATGCAGTGATAAATACCACCCTGGTTGATATAGACAGGTGATTCCCATTGCTACAGTATGCAGTGATAAATACCACCCTGGTTGATATAGACAGGTGATAAATACCACCCTGGTTGATGTAGACAGGTGATTCCCATTGCTACAGTATGCAGTGATAAATACCACCCTGGTTGATATAGACTGGTGATTCCCATTGCTACAGTATGCAGTGATAAATACCACCCTGGTTGATGTAGACAGGTGATAAATACCACCCTGGTTGATGTAGACAGGTGATAAATACCACCCTGGTTGATGTAGACAGGGGATTCCCATTGCTACAGTATGCAGTGATAAATACCACCCTGGTTGATGTAGACAGGTGATTCCCATTGCTACAGTATGCAGTGATAAATACCACCCTGGTTGATATAGACCGGTGATTCCCAATGCTACAGTATGCAGTGATAAATACCACCCTGGTTGATGTAGACAGGTGATAAATACCACCCTGGTTGATGCAGACAGGTGATTCCCATTGCTACAGTATGCAGTGATAAATACCACCCTGGTTGATGTAGACAGGTGATTCCCATTGCTACGATATGCAGTGATAAATACCACCCTGGTTCATGTAGACAGGTGATAAATACCACCCTGGTTCATGTAGACAGGTGATAAATACCACCCTGGTTGATATAGACAGGTGATAAATACCACCCTGGTTGATATAGACAGGTGATTCCCATTGCTACAGTATGCAGTGATAAATACCACCCTGGTTGATGTAGACAGGTGATTCCCATTGCTACAGTATGCAGTGATAAATACCACCCTGGTTGATATAGACAGGTGATTCCCATTGCTACAGTATGCAGTGATAAATACCACCCTGGTTGATGTAGACAGGTGATAAATACCACCCTGGTTGATGTAGACAGGTGATAAATACCACCCTGGTTGATGTAGACAGGTGATAAATACCACCCTGGTTGATGTAGACAGGTGATAAATACCACCCTGGTTGATGTAGACAGGTGATAAATACCACCCTGGTTGATGTAGACAGGTGATTCCCATTGCTACAGTATGCAGTGATAAATACCACCCTGGTTGATATAGACAGGTGATTCCCATTGCTACAGTATGCAGTGATAAATACCACCCTGGTTGATATAGACAGGTGATTCCCATTGCTACAGTATGCAGTGATAAATACCACCCTGGTTGATGTAGACAGGTGATAAATACCACCCTGGTTGATGTAGACAGGTGATAAATACCACCCTGGTTGATATAGACAGGTGATAAATACCACCCTGGTTGATATAGACAGGTGATTCCCATTGCTACAGTATGCAGTGATAAATACCACCCTGGTTGATGTAGACAGGTGATTCCCATTGCTACAGTTGCAGGTGATAAATACCACCCTGGTTGATATAGACCCATTGCTACAGGTGATAAATACCACCCTGGTTGATATAGACAGGTGATTCCCATTGCTACAGTATGCAGTGATAAATACCACCCTGGTTGATGTAGACAGGTGATTCCCATTGCTACAGTATGCAGTGATAAATACCACCCTGGTTGATATAGACAGGTGATAAATACCACCCTGGTTGATGCAGACAGGTGATTCCCATTGCTACAGTATGCAGTGATAAATACCACCCTGGTTGATGTAGACAGGTGATTCCCATTGCTACAGTATGCAGTGATAAATACCACCCTGGTTGATGTAGACAGGTGATTCCCATTGCTACAGTATGCAGTGATAAATACCACCCTGGTTGATGTAGACAGGTGATAAATACCACCCTGGTTGATGTAGACAGGTGATAAATACCACCCTGGTTGATGTAGACAGGTGATAAATACCACCCTGGTTGATATAGACAGGTGATTCCCATTGCTACAGTATGCAGTGATAAATACCACCCTGGTTGATTGATTCCCATTGCTAAATACAGTATGCAGTGATAAATACCACCTGGTTGATATAGACAGGTGATAAATACCACCCTGGTTGATGTAGACAGGTGATTCCCATTGCTACAGTATGCAGTGATAAATACCACCCTGGTTGATGTAGACAGGTGATTTGATGCAGACCATTGCTACAGTATGCAGTGATAAATACCACCCTGGTTGATGTAGACAGGTGATTCCCATTGCTACAGTATGCAGTGATAAATACCACCCTGGTTGATATAGACTGGTGATTCCCATTGCTACAGTATGCAGTGATAAATACCACCCTGGTTGATGTAGACAGGTGATTCCCATTGCTACATATGCAGTGATAAATACCACCCTGGTTGATGTAGACAGGTGATAAATATGCAGTGATAAATACACCCTGGTTCATGTAGACAGGTGATAAATACCACCCTGGTTGATAGACAGGTGATTCCCATTGCTACAGTATGCAGTGATAAATACCACCCTGGTTGATGTAGACAGGTGATTCCCATTGCTACAGTATGCAGTGATAAATACCACCCTGGTTGATGATAGACAGGTGATAAATACCACCCTGGTTGATGTAGACAGGTGATTCCCATTGCTACAGTATGCAGTGATAAATACCACCCTGGTTGATGACTGGTGATTCCCATTGCTACAGTATGCAGTGATAAATACCACCCTGGTTGATGTAGACAGGTGATAAATACCACCCTGGTTGATGTAGACAGGTGATAAATACCACCCTGGTTGATGTAGACAGGTGATTCCCATTGCTACAGTATGCAGTGATAAATACCACCCTGGTTGATGTAGACAGGTGATAAATACCACCCTGGTTGATGTAGACAGGTGATTCCCATTGCTACAGTATGCAGTGATAAATACCACCCTGGTTGATGTAGACAGGTGATTCCCAATGCTATGCAGTGATAAATACCACCCTGGTTGATGTAGACAGGTGATAAATACCACCCTGGTTGATGCAGACAGGTGATTCCCATTGCTACAGGCATAAATACCACCCTGGTGATAAAGGTCCCCCTGTATGCAGTGATAAATACCACCCTGGTTGATGTAGACAGGTGATTCCCATTGCTACAGTATATGCAGTGATAAATACCACCCTGGTTGATGTAGACAGGTGATAAATCCCACCCTGGTTGATGTAGACAGGTGATAAATACCACCCTGGTTGATATTCCCATTGACAGGTGATAAATACCACCCTGGTTGATATAGACAGGTGATTCCCATTGCTACAGTATGCAGTGATAAATACCACCCTGGTTGATGTAGACAGGTGATTCCCATTGCTACAGTATGCAGTGATAAATACCACCCTGGTTGATATAGACAGGTGATTCCCATTGCTACAGTATGCAGTGATAAATACCACCCTGGTTGATATAGACAGGTGATAAATACCACCCTGGTTGATGTAGACAGGTGATTCCCATTGCTACAGTATGCAGTGATAAATACCACCCTGGTTGATACAGGTGATTCCCATTGCTGGTATGCAGTGATAAATACCACCCTGGTTGATGTAGACAGGTGATAAATACCACCCTGGTTGATGTAGACAGGTGATTCCCATTGCTACAGTATGCAGTGATAAATACCACCCTGGTTGATGTAGACAGGTGATAAATACCACCCTGGTTGATTGCTACAGTATGCAGTGATAAATACCACCCTGGTTGATGCAGGTGATAAATACCACCCTGGTTGATATAGACAGGTGATTCCCATTGCTACAGTATGCAGTGATAAATACCACCCTGGTTGATGTAGACAGGTGATTCCCATTGCTACAGTATGCAGTGATAAATACCACCCTGGTTGATGTAGACAGGTGATTCCCATTGCTATATGCAATAAATACCACCCTGGTTGATATAGACAGGTGATAAATACCACCCTGGTTGATGTAGACAGGTGATTCCCATTGAGTATGCAGTGATAAATACCACCCTGGTTGATGTAGACAGGTGATAAATACCACCCTGCTACAGTATGTATATAGTGATAAATACCACCCTGGTTGATGTAGACAGGTGATAAATACCACCCTGGTGATTCCCATTGATATAGTGATTCCCATTGCTACAGTATGCAGTGATAAATACCACCCTGGTTGATGATTCCCATTGCTGACAGACAGGTGATTCCCATTGCTGGTTGACAGTATGCAGTGATAAATACCACCCTGGTTGATATAGACAGGTGATTCCCATTGCTACAGTATGCAGTGATAAATACCACCCTGGTTGATGTAGACAGGTGATTCCCATGGTTGATAAATACCACCCTGGTTGATATAGACAGGTGATTCCCAAATATGCCCACCCTGGTTGATATAGACAGGTGATTCCCATTGCTACAGTATGCAGTGATAAATAAATACCAGGTTATTCCCATTGGTTGATAAATACCACCCTGGTTAGACAGGTGATTCCCATTGCAGTGATAAATACAGTATGCAGTGATAAATACCACCCTGGTTGATATAGACAGGTGATTCCCATTGCTACAGTATGCAGTGATAAATACCACCCTGGTTGATGTAGACAGGTGATAAATACCACCCTGGTTGATGTAGACAGGTGATAAATACCACCCTGGTTGATATAGACAGGTGATAAATACCACCCTGGTTGATGTGATGTAGACAGGTGATAAATACCACCCTGGTTGATGTAGACAGGTGATTCCCATTGCTACAGTATGCAGTGATAAATACCACCCTGGTTGATATAGACAGGTGATTCCCATTGCTACAGTATGCAGTGATAAATACCACCCTGGTTGATGTAGACAGGTGATAAATACCACCCTGGTTGATATAGACAGGTGATAAATACCACCCTGGTTGATATAGACAGGTGATTCCCATTGCTACAGTATGCAGTGATAAATACCACCCTGGTTGATGTAGACAGGTGATTCCCATTGCTACATTATGCAGTGATAAATACCACCCTGGTTGATGTAGACAGGTGATTCCCATTGCTACGGTATGCAGTGATAAATACCACCCTGGTTGATGTAGACAGGTGATTCCCATTGCTACGGTATGCAGTGATAAATACCACCCTGGTTGATATAGACAGGTGATTCCCATTGCTATGGTATGCAGTGATAAATACCACCCTGGTTGATGTAGACCGGTGATTCCCATTGCTACAGTATGCAGTGATAAATACCACCCTGGTTGATGTAGACAGGTGATTCCCATTGCTACAGTATGCAGTGATAAATACCACCCTGGTTGATATAGACCGGTGATAAATACCACCCTGGTTGATATAGACAGGTGATTCCCATTGCTACAGTATGCAGTGATAAAAACCACCCTGGTTGATGTAGACAGGTGATTCCCATTGCTACAGTATGCAGTGATAAATACCACCCTGGTTGATATAGACAGGTGATAAATACCACCCTGGTTGATGCAGACAGGTGATTCCCATTGCTACAGTATGCAGTGATAAATACCACCCTGGTTGATGTAGACAGGTGATTCCCATTGCTACAGTATGCAGTGATAAATACCACCCTGGTTGATGTAGACAGGGGATTCCCATTGCTACAGTATGCAGTGATAAATACCACCCTGGTTGATGTAGACAGGTGATTCCCATTGCTACAGTATGCAGTGATAAATACCACCCTGGTTGATATAGACAGGTGATTCCCATTGCTACAGTATGCAGTGATAAATACCACCCTGGTTGATGTAGACAGGTGATTCCCATTGCTACAGTATGCAGTGATAAATACCACCCTGGTTGATATAGACCGGTGATTCCCATTGCTACAGTATGCAGTGATAAATACCACCCTGGTTGATATAGACAGGTGATAAATACCACCCTGGTTGATGCAGACAGGTGATTCCCAATGCTACAGTATGCAGTGATAAATACCACCCTGGTTGATATAGACAGGTGATTCCCATTGCTACAGTATGCAATGATAAATACCACCCTGGTTGATGTAGACAGGTGATAAATACCACCCTGGTTGATGTAGACAGGTGATAAATACCACCCTGGTTGATGTAGACAGGTGATAAATACCACCCTGGTTGATGTAGACAGGTGATAAATACCACCCTGGTTGATGTAGACAGGTGATAAATACCACCCTGGTTGATGTAGACAGGTGATTCCCATTGCTACAGTATGCAGTGATAAATACCACCCTGGTTGATATAGACAGGTGATTCCCATTGCTACAGTATGCAGTGATAAATACCACCCTGGTTGATATAGACAGGTGATAAATACCACCCTGGTTGATGTAGACAGGTGATAAATACCACCCTGGTTGATGTAGACAGGTGATTCCCATTGCTACAGTATGCAGTGATAAATACCACCCTGGTTGATATAGACAGGTGATTCCCATTGCTACAGTATGCAGTGATAAATACCACCCTGGTTGATGTAGACAGGTGATAAATACCACCCTGGTTGATATAGACAGGTGATAAATACCACCCTGGTTGATATAGACAGGTGATTCCCATTGCTACAGTATGCAGTGATAAATACCACCCTGGTTGATGTAGACAGGTGATTCCCATTGCTACATTATGCAGTGATAAATACCACCCTGGTTGATGTAGACAGGTGATTCCCATTGCTACGGTATGCAGTGATAAATACCACCCTGGTTGATGTAGACAGGTGATTCCCATTGCTACAGTATGCAGTGATAAATACCACCCTGGTTGATGTAGACAGGTGATTCCCATTGCTACAGTATGCAGTGATAAATACCACCCTGGTTGATATAGACCGGTGATAAATACCACCCTGGTTGATATAGATAGGTGATTCCCATTGCTACAGTATGCAGTGATAAAAACCACCCTGGTTGATGTAGACAGGTGATTCCCATTGCTACAGTATGCAGTGATAAATACCACCCTGGTTGATATAGACAGGTGATAAATACCACCCTGGTTGATGCAGACAGGTGATTCCCATTGCTACAGTATGCAGTGATAAATACCACCCTGGTTGATGTAGACAGGTGATTCCCATTGCTACAGTATGCAGTGATAAATACCACCCTGGTTGATGTAGACAGGTGATTCCCATTGCTACAGTATGCAGTGATAAATACCACCCTGGTTGATATAGACAGGTGATTCCCATTGCTACAGTATGCAGTGATAAATACCACCCTGGTTGATGTAGACAGGTGATTCCCATTGCTACAGTATGCAGTGATAAATACCACCCTGGTTGATGTAGACAGGTGATTCCCATTGCTACAGTATGCAGTGATAAATACCACCCTGGTTGATGTAGACAGGTGATTCCCATTGCTACAGTATGCAGTGATAAATACCACCCTGGTTGATATAGACCGGTGATTCCCAATGCTACAGTATGCAGTGATAAATACCACCCTGGTTGATGTAGACAGGTGATAAATACCACCCTGGTTGATGCAGACAGGTGATTCCCATTGCTACAGTATGCAGTGATAAATACCACCCTGGTTGATATAGACAGGTGATTCCCATTGCTACAGTATGCAGTGATAAATACCACCCTGGTTGATGTAGACAGGTGATAAATACCACCCTGGTTGATATAGACAGGTGATAAATGCCACCCTGGTGATGTAGACAGGTGATAAATACCACCCTGGTTGATATAGACAGGTAATTCCCATTGCTACAGTATATAGTGATAAATACCACCCTGGTTGATATAGACAGGTGATTCCCATTGCTACAGTATGCAGTGATAAATACCACCCTGGTTGATATAGACAGGTGATAAATACCACCCTGGTTGATGTAGACAGGTGATTCCTATTGCTACAGTATGCAGTGATAAATACCACCCTGGTTGATATAGACTGGTGATTCCCATTGCTACAGTATGCAGTGATAAATACCACCCTGGTTGATGTAGACAGGTGATTCCCATTGCTACGATATGCAGTGATAAATACCACCCTGGTTCATGTAGACAGGTGATAAATACCACCCTGGTTCATGTAGACAGGTGATAAATACCACCCTGGTTGATATAGACTGGTGATTCCCATTGCTACAGTATGCAGTGATAAATACCACCCTGGTTGATATAGACAGGTGATTCCCATTGCTACAGTATTCAGTGATAAATACCACCCTGGTTGATATAGACAGGTGATAAATACCACCCTGGTTGATGTAGACAGGTGATTCCCATTGCTACAGTATGCAGTGATAAATACCACCCTGGTTGATATAGACTGGTGATTCCCATTGCTACAGTATGCAGTGATAAATACCACCCTGGTTGATGTAGACAGGGGATTCCCATTGCTACAGTATGCAGTGATAAATACCACCCTGGTTGATGTAGACAGGTGATTCCCATTGCTACAGTATGCAGTGATAAATACCACCCTGGTTGATATAGACAGGTGATTCCCATTGCTACAGTATGCAGTGATAAATACCACCCTGGTTGATGTAGACAGGTGATTCCCATTGCTACAGTATGCAGTGATAAATACCACCCTGGTTGATATAGACCGGTGATTCCCAATGCTACAGTATGCAGTGATAAATACCACCCTGGTTGATGTAGACAGGTGATAAATACCACCCTGGTTGATGCAGACAGGTGATTCCCATTGCTACAGTATGCAGTGATAAATACCACCCTGGTTGATGTAGACAGGTGATTCCCATTGCTACGATATGCAGTATGGTTCAGTGATAAAATACCACCCTGGTTCATGTAGACAGGTGATAAATACCACCCTGGTTCATGTAGAAATACCACCCTGGTTGATATAGACAGGTGATAAATACCACCCTGGTTGATATAGACAGGTGATTCCCATTGCTACAGTATGCAGTGATAAATACCACCCTGGTTGATGTAGACAGGTGATTCCCATTGCTACAGTATGCAGTGATAAATACCACCCTGGTTGATATAGACAGGTGATTCCCATTACTACAGTATGCAGTGATAAATACCACCCTGGTTGATGTAGACAGGTGATAAATACCACCCTGGTTGATGTAGACAGGTGATTCCAATTGCTACAGTATGCAGTGATAAATACCACCCTGGTTGATATAGACAGGTGATTCCAATTGCTACAGTATGCAGTGATAAATACCACCCTGGTTGATATAGACAGGTGATAAATACCACCCTGGTTGATATAGACAGGTAATTCCCATTGCTACAGTATGCAGTGATAAATACCACCCTGGTTGATATAGACAGGTGATAAATACCACCCTGGTTGATGTAGACAGGTGATAAATACCACCCTGGTTGATGTAGACAGGTGATAAATACCACCCTGGTTGATGTAGACAGGTGATAAATACCACCCTGGTTGATATAGACAGGTGATTCCCATTGCTACAGTATGCAGTGATAAATACCACCCTGGTTGATGTAGACAGGTGATTCCCATTGCTACGGTATGCAGTGATAAATACCACCCTGGTTGATGTAGACAGGTGATTCCCATTGCTACGGTATGCAGTGATAAATACCACCCTGGTTGATGTAGACAGGTGATTCCCATTGCTACGGTATGCAGTGATAAATACCACCCTGGTTGATGTAGACAGGTGATTCCCATTGCTACAGTATGCAGTGATAAATACCACCCTGGTTGATATAGACAGGTGATAAATACCACCCTAGTTGATGTAGACAGGTGATTCCCATTGCTACAGTATGCAGTGATAAATACCACCCTGGTTGATATAGACAGGTGATAAATACCACCCTGGTTCATATAGACAGGTGATTCCCATTGCTACAGTATGCAGTGATAAATACCACCCTGGTTGATGTAGACAGGTGATAAATACCACCCTGGTTGATGTAGACAGGTGATAAATACCACCCTGGTTGATGTAGACAGGTGATTCCCACTGCTACAGTATGCAGTGATAAATACCACGCTGGTTGATGTAGACAGGTGATTCCCATTGCTACAGTATGCAGTGATAAATACCACCCTGGTTGATGTAGACAGGTGATTCCCATTGCTACAGTATGCAGTGATAAATACCACCCTGGTTGATGTAGACAGGTGATAAATACCACCCTGGTTGATGTAGACAGGTGATAAATACCACCCTGGTTGATGTAGACAGGTGATTCCCACTGCTACAGTATGCAGTGATAAATACCACGCTGGTTGATGTAGACAGGTGATTCCCATTGCTACAGTATGCAGTGATAAATACCACCCTGGTTGATATAGACAGGTGTTAAATACCACCCTGGTTGACATAGACAGGCGATTCCCATTGCTACAGTATGCAGTGATAAATACCACCCTGGTTGATGTAGACAGGTGATAAATACCACCCTGGTTGATGTAGACAGGTGATAAATACCACCCTGGTTGATGTAGACAGGTGATAAATACCACCCTGGTTGATATAGACAGGTGATTCCCATTGCTACAGTATGCAGTGATAAATACCACCCTGGTTGATGTAGACAGGTGATTCCCATTGCTACGGTATGCAGTGATAAATACCACCCTGGTTGATATAGACAGGTGATAAATACCACCCTGGTTGATATAGACAGGTGATTCCCATCCACCTCTGGCCTGCTCGCCTCCCTACCACTGAGGAAGTACAGTTCCCGCTGTACAGTTCCCGCTCAGCCCAGTCAAAACTGTTCGCTGCTC
Source organism: Oncorhynchus nerka (assembly GCF_034236695.1). Lineage (NCBI taxonomy): Eukaryota > Metazoa > Chordata > Actinopteri > Salmoniformes > Salmonidae > Oncorhynchus > Oncorhynchus nerka. The sequence goes on along the minus strand of NC_088399.1, from coordinate 101,751,110 downwards.
TGGCCCCCCAATGGTGGAACAAACTCCCTCACGACGCCAGGACAGCGGAGTCAATCACCACCTTCCGGAGACACCTGAAACCCCACCTCTTTAAGGAATACCTAGGATAGGATAAAGTAATCCCTCTCACCCCCCCTCCCCCTGAAAAGATTTAGATGCACTACTGTTCCACTGGAGGTCATAAGGTGAATGCACCAATTTGTAAGTCGCTCTGGATAAGAGCGTCTGCTAAATGACTTAAATGTAATGACTTAAATGTAAATGTACAGTATGCAGTGATAAATACCACCCTGGTTGATGCAGACAGGTGATTCCCATTGCTACAGTATGCAGTGATAAAAACCACCCTGGTTGATATAGACAGGTGATTCCCATTGCTACAGTATGCAGTGATAAAAACCACCCTGGTTGATATAGACAGGTGATTCCCATTGATACAGTATGCAGTGATAAATACCACCCTGGTTGATATAGACAGGTGATAAATACCACCCTGGTTGATGTAGACAGGTTATTCCCATTGCTACAGTATATAGTGATACATACCACCCTGGTTAATGTAGACAGGTGATAAATACCACCCTGGTTGATATAGACAGGTGATAAATACCACCCTGGTTGATATAGACAGGTGATTCCCATTGCTACAGTATGCAGTGATAAATACCACCCTGGTTGATATAGACAGGTGATTCCCATTGCTACAGTATGCAGTGATAAATACCACCCTGGTTGATGTAGACAGGTGATAAATACCACCCTGGTCGATATAGACAGGTGATTCCCATTGCTACAGTATGCAGTGATAAATACCACCCTGGTTGATATAGACAGGTGATAAATACCACCCTGGTCGATATAGACAGGTGATTCCCTTTGCTACAGTATGCAGTGATAAATACCACCCTGGTTGATATAGACAGGTGATAAATACCACCCTGGTTGATATAGACAGGTGATAAATACCACCCTGGTTGATATAGACAGGTGATAAATACCACCCTGGTTGATATAGACAGGTGATAAATACCACCCTGGTCGATATAGACAGGTGATAAATACCACCCTGGTTGATATAGACAGGTGATAAATACCACCCTGGTTGATATAGACAGGTGATAAATACCACCCTGGTTGATATAGACAGGTGATAAATACCACCCTGGTCGATATAGACAGGTGATTCCCTTTGCTACAGTATGCAGTGATAAATACCACCCTATGGAACCCTATGCCCTATATAGTGCACTACTATAGACCAGAGCCCTATAGAACCCTATTCCCTATATAGTGCACTACTTTAGACCAGAGCCCTATAGAACCCTATTCCCTATATAGTGCACTACTTTAGACCAGAGCCCTATTCCCTATATTGTGCACTACTTTAGACCAGAGCCCTATGGAACCCTATGCCCTATATAGTGCACTACTTTAGACCAGAGCCCTATAGAACCCTATTCCCTATATTGCACTACTTTAGACCAGAGCCCTATTCTCTATATAGTGCACTACTTTAGACCAGAGCCCTATTCCCTATATAGTGCACTACTTTAGACCAGAGCCCTATGGAACCCTATGCCCTATATAGTGCACTACTTTAGACCAGAGCCCTATAGAACCCTATTCCCTATATAGTGCACTACTTTAGACCAGAGCCCTATAGAACCCTATTCCCTATATAGTGCACTACTTTAGACCAGAGCCCTATTCCCTATATAGTGCACTACTTTAGACCAGAGCCCTATGGAACCCTATGCCCTATATAGTGCACTACTATAGACCAGAGCCCTATAGAACCCTATTTTGGTTCTAGATAACAGATTTTTTTCTAAGAGTGTACAGGGCAGAAATAGCTCACTCTGAATAATAAGAACAACACAAACCTTTCATCGGCCTTTAAAACACACTCCATCTGGTGGCTTTGAGGTCACATGTATGACTCCCAGCCACCTCTCTCCGTCTCTCATTATCAGGACAGAGTGATCATAAACACCAGCTATTTCTATGTCTAAACTAGCCCTTTGATGGTGACAGGTAGTGGGCACTCTGCCTCTCTGTGTACATCCCAAATGGTAGCCTATTCCATATATATACTGCACTACTTCTGATATATAATGCACTATATAGGGAATAGGGTGCCAGTCATGGTCTAAAGTAGTGCACTACATAGGGAATAAGGTGCCATTTGGGACACTACCTGTGGTTTGTTGTTCCTCGGGAATCAGAGGAATCTCTGGGAGGACTAATGCATTATGGGTCACAGGAAATAGATCACTTTGGACATGATATAATCAGTATTAGAGTCCTTTTAGGCTCCCGCAGTGTAAACCTCTGGAGTGGAACAAAAGCCCTCAAACTTCACAGTAGAGCTGCTAATGGATAAGCCAAAGCCTAGAATGTCACAGAGGATAATGGTTTGGCTCTTCAGATGATGTGAAGTTATTGTCTTTGAGGGACAGAAAACCTACCGCGTCACAGAAATACACAGCTAAGTCCCTGAGGATGGTGGCTAGTTCCTTTTTAGCTTCAGATGATGTGAAGTTATTGTCTTTGAGGGACAGAAAACCTACCGCGTCACAGAAATACACAGCTAAGTCCCTGAGGATGGTGGCTAGTTCCTTTTTAGCTTCAGATGATGTGGCTGTTATGTGTTGTATTTGTTTGCGGTAAAAAAACAACAATGACCATTTCACACAAAGAACATCCAAACCACAGAGGACATATGATAATGCTGAGGACAACATAAGATAATGCCACGGAGGACAGATGTTAATGTCGCGGAGGACAGATGCACCACCCACCGCTTCCGAGTATATTACTCGCTAATGTCCAGTCCCTAGTTAACAAAGTCGATGAAATCAGGGCAAGAGTTGCTTTCCAAAGAGCTATCTGGGATTGTAACATACTCTGTTTCACGGAAATATGGCTAGCTGAGGACATGCTGTCGGAGTACGTACAGCCAATGGGATTTCCAGTGCATTGCGCCGACAGGAACAAACATCTCTCTGGTAAGAAGAAGGGCGGGTGTGTATGTTTCATGATTAACGACTCATGGTATAATTGTAACAACATACATGAACTCAGGTCCTTTTGTTCACCTGACCTAAAATTCTTCACAATCAAATGCCGACGTATTATCTACCAAGAGAACTCTCCTCGGTTATCGTCACAGCCGTGTATACCCCCCCCCCACCCACCCGCAAGCGGCCATCAAGGAACTTTACTGAACTGTATGCAAACTGGGGACTTTAACAAAACTAATCTGAGAACAAGGCTACCTAAATTCTACCAGCATATCGATTGCAGTACACGGGTGAGTAACACACTCGACCACTGCTACTCTATCTTCCGTGATGCATACAAGGCCCTCCCCGCCCTCCTTTTGGCAAATCTGACCAAGACTCCATCTTGTTGCTCCAAAGTTATAGGCAGAAACTAAAACAGGAAGCGCCCGTGCTTAGGTCTACCCAACGCTGATGTGACCAATTGGATTCCACGCTTCAAGATTGCTTCGATCATGTTCCAGGTAGCCTCAGACAATAACATTGACGTATATGCTGATTCGGTGAGTGAGTTTATCAGGAAGTGTATAGCAGATGTTGTTCCCACTGTGACTATTAAAACCTTCCCTAACCAGAAACTGTGGATTGATGGCAATATTCGCGCAAAACTGAAAGCACATACCACCGCATTAAATCATGGCAAGGTGACTGGAAACATGGCCGAATACAAACAGTGTAGTTATTTCCTCCGTAAGGCAATCAAACAAGCAAAGTGTCAGTATAGAGACCAAGTGGAGTCGCAATTCAATGCCTCAAAACAAAAAGAAACCCAGCAACGTTGCAGCTCCCAGACAAATTAAACTGCTCAGTTTGAGAACAATACAGCGCCGCGGGCACTCGTTCACCGCAGCCAACGTGAGTAAAACATTTGAACGTGTTAACCCTCGCAAGGCTGCCGGCCCAGACGGCATCCCCAGCCGTATCCTCAGAGCACAGACCAGCTCTCTGGTGTGTTTACAGACATATTTAATCGCTCCCTATCCCAGTGTGCTGTTCCCACGTGCTTCAAGATGGCCACCATTGTTCCTGTTCCCAAGAAAGCTAAGGTAACTGAGCTAAACGCCTTACCACCCCAATAGGTCCACAGACGATGCAATCGCCATCCTACTGCACACTGCCCTATCCCATCTGGACAAGAGGAATACCTATGTAAGAATGCTGTTCATTGACTACAGCTCAGCATTCAACAACATTGTACTCTCCAAACTCATCATTAAAACCTGTTAGAGCTACTAGTTCCCCTTTGGGAACTCCCCCCACCCCCCCCTGAGCTGTAATGTGGCGCAGGGAACGCAAGAAATAATCCTAAAAATATTTACCCTCCACAGAATCGCTTGAAAAATGGCTCAAATGAAAGATAAAGAAGTTATTTATCTACCCAGCAAGTCAGATTTCTAAAATGTTTTACGGCGAAAACATAGCACATATTTATGTCCAACCACCACTGCATACATACCTCATTAGCTTAGCCAAGTAGGAAAAAATATGCAATCAACAAACGCAGGATTAAAAGAAAAATCATTTCACTAACCTTTTGAAATCTTCATCAGATGACAGTAATATAACATGTTACACAGTACATTCATTTTTTTTTCAATAATATGCAATATATATCCATAAATCTCTGTTTACAATTATGCATCGTTCAAAAATGCTACTGCAATGTCAGGAAAATTAAAATAGCTCCGGCAGATAACGTCAGCTAACAAGGAATACACATCATAAACTTTGACTAAATATGCATGTTTTACATATGTATGGCAAGATAAACTTCTTCTAAATGCAATTGCTATGTTACAATTATTTTTAACGTTACATTTGGCGTTCACTAGGCTATAATAGAGAGTCGGCGCTCTCATTTAGCATACTGACTCCTCTATCATGGAGTCGACAGAAACCCAAAATGAAGACATAAATATTCCCTTACCATGGCTGTTCTTGCTTCAGAAGACCTGGAAGGGTTAATACTCACCAAGTTAGCGTTCAGTTTTCAAGTCTGTGTCTTTCCGTTCTCAAACTAGACACTTTTAAGGTCGAAATGTATGCAAATTTCAAGTGGATGCGCACCAAAACGTCGAAAGTATACATTATATTTCGAGTAAACTTGTCAAACTATGTTTATAATTAAGCCTTAGCATGTTATAAAGGTCTACAGCAATCGTGAGGGCGAACAGAAAAGCACACGTTGTTCAGTCCGTCCTGAGAGAAAGAGAGAGAAATTTCCCAGCTCCCATTGGTGAAACTTTTTTTTTGCGTCACCGGGACGTTTGGGCATGCTGAACGTCTCGTGAGCGCGCGATTCTCACAGTTACACGCCTCATCGAAAGCAGGCTTCACGCTGAAGACGTAGAAACTGTTTCCATGGTTATAGCTGTTTGGGAAGTGTGTATATGATGACGTCAAAGTGATGGCAACTTTTCCCATTACAAGAGAGACTTTGGGAGAATGCATGCCCTGAGACTTCTGCTTTACATAGAGACAAAATTTAAACGGTTTTATAAGCTTTAGAGTGTTTCCTATTCGATAATAATTTTTATATGCATATATTAGCAACTTTTGACAAAAATTTATCATGGTTTATATGGGTGCCGAATTCCTCCAGAAGGGGCAGTATTCAGGGCTAGCCCCAACAGGTTTTAAGCTCGAGGCCCTGGGTCTCAACCCCACCCTGTGCAACTGGGTTCTGGACTTCCTGACGGGCTGCCCCCAGGTTGTGATGGTAGGAAACAACACCTCCACCTCCCTGATCCTCAACACTGGGGCCCCACAGAGGGTTCTCAGCCCTCTCCTGTACTCCCTTCACCCATTACTGCGTGGCCATGCATGCTTCCAACTTAATCACAAAGTTCGCAGACGACACTACAGTGGTAGGCTTGATTACCAACAACGACTAGGTGGCCTACGGGGAGGAGGTGAGGGCCCTCGGAGTGTGGTGTCAGGAAAATAACCTCACACTCAATGTCAGTAAAACAAAAGAGGTGATCGTGGACTTCAGGAAACAGCAAAGGGAATGGACAGGAGTGGAGAATGTGGACAGGTTCCTCGTTGTACACATCACTGACAATCTGAAATGGTCCATGCACACAGACAGTGTGGTGAAGAAGACGCAACAGCGCCTCTTCAACCTCAGGAGGCTGAAAAATGTGGCTTGTCACCTAAAACCCTCACTAACTTTTACGGGTGCACAATTGAGACCATCCTGTCGGGCTGTATCACTGCCTGGTACGGCAACTGCACCGTCCACAACCGCAGAACTCTCCAGAGGGCGGTGCGGTCTGCACAACGCATCACCGGGGGCAAACTACCTGCCCTCCAGGACACCTACACCGCCCGATGTCACAGGAAGGCCATTTTTTTTATTTCACCTTTATTTAACCAGGTAGGCTAGTTGAGAACAAGTTCTCATTTGCAACTGCGACCTGGCCAAGATAAAGCATAGCAGTGTGAACAGACAACACAGAGTTACACATGGAGTAAGCAATTAACAAGTCAATAACACAGTAGAAAAAAAATGGGCAGTCTATAAACAATGTGTGCAAAAGGCATGAGGAGGTAGGCGAATAATACAATTTTGCAGATTAACACTGGGGTGATAAATGATCAGATGGTCATGTACAGGTAGAGATATTGGTGTGCAAAAGAGCAGAAAAGTAAATAAAAAAAATAAAAAAACAGTATAAAAACCGTATGGGGATGAGGTAGGTGAAAATGGGTGGGCTATTTACCAATAGACTATGTACAGCTGCAGCGATCGGTTAGCTGCTCGGATAGCTGATGTTTGAAGTTGGTGAGGGAGATAAAAGTCTCCAACTTCAGCGATTTTTGCAGTTCATTCCAGTCACAGGCAGCAGAGTACTGGAACGAAAGGCGGCCAAATGAGGTGTTGGCTTTAGGGATGATCAGTGAGATACATCTGCTGGAGCGTGTGCTACGGATGGGTGTTGCCATCGTGACCAGTGAACTGAGATAAGGCGGAGCTTTACCTAGCATGGACTTGTAGATGACCTGGAGCCAGTGGGTCTGGCGACGAATATGTAGCGAGGGCCAGCCGACTAGAGCATACAAGTCGCAGTGGTGGGTGGTATAAGGTGCTTTGGTGACAAAACGGATGGCACTATGATAGACTGCATCCAGTTTGCTGAGTAGAGTGTTGGAAGCCATTTTGTAGATGACATCGCCGAAATCGAGGATCGGTAGGATAGTCAGTTTTACTAGGGTAAGCTTGGCGGCGTGAGTGAAGGAGGCTTTGTTGCGGAATAGAAAGCCGACTCTTGATTTGATTTTCGATTGGAGATGTTTGATGTGAGTCTGGAAGGAGAGTTTGCAGTCTAGCCAGACACCTAGGTACTTATAGATGTCCACATATTCAAGGTCGGAACCATCCAGGGTGGTGATGCTAGTCGGGCATGCGGGTGCAGGCAGCGATCGGTTGAAAAGCATGCATTTGGTTTTACTCGCTTAAGAGCAGTTGGAGGCCACGGAAGGAGTGCTGTATGGCATTGAAGCTCGTTTGAGGTTAGATAGCACAGTGTCCAATGACGGGCCGAAAGTATATAGAATGGTGTCGTCTGCGTAGAGGTGGATCAGGGAATCGCCCGCAGCAAGAGCAACATCATTGATATATACAGAGAAAAGAGTCGGCCCGAGAATTGAACCCTGTGGCACCCCCATAGAGACTGCCAGAGGACCGGACAGCATGCCCTCCGATTTGACACACTGAACTCTGTCTGCAAAGTAATTGGTGAACCAGGCAAGGCAGTCATCCGAGAAACCGAGGCTATTGAGTCTGCCGATAAGAATATGGTGATTGACAGAGTCGAAAGCCTTGGCGAGGTCGATGAAGACGGCTGCACAGTACTGTCTTTTATCGATGGCGGTTATGATATCGTTTAGTACCTTCAGCGTGGCTGAGGTGCACCCGTGACCGGCTCGGAAACCAGATTGCACAGCGGAGAAGGTACGGTGGGATTCGAGATGGTCAGTGACCTGTTTGTTGACTTGGCTTTCGAAGACCTTAGATAGGCAGGGCAGGATGGATATAGGTCTATAGCAGTTTGGGTCCAGGGTGTCTCCCCCTTTGAAGAGGGGGATGACTGCGGCAGCTTTCCAATCCTTGGGGATCTCAGACGATATGAAAGAGAGGTTGAACAGGCTGGTAATAGGGGTTGCGACAATGGCGGCAGATAGTTTCAGAAATAGAGGGTCCAGATTGTCAAGCCCAGCTGATTTGTACGGGTCCAGGTTTTGCAGCTCTTTCAGAACATCTGCTATCTGGATTTGGGTAAAGGAGAACCTGCAAAGGCTTGGGCGAGTAGCTGCGGGGGGGGGCGGAGCTGTTGGCCGATGTTGGAGTAGCCAGGCGGAAGGCATGGCCAGCCGTTGAGAAATGCTTGTTGAAGTTTTCGATAATCATGGATTTATCGGTGGTGACCGTGTTACCTAGCCTCAGTGCAGTGGGCAGCTGGGAGGAGGTGCTCTTGTTCTCCATGGACTTCACAGTGTCCGAGGGTGGCCGGTAGCAGGCGGCAACAGTGAGAGACTTATTTCTGGAGAGGGTAATTTTCAAAATTAGTAGTTCGAACTGTTTGGGTATGGACCTGGAAAGTATGACATTACTTTGCAGGCTATCTCTGCAGTAGACTGCAACTCCGCCCCCTTTGGTAGTTCTATCTTGACGGAAGATGTTATAGTTGGGTATGGAAATCTCTGAATTTTGGTGGCCTTCCTGAGCCAGGATTCAGACACGGCAAGGACATCAGGGTTAGCAGAGTGTGCTAAAGCAGTGAGTAAAACAAGCTTAGGGAGGAGGCTTCTGATGTTGACATGCATAAAACCAAGGCTTTTTCGATCACAGAAGTCAACAAATGAGGGTACCTGGGGACATGCAGGGCCTGGGTTTACCTCCACATCACCCGCGGAACAGAGAAGGAGTAGTATGAGGGTGCGGCTAAAGGCTATCAAAACTGGTCGCCTAGAGCGTCGGGGCAGAGGATAAGAGGAGCAGGTTTCTGGGCATGGTAGAATATATTCAGGGCATAATGCACAGACAGGGGTATGGTGGGGTGCGGGTACAGCGGAGGTAAGCCCAGGCACTGGGTGATGATGAGACAGGTTGTATCTCTGGACATGCTGGTTGTAATGGGTAAGGTCACCGCATGTGTGGGAGGTGGGACAAAGGAGGTAACAGGGGTATGCAGAGTGGGTCTAGGGGCTCCATTGTGAACTAAAACAATTATAATTATAACTAACCTGAACAACAGTATACAAGGCATATTGACATCTGAGAGAGACATACAGCGAGGCATACAGTAATCACAGGTGTTGAATTTGGAAAGCTAGCTAAAAACAGTAGGGGAGGCTAATCCGCTAGCACAACAAACAGCAGGTAAAATGGCGTTGACTAGGCAACGGGGCCGACAGGTAAGACAAACAAGCAGAAAGGAGTACCGTGATTAATGGACAGTCCAGCGTGCGTCAGCTATGTAGCCAAGAGATCAGTGTCCAGGGGGCAGCGGTGGATGGGCAGGGGGGCTGGCGAGTGTTATCCAGGTTTTTTTTTTTTTTTTTAAACTAACAATGACTAACTAGCTTGTAGCTAGTTAGCTGGTTAGCGTCTGGAGGTTCTTGAGTGTGTCATAAAAATAAAAATAAGAGTAAAAGTAATAGCGATTCCGTATCACATTGGGTGAGGCAGGTTTCCGGAAGGTATAAACAAATTAAAAATCAAAAAGAGATAGAAAGTAAATGGGGTCAGAGAATGATTGGGACGCGGTGGTTCAGACGGTTAGCAGGCCTGTGCTAACAAGCTAACAGTTCGTAGGCCCGGGCTAGACAAGGTAGCAGTTAGCGGACCGGAGCTTGACAAGCTAGCCGTTAGCAGGCCGAATTAGCAAGCAGGGAGATAGCGAGGGCTAGAGAGTTAACCTTTGGGGGACGTCGCGATGGGGTGAGTCTGTTTATTTATTCCTCTTCATGCCATAAAGATCATCAAGGACAACAACCACCCGAGCCACTGCCTGTTCACCCCGTTATCATCCAGAAGGCGAGGTCAGTACAGGTGCATCAGAATTGGGACCGAGAGATTGAAAAACAGCTTCTATCTCAAGGCCATCAGACTGTTAAACAGCCATCACTATCACAGAGAGGTGGCTGCCAACATACATTTGATACATCGATACATTGATATCATATATATATATCATATAGCCACTTTAATAAATTGAACACTAGTCACTTTAAGAATGTTTACATACTGTACATACTATGTCTGTGATTTGTGGTTGTCTCACCTAGCTGTCTGAAGAAAAAAGCACTCTCTGGATTGGTCTCTCTAGATAAGTCTCACTGGATACGTCTCTGGATAAGTCTCTATAGATAAGTCCCTGGACAAGTCTCTCTAGATAAGTCTCTGGATAAGTCTATGTAGATAAGTCTCTGGGGAAGTCTTTCTAGATAACTCTCTCTAGATAAGTCTCTCTAGATACGTCTCTATAGATAAGTCTCTCTAGATAAGTCTCTCTAGATACGTCTCTCTGGATACGTCTCTCTGGATAAGTCTCTCTGGATAAGTCTCTCTGGATAAGTCTCTCTGGATAAGTCTCTCTAGATAAGTCTCTGGATAAGTCTCTCTGCATAAGTCTCTCTGGATAAGTCTCTAGATAAGTCTCTAGATAAGTCTCAGCATAAGTCTCTCAGCATAAGTCTCTCAGCATAAGTCTCTCAGGATAAGTCTCTCTGGATAAGTTTCTATAGATAAGTCTCTGCATAAGTCTCTCTGGATAAGTCTCTATAGATAAGTCTCTCTGGGTTAAGTCTCTAGATAAGTCTCTCTGGATAAGTCTCTATAGATAAGTCTCTATAGATAAGTCTCTCTGCATAAGTCTCTGCATAAGTCTCTCTAGATAAGTCTCTCTGGATAAGAACGTCTGCTAATTGACTCAAATGTAAATGCCTCACAAAGTACAGCCAAGTCCCTGAGGATAATAGCATGTCATATTACGGTACCAGAGCATAGTATGTGTTAGTTCTCCTCAGGTGAGGTGAGGTGTACGCTGTTGTTATGGTTATGTCTTCATGTACACTACTGGTCCATTTACAACACCTACTCATTCAAGTTTGTTTTGTATTTGTACTATTTTCTACATTGTAGAATAATAGTGAAGACATCAAACTATGAAACTATGAAATAACACATATAGTTACCAAAAAAATGTTAAATAAATTCAAATGTCTTTTATATTTGAAATTCTTCAAAAAGCCACCACTTTGCCTTGATGACGTGTGTTACTGTATCTGTTACTGTTTGAGAGACAGAACTCAGTCCAGACAAGTCCAGATTTGGACCACTATTTCATGATGTGTGCTATTTATTTTATTTATTTTACCTTTATTTTTCTACCCTGTCGCCCCTATGTCAGATGGTAATATACAGTTCACTGTCTGTCAGTCCCCAGCAGATCCAGATCTTGACCACTGTCTCCCCTCTACAGGCCAACCTGCCACTCCTACAGCGGGAACTGCTGCACTGTGCCCGTCTGGCCAAGCAGAACCCAGCTCAGTACCTGGCACAACACGAACAGCTCCTCCTGGACACCTCCTCCACCACCTCCCCCGTCGACTCCTCAGAACTACTCCTAGACCTCAACGACAACGGCAAGAGGAGAACACCTGACAGGTAAGGTTGGTGTCTGCTGGCTCTAGAGGAGAACACCTGATAGGTGAGGTTGGTGTCTGCTGGCTCTAGAGGAGAACACCTGACAGGTGAGGTAGGGGTTGATGTCTGCTGGCTCTAGAGGAGAACACCTGACAGGTGAGGTTGATGTTGATGTCAGCTGGCTCTAGAGGAGAACACCTGACAGGTGAGGTTGGTGTTGATGTCTGCTGGCTCACCTGACAGGTGAGGTTGGTGTTGGTGTCTGCTGGATCTAGAAGAGAACACCTGACAGGTGAGGTTGGGGTCTGCTGGCTCTAGAGGAGAACACCTGACAGGTGAGGTAGGGGTTGATGTCTGCTGGCTCTAGAGGAGAACACCTGACAGGTGAGGTTGATGTTGATGTCTGCTGGCTCCAGAGGAGAACACCTGACAGGTGAGGTAGGGGTTGGTGTCTGCTGACTCTAGAGGAGAACACCTGACAGGTATGGTTGGTGTCTGCTGGCTCTAGAGGAGAACACCTGACAGGTGAGGTAGGTGTTGATGTCTGCTGACTCTAGAGGAGAACACCTGACAGGTGAGGTTGATGTTGATGTCAGCTGGCTCTAGAGGAGAACACCTGACAGGTGATGTTGGTGTTGGTGTCTGCTGACTCTGGAGGAGAACACCTGACAGGTGAGGTTGATGTCTGCTGGCTCTAGAGGAGAACACCTGACATGTGAGGTTGATGTTGATGTCTGCTGGCTCCAGAGGAGAACACCTGACAGGTGAGGTAGGGGTTGGTGTCTGCTGACTCTAGAGGAGAACACCTGACAGGTAAGGTTGGTGTCTGCTGGCTCTAGAGGAGAACACCTGATAGGTGAGGTTGGTGTCTGCTGGCTCTAGAGGAGAACACCTGACAGGTGAGGTAGGTGTTGATGTCTGCTGACTCTAGAGGAGAACACCTGACAGGTGAGGTTGGGGTTGGTATCTGCTGACTCTAGAGGAGAACACCTGACAGGTGAGGTAGGGGTTGGTATCTGCTGGCTCTAGAGGAGAACACCTGACAGGTGAGGTAGGGGTTGGTGTCTGCTGACTCTAGAGGAGAACACCTGACAGGTGAGGTATGGGTTGGTGTCTGCTGGCTCTAGAGGAGAACACCTGACAGGTGAGGTAGGGGTTGGTGTCTGCTGACTCTAGAGGAGAACACCTGACAGGTATGGTTGGTGTCTGCTGGCTCTAGAGGAGAACACCTGACAGGTGAGGTAGGTGTTGATGTCTGCTGACTCTAGAGGAGAACACCTGACAGGTGAGGTTGATGTTGATGTCAGCTGGCTCTAGAGGAGAACACCTGACAGGTGATGTTGGTGTTGGTGTCTGCTGACTCTGGAGGAGAACACCTGACAGGTGAGGTTGATGTCTGCTGGCTCTAGAGGAGAACACCTGACATGTGAGGTTGATGTTGATGTCTGCTGGCTCCAGAGGAGAACACCTGACAGGTGAGGTAGGGGTTGGTGTCTGCTGGCTCTAGAGGAGAACACCTGATAGGTGAGGTTGGTGTCTGCTGGCTCTAGAGGAGAACACCTGACAGGTGAGGTAGGTGTTGATGTCTGCTGACTCTAGAGGAGAACACCTGACAGGTGAGGTTGATGTCAGCTGGCTCTAGAGGAGAACACCTGACAGGTGATGTTGGTGTTGGTGTCTGCTGACTCTGGAGGAGAACACCTGACAGGTGAGGTTGATGTCTGCTGGCTCTAGAGGAGAACACCTGACATGTGAGGTTGATGTTGATGTCTGCTGGCTCCAGAGGAGAACACCTGACAGGTGAGGTAGGGGTTGGTGTCTGCTGGCTCTAGAGGAGAACACCTGATAGGTGAGGTTGGTGTCTGCTGGCTCTAGAGGAGAACACCTGACAGGTGAGGTAGGTGTTGATGTCTGCTGACTCTAGAGGAGAACACCTGACAGGTGAGGTTGATGTTGATGTCAGCTGGCTCTAGAGGAGAACACCTGACAGGTGATGTTGGTGTTGGTGTCTGCTGACTCTGGAGGAGAACACCTGACAGGTGAGGTTGATGTCTGCTGGCTCTAGAGGAGAACACCTGACATGTGAGGTTGATGTCTGCTGGCTCTAGAGGAGAACACCTGACAGGTGAGGTAGGTGTTGATGTTGATGTCTCTAGAGGAGAACACCTGACAGGTGAGGTTGATGTCTGCTGGCTCAATAGGAGAACACCTGACAGGTGAGGTAGGGGTTGGTATCTGCTGGCTCTAGAGGAGAACACCTGCCGGTTGAGGTTGATGGTAGGGGTTGGTATCTGCTGGCTCTAGAGGAGAACACCTGACAGGTGAGGTTGATGTCTGCTGGCTCAATAGGAGAACACCTGACAGGTGAGGTAGGGGTTGGTATCTGCTGGCTCTAGAGGAGAAAAACTGACAGGTGATGTTGATGTCTGCTGGCTCAATAGGAGAACACCTGACAGGTGAGGTAGGGGTTGGTATCTGCTGACTCTAGAGGAGAACACCTGACAGGTGAGGTAGGGGTTGGTATCTGCTGGCTCTAGAGGAGAACACCTGACAGGTGAGGTAGGGGTTGGTATCTGCTGACTCTAGAGGAGAACACCTGACAGGTGAGGTAGGGGTTGGTATCTGCTGGCTCTAGAGGAGAACACCTGACAGGTGAGGTAGGGGTTGGTATCTGCTGACTCTAGAGGAGAACACCTGACAGGTGAGGTAGGGGTTGGTATCTGCTGGCTCTAGAGGAGAACACCTGACAGGTGAGGTTGATGTCTGCTGGCTCAATAGGAGAACACCTGACAGGTGAGGTAGGGGTTGGTGTCTGCTGGCTCTAGAGGAGAACAACTGACAGGTGATGTTGATGTCTGCTGGCTCAATAGGAGAACACCTGACAGGTGAGGTAGGGGTTGGTTTCTGCTGGCTCAATAGGAGAACACCTGACAGGTGAGGTTGATGTCTGCTGGCTCTAGAGGAGAACAACTGACAGGTGATGTTGATGTCTGCTGGCTCAATAGGAGAACACCTGACAGGTGAGGTAGGGGTTGGTGTCTGCTGACTCTAGAGGAGAACACCTGACAGGTGAGGTAGGGGTTGGTGTCTGCTGACTCTAGAGGAGAACACCTGACAGGTGAGGTATGGGTTGGTGTCTGCTGGCTCTAGAGGAGAACACCTGACAGGTGAGGTAGGGGTTGGTGTCTGCTGACTCTAGAGGAGAACACCTGACAGGTGAGGTAGGGGTTGGTGTCTGCTGACTCTAGAGGAGAACACCTGACAGGTGAGGTTGGTGTTGGTGTCTGCTGACTCTAGAGGAGAACACCTGACAGGTGAGGTAGGTGTTGATGTCTGCTGACTCTAGAGGAGAACACCTGACAGGTGAGGTTGGTGTTGGTGTCTGCTGACTCTAGAGGAGAACACCTGACAGGTGAGGTAGGTGTTGATGTCTGCTGGCTCTAGAGGAGAACACCTGACA
Organism: Oncorhynchus nerka; assembly: GCF_034236695.1. NCBI lineage: Eukaryota > Metazoa > Chordata > Actinopteri > Salmoniformes > Salmonidae > Oncorhynchus > Oncorhynchus nerka. The sequence goes on along the minus strand of NC_088399.1, from coordinate 101,735,935 downwards.
GGTGAGGTAGGGGTTGGTGTCTGCTGACTCTAGAGGAGAACACCTGACAGGTGAGGTAGGGGTTGGTGTCTGCTGACTCTAGAGGAGAACACCTGACAGGTGAGGTTGGTGTTGGTGTCTGCTGACTCTAGAGGAGAACACCTGACAGGTGAGGTAGGTGTTGATGTCTGCTGACTCTAGAGGAGAACACCTGACAGGTGAGGTTGGTGTTGGTGTCTGCTGACTCTAGAGGAGAACACCTGACAGGTGAGGTAGGTGTTGATGTCTGCTGGCTCTAGAGGAGAACACCTGACAGGTGAGGTAGGGGTTGGTGTCTGCTGACTCTAGAGGAGAACACCTGACAGGTGAGGTAGGGGTTGGTGTCTGCTGACTCTAGAGGAGAACACCTGACAGGTAAGGTTGGTGTCTGCTGGCTCTAGAGGAGAACACCTGACAGGTGAGGTAGGGGTTGGTATCTGCTGGCTCTAGAGGAGAACACCTGCCGGTTGAGGTTGATGGTAGGGGTTGGTATCTGCTGGCTCTAGAGGAGAACACCTGACAGGTGAGGTTGATGTTGATGTCTGCTGGCTCCAGAGGAGAACACCTGACAGGTGAGGTAGGGGTTGGTGTCTGCTGACTCTAGAGGAGAACACCTGACAGGTATGGTTGGTGTCTGCTGGCTCTAGAGAAGAACAACTGACAGGTGAGGTAGGTGTTGATGTCTGCTGACTCTAGAGGAGAACACCTGACAGGTGAGGTTGATGTTGATGTCAGCTGGCTCTAGAGGAGAACACCTGACAGGTGATGTTGGTGTTGGTGTCTGCTGACTCTGGAGGAGAACACCTGACAGGTGAGGTTGATGTCTGCTGGCTCTAGAGGAGAACACCTGACATGTGAGGTTGATGTTGATGTCTGCTGGCTCCAGAGGAGAACACCTGACAGGTGAGGTAGGGGTTGGTGTCTGCTGACTCTAGAGGAGAACACCTGACAGGTAAGGTTGGTGTCTGCTGGCTCTAGAGGAGAACACCTGATAGGTGAGGTTGGTGTCTGCTGGCTCTAGAGGAGAACACCTGACAGGTGAGGTAGGTGTTGATGTCTGCTGACTCTAGAGGAGAACACCTGACAGGTGAGGTTGATGTCTGCTGGCTCTAGAGGAGAACACCTGACAGGTGAGGTAGGTGTTGATGTCTGCTGTCTCTAGAGGAGAACACCTGACAGGTGAGGTTGATGTCTGCTGGCTCAATAGGAGAACACCTGACAGGTGAGGTAGGGGTTGGTATCTGCTGGCTCTAGAGGAGAACACCTGCCGGTTGAGGTTGCTGTCTGCTGGCTCAATAGGAGAACACCTGACAGGTGAGGTAGGGGTTGGTATCTGCTGGCTCTAGAGGAGAAAACTGACAGGTGATGTTGATGTCTGCTGGCTCAATAGGAGAACACCTGACAGGTGAGGTAGGGGTTGGTATCTGCTGACTCTAGAGGAGAACACCTGACAGGTGAGGTAGGGGTTGGTATCTGCTGGCTCTAGAGGAGAACACCTGACAGGTGAGGTAGGGGTTGGTATCTGCTGACTCTAGAGGAGAACACCTGAAAGGTGAGATAGGGGTTGGTATCTGCTGGCTCTAGAGGAGAACACCTGACAGGTGAGGTTGATGTTGATGTCAGCTGGCTCTAGAGGAGAACACCTGACAGGTGAGGTTGGTGTTGATGTCTGCTGGCTCCAGAGGAGAACACCTGACAGGTGAGGTTGGTGTTGGTGTCTGCTGGATCTAGAAGAGAACACCTGACAGGTAAGGTTGGTGTCTGCTGGCTCTAGAGGAGAACACCTGATAGGTGAGGTTGGGGTCTGCTGGCTCTAGAGGAGAACACCTGACAGGTGAGGTAGGGGTTGATGTCTGCTGGCTCTAGAGGAGAACACCTGACAGGTGAGGTTGATGTTGATGTCTGCTGGCTCCAGAGGAGAACACCTGACAGGTGAGGTAGGGGTTGGTGTCTGCTGACTCTAGAGGAGAACACCTGACAGGTATGGTTGGTGTCTGCTGGCTCTAGAGGAGAACACCTGACAGGTGAGGTAGGTGTTGATGTCTGCTGACTCTAGAGGAGAACACCTGACAGGTGATGTTGGTGTTGGTGTCTGCTGACTCTGGAGGAGAACACCTGACAGGTGAGGTTGATGTCTGCTGGCTCTAGAGGAGAACACCTGACATGTGAGGTTGATGTTGATGTCTGCTGGCTCCAGAGGAGAACACCTGACAGGTGAGGTAGGGGTTGGTGTCTGCTGACTCTAGAGGAGAACACCTGACAGGTAAGGTTGGTGTCTGCTGGCTCTAGAGGAGAACACCTGATAGGTGAGGTTGGTGTCTGCTGGCTCTAGAGGAGAACACCTGACAGGTGAGGTTGATGTTGATGTCAGCTGGCTCTAGAGGAGAACACCTGACAGGTGATGTTGGTGTTGGTGTCTGCTGACTTTGGAGGAGAACACCTGACAGGTGAGGTTGATGTCTGCTGGCTCTAGAGGAGAACACCTGACATGTGAGGTTGATGTCTGCTGGCTCTAGAGGAGAACACCTGACAGGTGAGGTAGGTGTTGATGTCTGCTGTCTCTAGAGGAGAACACCTGACAGGTGAGGTTGATGTCTGCTGGCTCAATAGGAGAACACCTGACAGGTGAGGTAGGGGTTGGTATCTGCTGGCTCTAGAGGAGAACACCTGACAGGTGAGGTTGATGTCTGCTGGCTCAATAGGAGAGCACCTGACAGGTGAGGTAGGGGTTGGTATCTGCTGGCTCTAGAGGAGAAAACTGACAGGTGATGTTGATGTCTGCTGGCTCAATAGGAGAACACCTGACAGGTGAGGTAGGGGTTGGTATCTGCTGGCTCTAGGAGGAGAACACCTGACAGGTGAGGTAGGGGTTGGTATCTGCTGACTCTAGAGGAGAACACCTGACAGGTGAGGTAGGGGTTGGTATCTGCTGACTCTAGAGGAGAACACCTGACAGGTGAGGTAGGGGTTGGTATCTGCTGGCTCTAGAGGAGAACACCTGACAGGTGAGGTTGATGTCTGCTGGCTCAATAGGAGAACACCTGACAGGTGAGGTAGGGGTTGGTGTCTGCTGGCTCTAGAGGAGAACAACTGACAGGTGATGTTGATGTCTGCTGGCTCAATAGGAGAACACCTGACAGGTGAGGTAGGGGTTGGTTTCTGCTGGCTCAATAGGAGAACACCTGACAGGTGAGGTTGATGTCTGCTGGCTCTAGAGGAGAACAACTGACAGGTGATGTTGATGTCTGCTGGCTCAATAGGAGAACACCTGACAGGTGAGGTAGGGGTTGGTGTCTGCTGACTCTAGAGGAGAACACCTGACAGGTGAGGTAGGGGTTGGTGTCTGCTGACTCTAGAGGAGAACACCTGACAGGTGAGGTATGGGTTGGTGTCTGCTGGCTCTAGAGGAGAACACCTGACAGGTGAGGTAGGGGTTGGTGTCTGCTGACTCTAGAGGAGAACACCTGACAGGTGAGGTAGGGGTTGGTGTCTGCTGACTCTAGAGGAGAACACCTGACAGGTGAGGTTGGTGTTGGTGTCTGCTGACTCTAGAGGAGAACACCTGACAGGTGAGGTAGGTGTTGATGTCTGCTGACTCTAGAGGAGAACACCTGACAGGTGAGGTTGGTGTTGGTGTCTGCTGACTCTAGAGGAGAACACCTGACAGGTGAGGTAGGTGTTGATGTCTGCTGGCTCTAGAGGAGAACACCTGACAGGTAAGGTTGGTGTCTGCTGGCTCTAGAGGAGAACACCTGACAGGTGAGGTAGGGGTTGGTATCTGCTGGCTCTAGAGGAGAACACCTGCCGGTTGAGGTTGATGGTAGGGGTTGGTATCTGCTGGCTCTAGAGGAGAACACCTGACAGGTGAGGTTGATGTCTGCTGGCTCCAGAGGAGAACACCTGACAGGTGAGGTAGGGGTTGGTGTCTGCTGACTCTAGAGGAGAACACCTGACAGGTATGGTTGGTGTCTGCTGGCTCTAGAGGAGAACACCTGACAGGTGAGGTAGGTGTTGATGTCTGCTGACTCTAGAGGAGAACACCTGACAGGTGAGGTTGATGTTGATGTCAGCTGGCTCTAGAGGAGAACACCTGACAGGTGATGTTGGTGTTGGTGTCTGCTGACTCTGGAGGAGAACACCTGACAGGTGAGGTTGATGTCTGCTGGCTCTAGAGGAGAACACCTGACATGTGAGGTTGATGTTGATGTCTGCTGGCTCCAGAGGAGAACACCTGACAGGTGAGGTAGGGGTGGTGTCTGCTGATGAGGAGAACACCTGACTGGTTGGTGTCTGTCTCTAGAGGAGAACACCTGATAGGTGAGGTTGGTGTCTGCTGGCTCTAGAGGAGAACACCTGACAGGTGAGGTTGATGGATGTCAGCTGGCTCTAGAGGAGAACACCTGACAGGTGATGCTGGTGTTGGTGTCTGCTGAGAGGAGAACACCTGACAGGTGAGGTTGATGTCTGCTGGCTCTAGAGGAGAACACCTGACATGTGAGGTTGATGGGGTTGAGGAGAACACCTCTGCTGGCTCTAGAGGAGAACACCTGACAGGTGAGGTTGATGTCTGCTGGCTCAATAGGAGAACACCTGACAGGTGAGGTAGGGGTTGGTATCTGCTGGCTCTAGAGGAGAACACCTGACAGGTGAGGTTGATGTCTGCTGGCTCAATAGGAGAACACCTGACAGGTGAGGTAGGGGTTGGTATCTGCTGGCTCTAGAGGAGAAAAACTGACAGGTGATGTTGATGTCTGCTGGCTCAATAGGAGAACACCTGACAGGTGAGGTAGGGGTTGGTATCTGCTGACTCTAGAGGAGAACACCTGACAGGTGAGGTAGGGGTTGGTATCTGCTGGCTCTAGAGGAGAACACCTGACAGGTGAGGTAGGGGTTGGTATCTGCTGACTCTAGAGGAGAACACCTGACAGGTGAGGTAGGGGTTGGTATCTGCTGGCTCTAGAGGAGAACACCTGACAGGTGAGGTAGGGGTTGGTGTCTGCTGGCTCTAGAGGAGAACAACTGACAGGTGAGGTTGATGTCTGCTGGCTCAATAGGAGAACACCTGACAGGTGAGGTAGGGGTTGGTATCTGCTGGCTCTAGAGGAGAACAACTGACAGGTGATGTTGATGTCTGCTGGCTCTAGAGGAGAACACCTGACAGGTGAGGTAGGGGTGGTATCTGCTGGCTCTAGAGGAGAACACCTGACAGGTGAGGTTGATGTCTGTCTGGCTCTAGAGGATAACACCTGACAGGTGAGGTTGATGTGGTCTGCTGGCTCTGGAGGAGAACACCTGACAGGTGAGGTAGGTGTTGATGTCTGCTGACTCTAGAGGAGAACACCTGACAGGTGAGGTTGGGGTTGGTGTCTGCTGACTCTGGAGGAGAACACCTGACAGGTGAGGTAGGGGTTGGTGTCTGCTGACTCTAGAGGAGAACACCTGACAGGTGAGGTAGGTGTTGGTGTCTGCTGACTCTAGAGGAGAACACCTGACAGGTGAGGTAGGGGTTGGTATCTGCTGGTTCTCTAGAGGAGAACACCTGACAGGTGAGGTAGGGTTGGTGTCTGCTGGCTCTAGAGGAGAACACCTGACAGGTGAGGTAGGGGTTGATGTCTGCTGGTTCTAGAGGAGAACACCTGACAGGTGAGGTTGATGTTGGTGTCTGCTGACTCTAGAGGAGAACACCTGACAGGTGAGGTAGGTGTTGGTGTCTGCTGACTCTAGAGGAGAACACCTGACAGGTGAGGTAGGTGTTGGTGTCTGCTGGCTCTAGAGGAGAACACCTGACAGGTGAGGTTGGTGTTGGTGTCTGCTGGCTCTAGAGGAGAACACCTGACAGGTGAGGTAGGGTTGATGTCTGCTGGCTCTAGAGAAGAACAACTGACAGGTGAGGTAGGTGTTGATGTCTCCTGGCTCTAGAGGAGAACACCTGACAGGTGAGGTAGGGGTTGGTGTCTGCTGGCTCTAGAGAAGAACAACTGACAGGTGAGGTAGGTGTTGATGTCTGCTGACTCTAGAGGAGAACACCTGACAGGTGAGGTTGGTGTTGATGTCTGCTGGCTCTAGAGGAGAACACCTGACAGGTGAGGTAGGTGTTGATGTCTGCTGGCTCTAGAGGAGAACACCTGACAGGTGAGGTTGGTGTTGGTGTCTGCTGGCTCTAAAGGAGAACACCTGACAGGTGAGGTTGGTGTTGGTGTCTGCTGACTCTAGAGGAGAACACCTGACAGGTGAGGTTGGTGTCTGCTGCTGACTCTAGAGGAGAACACCTGACAGGTGAGGTTGGTGTTGGTGTCTGCTGACTCTAGAGGAGAACACCTGACAGGTGAGGTAGGTGTTGATGTCTGCTGACTCTAGAGGAGAACACCTGACAGGTGAGGTTGATGTTGGTGTCTGCTGACTCTAGAGGAGAACACCTGACAGGTGAGGTTGGTGTTGGTGTCTGCTGACTCTAGAGGAGAACACCTGACAGGTGAGGTAGGTGTTGATGTCTAATGGCTCTAGAGGAGAACACCTGACAGGTGAGGTAGGTGTTGATGTCTCCTGGCTCTAGAGGAGAACACCTGACAGGTGAGGTAGGGGTTGGTGTCTGCTGACTCTAGAGGAGAACACCTGACAGGTGAGGTTGGTGTTGATGTCTGCTGGCTCTAGAGGAGAACACCTGACAGGTGAGGTAGGTGTTGATGTCTGCTGGCTCTAGAGGAGAACACCTGACAGGTGAGGTAGGGGTTGGTGTCTGCTGGCTCTAAAGGAGAACACCTGACAGGTGAGGTTGGTGTTGGTGTCTGCTGACTCTAGAGGAGAACACCTGACAGGTGAGGTTGGTGTTGGTGTCTGCTGACTCTAGAGGAGAACACCTGACAGGTGAGGTAGGGGTTGGTATCTGCTGGCTCTAGAGGAGAACACCTGACAGGTGAGGTTGATGTCTGCTGGCTCAATAGGAGAACACCTGACAGGTGAGATAGGTGTTGGTGTCTGCTGACTCTAGAGGAGAACACCTGACAGGTGAGGTAGGTGTTGGTGTCTGCTGACTCTAGAGGAGAACACCTGACAGGTGAGGTAGGTGTTGATGTCTGCTGACTCTAGAGGAGAACACCTGATAGGTGAGGTTGATGTTGGTGTCTGCTGACTCTAGAGGAGAACACCTGACAGGTGAGGTAGGGGTTGGTGTCTGCTGACTCTAGAGGAGAACACCTGACAGGTAAGGTTGGTGTCTGCTGGCTCTAGAGGAGAACACCTGACAGGTGAGGTAGGGGTTGGTATCTGCTGGCTCTAGAGGAGAACACCTGCCGGTTGAGGTTGATGGTAGGGGTTGGTATCTGCTGGCTCTAGAGGAGAACACCTGACAGGTGAGGTTGATGTTGATGTCTGCTGGCTCCAGAGGAGAACACCTGACAGGTGAGGTAGGGGTTGGTGTCTGCTGACTCTAGAGGAGAACACCTGACAGGTATGGTTGGTGTCTGCTGGCTCTAGAGAAGAACAACTGACAGGTGAGGTAGGTGTTGATGTCTGCTGACTCTAGAGGAGAACACCTGACAGGTGAGGTTGATGTTGATGTCAGCTGGCTCTAGAGGAGAACACCTGACAGGTGATGTTGGTGTTGGTGTCTGCTGACTCTGGAGGAGAACACCTGACAGGTGAGGTTGATGTCTGCTGGCTCTAGAGGAGAACACCTGACATGTGAGGTTGATGTTGATGTCTGCTGGCTCCAGAGGAGAACACCTGACAGGTGAGGTAGGGGTTGGTGTCTGCTGACTCTAGAGGAGAACACCTGACAGGTAAGGTTGGTGTCTGCTGGCTCTAGAGGAGAACACCTGATAGGTGAGGTTGGTGTCTGCTGGCTCTAGAGGAGAACACCTGACAGGTGAGGTAGGTGTTGATGTCTGCTGACTCTAGAGGAGAACACCTGACAGGTGAGGTTGATGTCTGCTGGCTCTAGAGGAGAACACCTGACAGGTGAGGTAGGTGTTGATGTCTGCTGTCTCTAGAGGAGAACACCTGACAGGTGAGGTTGATGTCTGCTGGCTCAATAGGAGAACACCTGACAGGTGAGGTAGGGGTTGGTATCTGCTGGCTCTAGAGGAGAACACCTGCCGGTTGAGGTTGCTGTCTGCTGGCTCAATAGGAGAACACCTGACAGGTGAGGTAGGGGTTGGTATCTGCTGGCTCTAGAGGAGAAAAACTGACAGGTGATGTTGATGTCTGCTGGCTCAATAGGAGAACACCTGACAGGTGAGGTAGGGGTTGGTATCTGCTGACTCTAGAGGAGAACACCTGACAGGTGAGGTAGGGGTTGGTATCTGCTGGCTCTAGAGGAGAACACCTGACAGGTGAGGTAGGGGTTGGTATCTGCTGACTCTAGAGGAGAACACCTGACAGGTGAGGTAGGGGTTGGTATCTGCTGACTCTAGAGGAGAACACCTGAAAGGTGAGATAGGGGTTGGTATCTGCTGGCTCTAGAGGAGAACACCTGACAGGTGAGGTTGATGTTGATGTCAGCTGGCTCTAGAGGAGAACACCTGACAGGTGAGGTTGGTGTTGATGTCTGCTGGCTCCAGAGGAGAACACCTGACAGGTGAGGTTGGTGTTGGTGTCTGCTGGATCTAGAAGAGAACACCTGACAGGTAAGGTTGGTGTCTGCTGGCTCTAGAGGAGAACACCTGATAGGTGAGGTTGGGGTCTGCTGGCTCTAGAGGAGAACACCTGACAGGTGAGGTAGGGGTTGATGTCTGCTGGCTCTAGAGGAGAACACCTGACAGGTGAGGTTGATGTTGATGTCTGCTGGCTCCAGAGGAGAACACCTGACAGGTGAGGTAGGGGTTGGTGTCTGCTGACTCTAGAGGAGAACACCTGACAGGTATGGTTGGTGTCTGCTGGCTCTAGAGGAGAACACCTGACAGGTGAGGTAGGTGTTGATGTCTGCTGACTCTAGAGGAGAACACCTGACAGGTGATGTTGGTGTTGGTGTCTGCTGACTCTGGAGGAGAACACCTGACAGGTGAGGTTGATGTCTGCTGGCTCTAGAGGAGAACACCTGACATGTGAGGTTGATGTTGATGTCTGCTGGCTCCAGAGGAGAACACCTGACAGGTGAGGTAGGGGTTGGTGTCTGCTGACTCTAGAGGAGAACACCTGACAGGTAAGGTTGGTGTCTGCTGGCTCTAGAGGAGAACACCTGATAGGTGAGGTTGGTGTCTGCTGGCTCTAGAGGAGAACACCTGACAGGTGAGGTTGATGTTGATGTCAGCTGGCTCTAGAGGAGAACACCTGACAGGTGATGTTGGTGTTGGTGTCTGCTGACTTTGGAGGAGAACACCTGACAGGTGAGGTTGATGTCTGCTGGCTCTAGAGGAGAACACCTGACATGTGAGGTTGATGTCTGCTGGCTCTAGAGGAGAACACCTGACAGGTGAGGTAGGTGTTGATGTCTGCTGTCTCTAGAGGAGAACACCTGACAGGTGAGGTTGATGTCTGCTGGCTCAATAGGAGAACACCTGACAGGTGAGGTAGGGGTTGGTATCTGCTGGCTCTAGAGGAGAACACCTGACAGGTGAGGTTGATGTCTGCTGGCTCAATAGGAGAACACCTGACAGGTGAGGTAGGGGTTGGTATCTGCTGGCTCTAGAGGAGAAAAACTGACAGGTGATGTTGATGTCTGCTGGCTCAATAGGAGAACACCTGACAGGTGAGGTAGGGGTTGGTATCTGCTGGCTCTAGAGGAGAACACCTGACAGGTGAGGTAGGGGTTGGTATCTGCTGACTCTAGAGGAGAACACCTGACAGGTGAGGTAGGGGTTGGTATCTGCTGACTCTAGAGGAGAACACCTGACAGGTGAGGTAGGGGTTGGTATCTGCTGGCTCTAGAGGAGAACACCTGACAGGTGAGGTTGATGTCTGCTGGCTCAATAGGAGAACACCTGACAGGTGAGGTAGGGGTTGGTGTCTGCTGGCTCTAGAGGAGAACAACTGACAGGTGATGTTGATGTCTGCTGGCTCAATAGGAGAACACCTGACAGGTGAGGTAGGGGTTGGTTTCTGCTGGCTCAATAGGAGAACACCTGACAGGTGAGGTTGATGTCTGCTGGCTCTAGAGGAGAACAACTGACAGGTGATGTTGATGTCTGCTGGCTCAATAGGAGAACACCTGACAGGTGAGGTAGGGGTTGGTGTCTGCTGACTCTAGAGGAGAACACCTGACAGGTGAGGTAGGGGTTGGTGTCTGCTGACTCTAGAGGAGAACACCTGACAGGTGAGGTATGGGTTGGTGTCTGCTGGCTCTAGAGGAGAACACCTGACAGGTGAGGTAGGGGGGTTGGTGTCTGCTGACTCTAGAGGAGAACACCTGACAGGTGAGGTAGGGGTTGGTGTCTGCTGACTCTAGAGGAGAACACCTGACAGGTGAGGTTGGTGTTGGTGTCTGCTGACTCTAGAGGAGAACACCTGACAGGTGAGGTAGGTGTTGATGTCTGCTGACTCTAGAGGAGAACACCTGACAGGTGAGGTTGGTGTTGGTGTCTGCTGACTCTAGAGGAGAACACCTGACAGGTGAGGTAGGTGTTGATGTCTGCTGGCTCTAGAGGAGAACACCTGACAGGTAAGGTTGGTGTCTGCTGGCTCTAGAGGAGAACACCTGACAGGTGAGGTAGGGGTTGGTATCTGCTGGCTCTAGAGGAGAACACCTGCCGGTTGAGGTTGATGGTAGGGGTTGGTATCTGCTGGCTCTAGAGGAGAACACCTGACAGGTGAGGTTGATGTTGATGTCTGCTGGCTCCAGAGGAGAACACCTGACAGGTGAGGTAGGGGTTGGTGTCTGCTGACTCTAGAGGAGAACACCTGACAGGTATGGTTGGTGTCTGCTGGCTCTAGAGGAGAACACCTGACAGGTGAGGTAGGTGTTGATGTCTGCTGACTCTAGAGGAGAACACCTGACAGGTGAGGTTGATGTTGATGTCAGCTGGCTCTAGAGGAGAACACCTGACAGGTGATGTTGGTGTTGGTGTCTGCTGACTCTGGAGGAGAACACCTGACAGGTGAGGTTGATGTCTGCTGGCTCTAGAGGAGAACACCTGACATGTGAGGTTGATGTTGATGTCTGCTGGCTCCAGAGGAGAACACCTGACAGGTGAGGTAGGGGTTGGTGTCTGCTGACTCTAGAGGAGAACACCTGACAGGTAAGGTTGGTGTCTGCTGGCTCTAGAGGAGAACACCTGATAGGTGAGGTTGGTGTCTGCTGGCTCTAGAGGAGAACACCTGACAGGTGAGGTTGATGTTGATGTCAGCTGGCTCTAGAGGAGAACACCTGACAGGTGATGTTGGTGTTGGTGTCTGCTGACTCTGGAGGAGAACACCTGACAGGTGAGGTTGATGTCTGCTGGCTCTAGAGGAGAACACCTGACATGTGAGGTTGATGTCTGCTGGCTCTAGAGGAGAACACCTGACAGGTGAGGTAGGTGTTGATGTCTGCTGTCTCTAGAGGAGAACACCTGACAGGTGAGGTTGATGTCTGCTGGCTCAATAGGAGAACACCTGACAGGTGAGGTAGGGGTTGGTATCTGCTGGCTCTAGAGGAGAACACCTGACAGGTGAGGTTGATGTCTGCTGGCTCAATAGGAGAACACCTGACAGGTGAGGTAGGGGTTGGTATCTGCTGGCTCTAGAGGAGAAAAACTGACAGGTGATGTTGATGTCTGCTGGCTCAATAGGAGAACACCTGACAGGTGAGGTAGGGGTTGGTATCTGCTGACTCTAGAGGAGAACACCTGACAGGTGAGGTAGGGGTTGGTATCTGCTGGCTCTAGAGGAGAACACCTGACAGGTGAGGTAGGGGTTGGTATCTGCTGACTCTAGAGGAGAACACCTGACAGGTGAGGTAGGGGTTGGTATCTGCTGACTCTAGAGGAGAACACCTGACAGGTGAGGTAGGGGTTGGTATCTGCTGGCTCTAGAGGAGAACACCTGACAGGTGAGGTTGATGTCTGCTGGCTCAATAGGAGAACACCTGACAGGTGAGGTAGGGGTTGGTGTCTGCTGGCTCTAGAGGAGAACAACTGACAGGTGATGTTGATGTCTGCTGGCTCAATAGGAGAACACCTGACAGGTGAGGTAGGGGTTGGTATCTGCTGGCTCAATAGGAGAACACCTGACAGGTGAGGTTGATGTCTGCTGGCTCTAGAGGATAACACCTGACAGGTGAGGTTGGTGTCTGCTGGCTCTAGAGGAGAACACCTGACAGGTGAGGTTGATGTTGATGTCTGCTGACTCTAGAGGAGAACACCTGACAGGTGAGGTTGATGTTGGTGTCTGCTGACTCTGGAGGAGAACACCTGACAGGTGAGGTAGGTGTTGGTGTCTGCTGACTCTAGAGGAGAACAACTGACAGGTGAGGTAGGGGTTGGTGTCTGCTGACTCTAGAGGAGAACACCTGACAGGTGAGGTAGGGGTTGGTGTCTGCTGACTCTAGAGGAGAACACCTGACAGGTGAGGTTGGTGTTGGTGTCTGCTGGCTCTAGAGGAGAACACCTGACAGGTGAGGTAGGGGTTGGTATCTGCTGGTTCTAGAGGAGAACAACTGACAGGTGAGGTAGGGGTTGGTGTCTGCTGACTCTAGAGGAGAACACCTGACAGGTGAGGTTGGTGTTGGTGTCTGCTGACTCTAGAGGAGAACACCTGACAGGTGAGGTAGGTGTTGATGTCTGCTGACTCTAGAGGAGAACACCTGACAGGTGAGGTTGATGTTGGTGTCTGCTGACTCTAGAGGAGAACACCTGACAGGTGAGGTTGGTGTTGGTGTCTGCTGACTCTAGAGGAGAACACCTGACAGGTGAGGTAGGTGTTGATGTCTAATGGCTCTAGAGGAGAACACCTGACAGGTGAGGTAGGTGTTGATGTCTCCTGGCTCTAGAGGAGAACACCTGACAGGTGAGGTAGGGGTTGGTGTCTGCTGACTCTAGAGGAGAACACCTGACAGGTGAGGTTGGTGTTGATGTCTGCTGGCTCTAGAGGAGAACACCTGACAGGTGAGGTAGGTGTTGATGTCTGCTGGCTCTAGAGGAGAACACCTGACAGGTGAGGTAGGGGTTGGTGTCTGCTGACTCTAGAGGAGAACACCTGACAGGTGAGGTTGGTGTTGGTGTCTGCTGGCTCTAAAGGAGAACACCTGACAGGTGAGGTTGGTGTTGGTGTCTGCTGACTCTAGAGGAGAACACCTGACAGGTGAGGTTGGTGTTGGTGTCTGCTGACTCTAGAGGAGAACACCTGACAGGTGAGGTTGGTGTTGGTGTCTGCTGACTCTAGAGGAGAACACCTGACAGGTGAGGTAGGTGTTGATGTCTGCTGACTCTAGAGGAGAACACCTGACAGGTGAGGTTGATGTTGGTGTCTGCTGACTCTAGAGGAGAACACCTGACAGGTGAGGTTGGTGTTGGTGTCTGCTGACTCTAGAGGAGAACACCTGACAGGTGAGGTAGGTGTTGATGTCTAATGGCTCTAGAGGAGAACACCTGACAGGTGAGGTAGGTGTTGATGTCTCCTGGCTCTAGAGGAGAACACCTGACAGGTGAGGTAGGGGTTGGTGTCTGCTGACTCTAGAGGAGAACACCTGACAGGTGAGGTTGGTGTTGATGTCTGCTGGCTCTAGAGGAGAACACCTGACAGGTGAGGTAGGTGTTGATGTCTGCTGGCTCTAGAGGAGAACACCTGACAGGTGAGGTAGGGGTTGGTGTCTGCTGGCTCTAAAGGAGAACACCTGACAGGTGAGGTTGGTGTTGGTGTCTGCTGACTCTAGAGGAGAACACCTGACAGGTGAGGTTGGTGTTGGTGTCTGCTGACTCTAGAGGAGAACACCTGACAGGTGAGGTAGGGGTTGGTATCTGCTGGCTCTAGAGGAGAACACCTGACAGGTGAGGTTGATGTCTGCTGGCTCAATAGGAGAACACCTGACAGGTGAGATAGGTGTTGGTGTCTGCTGACTCTAGAGGAGAACACCTGACAGGTGAGGTAGGTGTTGGTGTCTGCTGACTCTAGAGGAGAACACCTGACAGGTGAGGTAGGTGTTGATGTCTGCTGACTCTAGAGGAGAACACCTGATAGGTGAGGTTGATGTTGGTGTCTGCTGACTCTAGAGGAGAACACCTGACAGGTGAGGTTGGTGTTGGTGTCTGCTGACTCTAGAGGAGAACACCTGACAGGTGAGGTTGGTGTTGGTGTCTGCTGGCTCTAGAGGAGAACACCTGACAGGTGAGGTAGGGGTTGGTATCTGCTGGCTCTAGAGGAGAACAACTGACAGGTGAGGTAGGGGTTGGTGTCTGCTGACTCTAGAGGAGAACACCTGACAGGTGAGGTTGGTGTTAGTGTCTGCTGACTCTAGAGGAGAACACCTGACAGGTGAGGTAGGTGTTGATGTCTGATGACTCTAGAGGAGAACACCTGACAGGTGAGGTTGATGTTGGTGTCAGCTGACTCTAGAGGAGAACACCTGACAGGTGAGGTTGGTGTTGATGTCTGCCTGCTCTAGAGGAGAACACCTGACAGGTGAGGTTGGTGTTGATGTCTGCTGGCTCTAGAGGAGAACACCTGACAAATGAGGTTGGTGTTGATGTCTGCTGGCTCTAGAGAAGAACACCTGACAGGTGAGGTTGGTGTTGATGTCTGCTGGCTCTAGAGGAGAACACCTGACAGGTGAAGTTGATGTCTGCTGGCTCTAGATGAGAACACCTGACACCAACCCCAGGTGAGGTAGGGGTTGGTGTCTGCTGACTCTAGAGTAGAACACCTGACAGGTGAGGTTGGTGTTGATGTCTGCTGGCTCTAGAGGAGAACACCTGACAGGTGAGGTTGGTGTTGATGTCTGCTGGCTCCGGAGGAGAACACCTGACAGGTGAGGTTGGTGTTGATGCCTGCTGGCTCTAGAGGAGAACACCTGACAGATGAGGTTGGTGTTGATGTCTGCTGGCTCTAGAGGAGAACACCTGACAGGTGAAGTTGATGTATGGTGGCTCTAGAGGAGAACACCTGACAGATGAGGTTGGTGTTGATGTCTGCTGGCTCTAGAGGAGAACACCTGACAGGTGAAGTTGATGTCTGCTGGCTCTAGAGGAGAACACATGACAGGTGAGGTTGGGGTTGATGTCTGCTGGCTCTAGAGGAGAACACCTGACAGGTGAGGTTGATGTATGGTGGCTCTAGAGGAGAACACCTGACAGGAGAGGTTGATGTCTGCTGGCTCTAGAAGTTTCTCTGTACAAGTTGGGATTGAGAAGAGTGGAGATTCAGCATCTCTTGGGAAACGATGGGCTTCTTCTGGGTTTAAGTTGGAGGTGTAGTGGCAGTCAGTTCGTGTTGAGTGGAAAACAGAGATGAGAGAGAGAAACATGGTATAGAGGAGACGGATCCACTGGTTTCCCTCTAGGTTACAGAGAGCTGGTAGTCCCATCCACCATACTACCAGGTGGGTGGTATAGAGGAGATGGACCCACTGGTTGTCCTCTAGATTACAGAGAGCTGGTAGCCCCATCCATCATACTACCAGGTGGGTGGTATAGTGGAGATGGACCCCCTGTAGTACTATAGACTACTTTATCACTGACCTCAACCCAGAGTCTCTCAGAGCGTTCACAGTCAGTCCACTGACGCCCCTATCAGATCACAGCAAAATCACTGTCTACTTGAACAGAGCAATACTCAATCATGAGGCATCAAAGCCAAAGGAACTGAATAATTTTAAGAAATGCTATAGGTGGTAGGAAAATAGTGTGGAAAACTGTCAAACAATTATTAGGTAACAACAAATTCAATCCCTTTTAGAGAGAGTACAAAGCTTTGACTGTGTATGCAGAGCATAATTAGGCCGATACCCGCTAATTATCAAAATCCAGAAAAGAGACGTTAAATTCTACAACCACCTAAAAAGGAAGCGATTCCCAAACCTTCCATAACAAAGCCATCACCTACAGAGAGATGAACCTGGAGAAGAGTCCCCTAAGCAAGCTGGTCCTGGGGCTCTGTTCACAAACACACCCCACAGAGCCCCAGGACAGTAACACAATTAGACCCAACCAAATCATGAGAAAACAAAAATATAATTACTTGACACATTGGAGTGAATTGATAAAAAAACAGAGCATACTAGAATGCTATTTGGCCGTAAACAGAGAGTACACAGTGGCAGAATACCTGACCACTGTGACTGACCCAAACTTAAGGAAAGCTGTGACTATGTACAGACTCAGTGAGCATAGCCTTGCTATTGAGAAAGGCTGCCGTAGGCAGACCTGGCTCTCAAGAGAAGACAGGCTATGTGCTCACTGCCCACAAAATGAGGTGGAAACTGAGCTGCACTTCCTAACCTCCTGCCCAATGTATGACCATATTAGAGAGACATATTTCCCTCAGATTACACAGACCCACAAAGCATTTGAAAACAAATCCAATTTTGATAAACTCCCATATCTACTGGGTGAAATTCCACAGTGTGCCATCACAGCAGCAAGATTTGTGACCTGTTGCCACAAGAAAAGGGCAACCAGTGAAGAACAAAACAACCCATATTTATTTATTTTCCCTTTTGTACTTTAACTATCTGCACATCATTACAACACTGTATATATACATGATATGACATTTGAAATGTGTAATGTTTACTGTTAATTTGTATTTATTATTTAACTTCTGTTAATAATATAGCCATTGAATTGAGAGTGTGAGAGAGAGACAGAGAGAGAGAGACAGAGAGAGAGAGGCAGAGAGAGAGAGAGATGCAGAGCGAGAGAGACTTCTGTATGTGTAATGTTTACTGTTAATTTTTATTGTTTATTTCACTTTATATATTCACTTTATATATTATCTACGTCACTTGCTTTGGCAATGTTAACACATGTTTCCCATGCCAATAAAGCCCTTGAATTGAATTGAGAGAGGCAGAGAGAGAGAGAGGCAGAGAGAGAGAGAGGCAGAGAGAGAGAGAGGCAGAGAGAGAGAGAGGCAGAGAGAGAGAGAGGCAGAGAGAGAGAGGCAGAGAGAGAGAGGCAGAGAGAGAGAGGCAGAGAGAGAGAGACAGAGAGAGAGAGAGAGAGAGAGAGAGACAGAGAGAGAGAGAGAGAGAGAGAGAGAGAGAGAGAGAGAGAGAGAGAGAGAGAGAGAGAGAGAGAGAGAGAGAGAGAGAGAGAGAGAGAGAGAGAGAGAGAGAGAGAGACAGAGAGAGAGACACAGAGAGAGACA
>NC_088399.1:101656203-101713703 GCF_034236695.1 Oncorhynchus nerka | reverse complement strand
AGAGTAAAACACCCTGATGGGTCCCTTCTATAGTAGACAGAGTAAAACACGCTGATGGGTCCCTTCTATAGTAGACAGAGTAAAACACCCTGATGGGTCCCTTCTATAGTAGACAGAGTAAAACACCCTGCCTCATGATTGGTCCCTTCTATAGTAGACAGAGTAAAACACCCTGATGGGTCCCTTCTATAGTAGACAGAGTAAAACACCCTCATGATGGGTCCCTTCTATAGTAGACAGAGTAAAACACCCTGATGGGTCCCTTCTATAGTAGACAGAGTATAACACCCTCATGATGGGTCCCTTCTATAGTAGACAGAGTAAAACACCCTGCCTCATGATGGGTCCCTTCTATAGTAGACAGAGTAAAACACCCTCATGATGGGTCCCTTCTATAGTAGACAGAGTAAAACACCCTGCCTCATGATGGGTCCCTTCTATAGTAGACAGAGTAAAACACCCTGATGGGTCCCTTCTATAGTAGACAGAGTAAAACACCCTGATGGGTCCCTTCTATAGTAGACAGAGTAAAACACCCTCATGATGGGTCCCTTCTATAGTAGACAGAGTAAAACACCCTGATGGGTCCCTTCTATAGTAGACAGAGTAAAACACCCTGATGGGTCCCTTCTATAGTAGACAGAGTAAAACACCCTGATGGGTCCCTTCTATAGTAGACAGAGTAAAACACCCTCATGATGGGTCCCTTCTATAGTAGACAGAGTAAAACACCCTCATGATGGGTCCCTTCTATAGTAGACAGAGTAAAACACCCTGATGATGGGTCCCTTCTATAGTAGACAGAGTAAAACACCCTGATGGGTCCCTTCTATAGTAGACAGAGTAAAACACCCTGATGGGTCCCCTCTATAGTAGACAGAGTAAAACACCCTCATGATGGGTCCCTTCTATAGTAGACAGAGTAAAACACCCTCATGATGGGTCCCTTCTATAGTAGACAGAGTAAAACACCCTCATGATGGGTCCCTTCTATAGTAGACAGAGTAAAACACCCTGATGGGTCCCTTCTATAGTAGACAGAGTAAAACACTCTTCCTCATGATGGGTCCCTTCTATAGTAGACAGAGTAAAACACCCTCATGATGGGTCCCTTCTATAGTAGACAGAGTAAAACACCCTCATGATGGGTCCCTTCTATAGTAGACAGAGTAAAACACCCTCATGATGGGTCCCTTCTATAGTAGACAGAGTAAAACACCATGATGGGTCCCTTCTATAGTAGACAGAGTAAAACACCCTGATGGGTCCCTTCTATAGTAGACAGAGTAAAACACCCTGATGGGTCCCTTCTATAGTAGACAGAGTAAAACACCCTGATGGGTCCCTTCTATAGTAGACAGAGTAAAACACCCTCATGATGGGTCCCTTCTATAGTAGACAGAGTAAAACACCCTGATGGGTCCCTTCTATAGTAGACAGAGTAAAACACCCTGCCTCATGATGGGTCCCTTCTATAGTAGACAGAGTAAAACACCCTCATGATGGGTCCCTTCTATAGTAGACAGAGTAAAACACCCTCATGATGGGTCCCTTCTATAGTAGACAGAGTAAAACACCCTCATGATGGGTCCCTTCTATAGTAGACAGAGTAAAACACCCTGATGGGTCCCTTCTATAGTAGACAGAGTAAAACACTCTTCCTCATGATGGGTCCCTTCTATAGTAGACAGAGTAAAACACCCTCATGATGGGTCCCTTCTATAGTAGACAGAGTAAAACACCCTCATGATGGGTCCCTTCTATAGTAGACAGAGTAAAACACCCTCATGATGGGTCCCTTCTATAGTAGACAGAGTAAAACACCATGATGGGTCCCTTCTATAGTAGACAGAGTAAAACACCCTGATGGGTCCCTTCTATAGTAGACAGAGTAAAACACCCTGATGGGTCCCTTCTATAGTAGACAGAGTAAAACACCCTGATGGGTCCCTTCTATAGTAGACAGAGTAAAACACCCTCATGATGGGTCCCTTCTATAGTAGACAGAGTAAAACACCCTGATGGGTCCCTTCTATAGTAGACAGAGTAAAACACCCTGCCTCATGATGGGTCCCTTCTATAGTAGACAGAGTAAAACACCCTCATGATGGGTCCCTTCTATAGTAGACAGAGTAAAACACCCTCATGATGGGTCCCTTCTATAGTAGACAGAGTAAAACACCCTCATGATGGGTCCCTTCTATAGTAGACAGAGTAAAACACCCTGATGGGTCCCTTCTATAGTAGACAGAGTAAAACACCCTGCCTCATGATGGGTCCCTTCTATAGTAGACAGAGTAAAACACCCTGATGGGTCCCTTCTATAGTAGACAGAGTAAAACACCCTCATGATGGGTCCCTTCTATAGTAGACAGAGTAAAACACCCTGATGGGTCCCTTCTATAGTAGACAGAGTAAAACACCCTGATGGGTCCCTTCTATAGTAGACAGAGTAAAACACCCTGATGGGTCCCTTCTATAGTAGACAGAGTAAAACACCCTCATGATGGGTCCCTTCTATAGTAGACAGAGTAAAACACCCTGCCTCATGATGGGTCCCTTCTATAGTAGACAGAGTAAAACACCCTGATGGGTCCCTTCTATAGTAGACAGAGTAAAACACCCTGATGGGTCCCTTCTATAGTAGACAGAGTAAAACGCCCTGCCTCATGATGGGTCCCTTCTATAGTAGACAGAGTAAAACACCCTGATGGGTCCCTTCTATAGTAGACAGAGTAAAACACCCTGATGGGTCCTTCTATAGTAGACAGAGTAAAACACCCTGATGGGTCCCTTCTATAGTAGACAGAGTAAAACACCCTGATGGGTCCCTTCTATAGTAGACAGAGTAAAACACCCTGATGGGTCCCTTCTATAGTAGGCAGAGTAAAACACCCTGCCTCATGATGGGTCCCTTCTATAGTAGACAGAGTAAAACACCCTGATGGGTCCCTTCTATAGTAGACAGAGTAAAACACTCTGATGGGTCCCTTCTATAGTAGACAGAGTAAAACACCCTCATGATTGGTCCCTTCTATAGTAGACAGAGTAAAACACCCTGCCTCATGATGGGTCCCTTCTATAGTAGACAGAGTAAAACACCCTGATGGGTCCCTTCTTTAGTAGACAGAGTAAAACACCCTGATGGGTCCCTTCTATAGTAGACAGAGTAAAACACCCTCATGATGGGTCCCTTCTATAGTAGACAGAGTAAAACACCCTCATGATGGGTCCCTTCTATAGTAGACAGAGTAAAACACCCTCATGATGGGTCCCTTCTATAGTAGACAGAGTAAAACACCATGATGGGTCCCTTCTATAGTAGACAGAGTAAAACACCCTGATGGGTCCCTACTATAGTAGACAGAGTAAAACACCCTGATGGGTCCCTTCTATAGTAGACAGAGTAAAACACCCTGATGGGTCCCTTCTATAGTAGACAGAGTAAAACACCCTCATGATGGGTCCCTTCTATAGTAGACAGAGTAAAACACCCTGCCTCATGATGGGTCCCTTCTATAGTAGACAGAGTAAAACACCCTGATGGGTCCCTTCTATAGTAGACAGAGTAAAACACCCTGATGGGTCCCTTCTATAGTAGACAGAGTAAAACGCCCTGCCTCATGATGGGTCCCTTCTATAGTAGACAGAGTAAAACACCCTGATGGGTCCCTTCTATAGTAGACAGAGTAAAACACCCTGATGGGTCCCTTCTATAGTAGACAGAGTAAAACACCCTGATGGGTCCCTTCTATAGTAGACAGAGTAAAACACCCTGATGGGTCCCTTCTATAGTAGGCAGAGTAAAACACCCTGCCTCATGATGGGTCCCTTCTATAGTAGACAGAGTAAAACACCCTGATGGGTCCCTTCTATAGTAGACAGAGTAAAACACTCTGATGGGTCCCTTCTATAGTAGACAGAGTAAAACACCCTCATGATTGGTCCCTTCTATAGTAGACAGAGTAAAACACCCTGCCTCATGATGGGTCCCTTCTATAGTAGACAGAGTAAAACACCCTGATGGGTCCCTTCTTTAGTAGACAGAGTAAAACACCCTGATGGGTCCCTTCTATAGTAGACAGAGTAAAACACCCTCATGATGGGTCCCTTCTATAGTAGACAGAGTAAAACACCCTCATGATGGGTCCCTTCTATAGTAGACAGAGTAAAACACCCTCATGATGGGTCCCTTCTATAGTAGACAGAGTAAAACACCATGATGGGTCCCTTCTATAGTAGACAGAGTAAAACACCCTGATGGGTCCCTACTATAGTAGACAGAGTAAAACACCCTGATGGGTCCCTTCTATAGTAGACAGAGTAAAACACCCTGATGGGTCCCTTCTATAGTAGACAGAGTAAAACACCCTCATGATGGGTCCCTTCTATAGTAGACAGAGTAAAACACCCTCATGATGGGTCCCTTCTATAGTAGACAGAGTAAAACACCCTCATGATGGGTCCCTTCTATAGTAGACAGAGTAAAACACCCTCATGATGGGTCCCTTCTATAGTAGACAGAGTAAAACACCCTGATGGGTCCCTTCTATAGTAGACAGAGTAAAACACCCTGATGGGTCCCTTCTATAGTAGACAGAGTAAAACACCCTGATGGGTCCCTTCTATAGTAGACAGAGTAAAACACCCTGCCTCATGATGGGTCCCTTCTATAGTAGACAGAGTAAAACACCCTGATGGGTCCCTTCTATAGTAGACAGAGTAAAACACCCTCATGATGGGTCCCTTCTATAGTAGACAGAGTAAAACACCCTGATGGGTCCCTTCTATAGTAGACAGAGTAAAACACCCTGATGGGTCCCTTCTATAGTAGACAGAGTAAAACACCCTGATGGGTCCCTTCTATAGTAGACAGAGTAAAACACCCTCATGATGGGTCCCTTCTATAGTAGACAGAGTAAAACACCCTGCCTCATGATGGGTCCCTTCTATAGTAGACAGAGTAAAACACCCTGATGGGTCCCTTCTATAGTAGACAGAGTAAAACACCCTGATGGGTCCCTTCTATAGTAGACAGAGTAAAACACCCTGATGGGTCCCTTCTATAGTAGACAGAGTAAAACACCCTGATGGGTCCCTTCTATAGTAGACAGAGTAAAACACCCTGATGGGTCCCTTCTATAGTAGACAGAGTAAAACACCCTCATGATGGGTCCCTTCTATAGTAGACAGAGTAAAACACCTGATGGGTCCCTTCTATAGTAGACAGAGTAAAACACCCTCATGATGGGTCCCTTCTATAGTAGACAGAGTAAAACCCTGATGGGTCCCTTCTATAGTAGACAGAGTAAAACACCCTCATGATGGGTCCCTTCTATAGTAGACAGAGTAAAACACCCTGATGGGTCCCTTCTATAGTAGACAGAGTAAAACACCCTGATGGGTCCCTTCTATAGTAGACAGAGTAAAACACCCTGATGGGTCCCTTCTATAGTAGACAGAGTAAAACACCCTCATGATGGGTCCCTTCTATAGTAGACAGAGTAAAACACCCTGATGGGTCCCTTCTATAGTAGACAGAGTAAAACACCCTCATGATGGGTCCCTTCTATAGTAGACAGAGTAAAACACCCTCATGATGGGTCCCTTCTATAGTAGACAGAGTAAAACACCCTGATGGGTCCCTTCTATAGTAGACAGAGTAAAACACCCTGATGGGTCCCTTCTATAGTAGACAGAGTAAAACACCCTGATGGGTCCCTTCTATAGTAGACAGAGTAAAACACCCTGCCTCATGATGGGTCCCTTCTATAGTAGACAGAGTAAAACACCCTCATGATGGGTCCCTTCTATAGTAGACAGAGTAAAACACTCTTCCTCATGATGGGTCCCTTCTATAGTAGACAGAGTAAAACACCCTGCCTCATGATGGGTCCCTTCTATAGTAGACAGAGTAAAACACCCTGATGGGTCCCTTGTATAGTAGACAGAGTAAAACACCCTGCCTCATGATGGGTCCCTTCTTCTAAAGCCGTGTTTCTCCGGGATCAAAGGGCCCACAGGGCGCACTATGTAGGGAATAGGGCGCACTATGTAGGGAATAGGGTGCACTATGTAGGGAATAGGGTGCACTATGTAGGGAATAGGGTGCACTATGTAGGGAATAGGGTGCACTATGTAGGGAATAGGGTGCACTATGTAGGGAATAGGGCGCACTATGTAGGGAATAGGGTGCACTATGTAGGGAATAGGGTGCCTTTGGGACAACTTCTTCTAAAGCTGTTTCTCACTGTCTTTCTTCCTCTCTGTTCCCTCCCCCTCTCTTCCTCCTCCGCCTCTCTTCCTCCTCCCCCTCTCTACTTCCTCCTCCTCTCTGTTCTCTTCCTCCTCCGCCTCTCTTCCTCCTCCCCCTCTCTTCCTCCTCCCCCTCTCTACCTCATCCTCCTCTCTGTTCCCTCCCTCTCTTCCTCATCCTCCTGTCTGTTCCCTCCCCCTCTCTTCCTCCTCCCCCTCTCTTCCTCCTCCCCTCTCTACCTCCTCCTCCTCTCTGTTCCCTCCCCCTCTCTACCTCCTCCTCTCTGTTCCTTCCCCCTCTCCTCCTCCTCCTCCTCCTCCTCCTCCTCCTCCTCCTCCTCTCTGTTCCTTCTCCTCCTCTCTTATCCCCTCTCCTCCTCCTCCTCTCTGTTCCCTCCCCCTCTCCTCCTCTCTATTCCCTCCCCTCTCCTCCTCTCTATTCCCTCCCCCTCTCCTCCTCCTCCTCCCTATTCCCTCCCCCTCTCCTCCTCCTCCTCCCCCTTTCCTCCTCCCCTCTCTATTCCCTCCCCCTCTCCTCCTCCTCCTCCTCTCTATTCCCTCTCCTCCTCCTCCTCTCTGTTCCCTCCCCCTCTCCTCCTCTCTATTCCCTCCCTCTCTATTCCCTCCCCCTCTCCTCCTCCTCCTCCTCCTCCTCCTCCTCCCCCTCTCCTCCTCCTCCTCCTCCTCCTCCTCCCCCCTCCTCCTCCTCCTCTCTATTCCCTCCCCTCTCCTCCACCTCCTCTCTATTCCCTCTCCTCCTCCTCCTCTCTGTTCCATCCCCCTTTCCTCCTCCTATCTGTTCCCTCCCCTCTCCTCCTCTCTATTCCCTCCCCTCACCCTCTCCTCCTCCTCTTCCTCCTCTCCCTTTCCTCCTCCTATCTGTTCCCTCCCCTCTCCTCCTCTCTATTCCCTCCCCCTCACCCTCTCCTCCTCCTCTTCCTCCTCTCCCTTTCCTCCTCCTCCTCTATTCCCTCCCCTCTCCCTCCTCCTCCTCTCTATTCCCTCTCCTCCTCCTCTCTATTCCCTTCCCCTTTCCTCCTCCTCCTCTCTGTTCCCTCCCCTCTCCTCCTCTCTATTCCCTCCCCCTCACCCTCTCCTCCTCCTCCTCTTCCTCCTCTCCCTTTCCTCCTCCTCCTCTCTATTTTCTTCCCCTTTCCTCCTCCTCCTCTCTGTTCCCTCCTCCTCCTCCTCCTCTCTATTCCCTCCCCCTCTCCTCCTCCTCCTCTCTATCCCCCTCTCTTCCTCTCTATTCCCTCTCTTCCTCCTTCTCTCTATTCCCTCCCCCTCATCTCTATTCTCTCCCCCTCTCCTCCTCCTCTCTATCCCCCTCTCTTCCTCTCTATTCCCTCTCCTCCTCCTCCTCTCTATTCCCTCCCTCCCTCCTCCTCCTCCTCCCTCCCTCCCTCTCCTCCTCCTCCTCCTCCCCTTCTCTGTCCCCTCTCCTCCTCCAGAACCAAAGTGAACGGCTTCGACAGGGATGGCCCCCTGCACCTGGAGACCCCCAGTAAGAGACCCTGTACGATCAGCCCGGCAGGCCAAAGGTTCAGCCCCTCCAACGGTCTCTCCTACCAACCTAACGGCCTGGCCCATGGACACCCCCACGCCCCCCTCCCCCGCCCCCACAGCACTACCGGCTGGACGACATGGCCATCACAAACCATTACAGAGACTCACCACACTACCGCCACCCCAACCACAACCACCGCGAGCTCAGGGAGAGACCACGACCACTGGGTAAGGATGGAAGAAGAGGGTTAGAGTTGGGGAAAGGGGGGACGGAGGGAAGGAGGAAGGATGTGGAGGACTGAGAAGAAGGGGAGGGAATGTAGGAATAGGGTCAACCATAGGGTCAACCATAGGGTCAACCTCTCCTCCTTCTCCTCCTCCTCTCTGTTCCCTCCCCCTCTCCTCCTCCTCTCTGTCCCCTCTCCTCCTCCTCCTCCTCCTCTCTGTTCCCTCCCCTCTCCTCCTCCTCTCTGTCCCCTCTCCTCCTCCTCCTCCTCCTCTCTGTTCCCTCCCCCTCTCCTCCTCCTCTCTGTCCCCTCTCCTCCTCCTCCTCCTCCTCTCTGTTCCCTCCCCCTCTCCTCCTCCTCTCTGTCCCCTCTCCTCCTCCTCCTCCTCCCTCTCTGTTCCCTCCCCCTCTCCTCCTCCTCTCTGTCCCCTCTCCTCCTCCTCCTCCTCTCTGTTCCCTCCTCCTCCTCCTCCTCCTCTCTGTCCCCTCTCCTCCTCCTCCTCCTCCTCTCTGTTCCCTCCCCTCTCCTCCTCCTCTCTGTCCCCTCTCCTCCTCCTCCTCCTCCTCTCTGTTCCCTCCCCCTCTCCTCCTCCTCCTCTCTGTCCCCTCTCCTCCTCCTCCTCCTCCTCTCTGTCCCCTCTCCTCCTCCTCCTCCTCCTCTCTGTTCCCTCCCCCTCTCCTCCTCCTCCTCTCTGTCCCCTCTCCTCCTCCTCCTCCTCCTCTCTGTTCCCTCTGTTACCGTGCTGTCCATCCTGCAAGAGGTCCAGATTTTCTACCCACAAACCAGAGAGGTAATTTTAATACAGAGAGATGTTTCCAGAGTGGATCTGTGTCCATGAAGCTTAATGACATGTGTCCCTGATCTAAAAAAAAAACTTCTCTACAGTCCTGGCAATAAGACCGTAGAAACCTACCCACATCCTGGTTAACTCTTTCTACCTGCCCATTACTCTTTGGGTAAAAACCTGAGGTAAGGCTGACCGAGACCCCCAGACGTTCCATGAACGCCTTCCAGACCCTTGATGTGAACTGGGGACCCCGATCAGACACTATATCCTCAGGCACCCCGTAGTGCCGGAAGACGTGTGTAAATAGGGCCTCCGCAGTTTGTAAGGCCGTAGGGAGACCGGGAAAAGGGAGGAGACAACAGGACTTCGAAAACCGATCCACAACGACCAGGATCGTGGTGTTACCCTGTGAAGGTGGAAGATCCGTAAAAAAAATCCACCGAGAGGTGCGACCACGGCCGTTGTGGAACGGGTAAGGGTTGTAACTTACCTCTGGGCAGGTGTCTAGGAGCCTTGCTCTGGGCGCACACTGAGCAGGAGGAAACATAAACCCTCACGTGGGCCACCAGTACCTCCCATCAAGACAGCGCATCGTCCAACCTATCCCAGGATGACCAGAGGAGGGTGACGTGTGAGCCCAATAGATCAGTCGGTCGCGGACAGCAGACAGAACGTACAGACGCCCAGCGGGACACTCAGGGGCTCAGCACGTGACGCCCGCTAAATATCCGCGTCCAGCTCCCACACTACCTGCGCCACCAAACAAGAGTATGGGAGTGGGATCCATGGACAGCTCCTCTGTGTCATACAGCCGGGACAGTGCGTCTGCCTTAACGTTCTGGGAGTCTGGTCTGTAAGAGAGGGTAAACACAAAACGGGTGAAAAACGTGTCCCACCTTGCCTGGCGAGGATTCAGTCTCCTCGCCTCCTGAATGTACTCCAGATTGCAATGGTCAGTCCAGATGAGAAAAGCGTGTTTAGCCCCCTCAAGCCAATGTCTCCACGCCTTCAAAGCGTGGAGACAGCCAACAGCTCCCGGTCCCCCGCATCATAGTTTCTCTCCGCCAAGCTGAGCTTCTTCGAAAAGAAGGCACAGGGGCAGAGCTTCAGCGGTCGCACTTGAGCGCTGAGAGTGCACTGCTCCTATCCCATTTTCGGATGTGTCCACCTCCACAATGAACAGCAAAGAGGGATTTGGATGAGCCAACAGCCTTCAGGTGCCTAAAAGCCCTGTTCGCCTCAGCTGACCACTGCAAGTGCTCCCTTTAGCAGTGAAGTAATGGGAGCAGCACTCCATCTCCACTCCTGACGTGCTGATGGAACGAGACGGACTGTCGGAAGAACAGGCATTTCTCAGCCTTGACGTACCAAACACTCTGCGCACCAGAGACACATGCTCAGAATACACCACTACACCCTGACCGTGCAGGAAATCTCGTCTGCAAAGGATAGCAAAAACTGATGGAGCATTCATCAACCCATACGGCGTGACAAGGTACTCATAATGACCTGAGGTGGTACTAAATGCCGTCTTCCACTCGTCTCCCTTCCGGATACGCACCAGGTTGTACGCACTCCTGAGATCCAGTTTAGTTAAGAAGTGCGCCCTGTGCATTCGTCGTAGCGATAAGAGTTAGCGGGTAACTACCTCACCGTGATTTGATTGATAGTCAATACACGGGCGCAAATCTCCATCCTTCTTCATCACAAAAAAAGAAACTTGAGGAGGCAGGTGAAGTGGAGGGCCGAATGTACCCCTGAAGCAGGGATTCAGAGACGTATGTCTCCATAGCCACCGTCTCCTCTTGCGACAGGGGATACACTTGACTCCTGGGAAGTGCAGCGTCTACCAGGAGATTTATCGCACAATATCCCCGTTGATGGAGTGGTAATTGAGTCGCCTTCTTTTTACAGAAAGCGAGAGCCAAATCGGCATATTCGGGGGTAATGCGCAAGGTGGAGACCTGGTCTGGACTTTCCACCATACGGAAACCCTTAAACACCTACCTGAGCACTCTCGCGACCACCCAGTGAGAGCCCTCTGTGGCCAGGAAACAGTGGGGTTATGACAAGCTAACCAGGGTAGGCCTAGCACCACAGAATACGCAGGAGAATCAATAAGGAAAAGACTAATCTTCTCCTTGTGACCCTCCCGCGTTATCATACACAAAGGTGCGGTTACCTCCCTGATAAACCCTGACCCTAATGGTCGACTATCTAAGGCATGAACAGGGAAAGGCATATCCACAGAAACAATAGGGATCCCTAAACTATGAGCTAAAATAGCTCAAAGACGAATCCTTTCCCTGTGATCCCCCTGCGTTACCAAAGGAGCGGTGGCCTCCCTGATAAACCCTAATGGTCGACTATCTAAGGCGTAAACAGGGGAAAGGCACAACCACAGCAACACTTTATTAATGAAATTCCCAGCCGCGCCTGAATCCACTAGCACCTAATGCTGGGAAAGCGGCGAAAATTCAGGAAAAGTGACAGAGACAAACATATGTGCAACAGAGGGCTCTGGATAAGAATGGTGCCTACTCACCTGGGGTGACGCCAGAGTACCCTGCCTGCTGCCTCCTGGGCGCTCCTCGTCTCCTGCCTCAGATGATAGAGGCGCTGATCCGCCGCTCTGCCTTCGGGTGGGTGGCTGAATACTGTCCTGAAATGGCATGTGAACTCCTCAAAATGGTCCAACGCTGCATTCTCTTCTCCACACACAGCGCTGGCCCACTCCAGGGCTTTCCCGGTGAGGCATGAGACGGGGGCGCAACTCTTCTCACGGTCGAGCTGGGTGGACCGTGGCCAGGTACAGGCTTAGTTTGAGGAGGAAACCATGGCAGCCGGCAGCATCTCCGTCGTACCCCTGTGGTATGGATAGATGGATCCTGCTGGGTTCAGGCACAATAGGGGCGCTCAGGGGAGACCCCGGTTGTGCTGGTGGAGGCGCTGGAAAAACTCCCAGCGGTCCATATTCTGGACAACACGATCCATGGCGACGCTCAGATTGTAAATCATCTCCATATGTTCCATGAAGCGCTCCTCCCTACCTCCATGGCCGGGGTACCTTCTCCTGCTGACTTCATGTTTTGTCAGAGATTCTATCAGAGTCGTGTGTATAGGTGGAAGTCCGGCGTAGGAGATTCAAACTTAGTGGAATGGAGTTGCTTAATAACTTGAAAACAAACATAACTCCAAAACCATGAATACAATAAAGCAAAGTGGGTACGAGGACCCGTCGCGCACCAATACAAAGCAACACGAATACTGAACAACAAACAATCTCTGAAAAGGACATGAGGGGAAAACAGAGGGAATACACAACAGGTAATGAATGGGATTGAAACCAGGTGTGTAGGAAGACAAGACAAAACCAATGGAACATTAAAAATGGATCAATGATGACTAGAAGACCGGTGTCGTCGACCGCTGAGCATAGCCCGAACAAGGAGAGGCATCGAATTCGGCAGAAGTCGTGACAATAGGATGACATAGGGCCCTGGTCAGAAGTAGTGCACTATATAGGGAATATTTAGTCTCATTTGGAACAAATAACTTACTTCATAGCTTCCTCTTTCAATGTTTTCCTCATTGATGATGGGATGCATGGAAGAGAGTCTGGTTGTGGGACAAATGGCTTATTTGATCTCTCCATCTTTTGTCTCTGTCTTCATTGATGGAGGGAACAGTAGAGAGAGGATGGAGGGGACAATGGAGAGAGGATGGAGGGGACAGTGGAGAGAGGATGGAGGGGACAGTGGAGAGAGGATGGAGGGGACAGTGGAGAGAGGATGGAGGATGGAGGGGACAGTGGAGAGAGGATGGAGGGGACAGTGGATAGAGGATGGAGGGAAGACAGGGCACTGGTATCTTGCTCCACAGACTTGAACTTTCTCTCTCCCCCTCTCTCTTCCGATTGATGAAGGAATGCACGGGGCTCGTCAGGAAGAGGTGATCGACCACCGGTTGACAGACAGAGAATGGGGGGAGGAATGGAAGCACCTTGACCAAGTAAGAAAAGTAATAACATTTTTATTACTATACCAACTGTGTCTGTACCTGTATCTGTACCTGTA
Organism: Oncorhynchus nerka; assembly: GCF_034236695.1. Lineage (NCBI taxonomy): Eukaryota > Metazoa > Chordata > Actinopteri > Salmoniformes > Salmonidae > Oncorhynchus > Oncorhynchus nerka. Next base: position 101,700,852 of record NC_088399.1, on the reverse strand, counting down.
TCTGTATCTGTATCTGTACCTGTACCTGTATCTGTATCTGTATCTGTACCTGTATCTGTACCTGTATCTGTATCTGTACCCATACCTGTACCTGTATCTGTAGCTGTACCCATACCTGTACCTGTATCTGTACCTGTACCCATACCTCTACCTGTACCTGTATCTGTACCTGTACCTGTACCTGTACCTGTATCTGTACCTGTACCTGTACCTGTATATGTATCTGCACCCATACCTGTGTCTGTATCTGTACCTGTATCTGTACCTGTACCTGTATCTGTATCTGTACCTGTATCTGTATCTGTACCCATACCTGTACCTGTATCTGTAGCTGTACCCATACCTGTACCTGTATCTGTACCCATACCTCTACCTGTACCTGTATCTGTATCTGTACCTGTATCTGTATCTGCACCCATACCTGTACCTGTATCTGTACCTGTATCTGTGTCTGTATCTGTACCTGTACCTGTATCTGTATCTGTACCTGTATCTGTACCTGTGACTGTACCTGTACCTGTATCTGTACCTGTAACCATACCTGTACCTGTATCTGTACCTGTATCTGTACCTGTACCCATACCTGTACCTGTACCTGTGTCTGTATCTGTACCCATACCTGTACCTGTACCTGTATCTGTACCTGTACCCGTACCTGTACCTGTATCTGTACCTGTATCTGTATCTGTACCCGTATCTGTACCCATACCTGTACCTGTATCTGTAGCTGTACCCATACCTGTACCTGTACCCATACCTCTACCTGTACCTGTATCTGTACCTGTACCTGTATCTGTACCTGTACCTGTATCTGTATCTGCACCCATACCTGTACCTGTACCTGTATCTGTACCTGTATCTGTGTCTGTATCTGTACCTGTATCTGTACCTGTATCTGTACCCATACATGTACCTGTACCTGTATCTGTATCTGTACCCATACCTGTATCTGTACCTGTACCTGTACCTGTATCTGTACCTGTATCTGTACCTGTATCTGTATCTGTACCCATACCTGTACCTGTATCTGTAGCTGTACCCATACCTGTACCTGTACCTGTATCTGTACCTGTACCCATACCTCTACCTGTACCTGTATCTGTACCTGTACCTGTATCTGTACCTGTATCTGTACCTGTATCTGTATCTGCACCCATACCTGTATCTGTGTCTGTATCTGTATCTGTACCTGTATCTGTACCTGTATCTGTACCTGTACCTGTATCTGTATTTGTACCTGTATCTGTATCTGTACCCATACCTGTACCTGTACCTGTATCTGTAGCTGTACCCATACCTGTACCTGTATCTGTATCTGCATCTGCACCCATACCTGTACCTGTATCTGTACCTGTATCTGTGTCTGTATCTGTACATGTACCTGTATCTGTACCTGTATCTGTATCTGTACCTGTATCTGTACCTGTGACTGTACCTGTACCTGTATCTGTACCTGTAACCATACCTGTACCTGTATCTGTATCTGTACCTGTACCCATACCTGTACCTGTACCTGTGTCTGTATCTGTACCCATACCTGTACCTGTATCTGTACCTGTACCTGTACCTGTACCTGTATCTGTACCTGTATCTGTATCTGTACCCGTATCTGTACCCATACCTGTACCTGTATCTGTAGCTGTACCCATACCTGTACCTGTACCTGTATCTGTACCCATACCTCTACCTGTACCTGTACCTGTATCTGTACCTGTATCTGTACCTGTATCTGTATCTGCACCCATACCTGTACCTGTACCTGTATCTGTACCTGTATATGTGTCTGTATCTGTACCTGTATCTGTACCTGTATCTGTACCCATACCTGTACCTGTACCTGTATCTGTGGCTGTACCCATACCTGTACCTGTATCTGTACCTGTACCCATACCTCTACCTGTACCTGTATCTGTACCTGTACCTGTATATGTACCTGTATCTGTATCTGCACCCATACCTGTACCTGTACCTGTATCTGTACCTGTACCTGTATCTGTGTCTGTATCTGTACCTGTATCTGTACCTGTATCTGTATCTGTACCTGTACCTGTACCTGTATCTGTACCTGTAACCATACATGTACCTGTACCTGTATCTGTATCTGTACCTGTACCCATACCTGTACCTGTACCCGTATCTGTACCTGTACCTGTACCCGTACCTGTATCTGTATCTGTACCTGTATCTGTATCTGTATCTGTACCTGTGTCTGTATCTGTACCTGCATCTGTACCCATATCTGTATCTGTACCTGTACCTGTGTCTGTACCTGTATCTGTATATGTACCTGTATCTGTGTCTGTACCTGTATCTGTATATGTACCTGTATCTGTATATGTACCTGTACCTGTATCTGTACCCGTAACTGTACCTGTACCTGTACCCGTACCTGTATCTGTACCTGTACCTGTACCTGTATCTGTACCTGTACCTGTATCTGTACCCGTACCTGTACCTGTATCTGTATCTGTACCTGTACCTGTACCTGTACCCATATCTGTACCTGTATCTGTACCTGTGTCTGTACCTGTACCTGTACCCATACCTGTACCTGTATCTGTATTTGTACCTGTGCCTGTATCTGTACCTGTATCTACCTGTACCCATACCTGTACCTGTACCTGTATATGTACCTGTACCCATACCTGTACCTGTATCTGTACCTGTACCCGTATCTGTACCTGTACCTGTACCCATACCCATATCTGTACCTGTACCCATATCTGTACCCATACCTGTATCTGTATCTGTACCTGTACCCATATCTGTACCTGTACCTGTATCTGTACCTGTACCTGTACCCGTACCTGTACCTGTGTCTGTACCCGTACCTGTGTCTGTATCTGTACCTGTACCTGTACCTGTATCTGTACCTGTACCTGTATCTGTATCTGTACCTGTACCCATATCTGTATCTGTACCTGTATCTGTACCTGTACCTGTACCCATATCTGTACCTGTACCTGTATCTGTATCTGTACCCGTACCCATACCTGTACCTGTATTTGTACCTGTGCCTGTACCTGTATCTGTACCTGTATCTGTACCCATACCTGTATCTGTATCTGTACCTGTACCTGTACCCATACCTGTATCTGTACCTGTACCTGTATCTGTATCTGTACCCATACCTGTACCTGTATCTGTACCTGTATCTGTATCTGTACCCATACCTGTATCTGTACCTGTATCTGTATCTGTATCTGTACCCATACCTGTACCTGTATCTGTACCTGTATCTGTACCTGTACCCATACCTGTACCTGTACCTGTATCTGTACCTGTACATGTACTTGTACATGTACCTGTACCTGTGTCTGTACCTGTATCTGTATCTGTACCTGTACCTGTGTCTGTACCTGTATCTGTACCTGTATCTGTACCCATACCTGTATCTGTACCTGTACCCATACCTGTATCTGTATCTGTACCTGTACCTGTATCTGTACCCATACCTGTATCTGTATCTGTACCTGTACCCATACCTGTACCGGTATCTACCTGTACCTGTACCCATACCTGTACCTGTATCTGTATTTGTACCTGTGTCTGTATCTGTACCTGTATCTGTACCTGTATCTACCTGTACCTGTACCCATACCTGTACCTGTATCTACCTGTACCTGTACCCATACCTGTATCTGTATTTGTACCTGTGCCTGTATCTGTACCTGTATCTGTACCTGTATCTACCTGTACCTGTACCCATACCTGTATCTGTACCTGTAACCCATACCCATATCTGTACCTGTACCTGTACCTGTGTCTGTACCTGTATCTGTACCTGTATCTGTATCTGTACCCATATCTGTACCTGTACCTGTATCTGTATCTGTACCTGTATCTGTACCTGTACCTGTACCCATATCTGTACCCATATCTGTACCTGTACCTGTATCTGTACCTGTATCTGTACCCGTACCCATACATGTACCTGTATTTGTACCTGTGCCTGTACCTGTATCTGTACCTGTATCTGTATCTGTGTCTGTATCTGTACCTGTACCCATACCTGTATCTGTATCTGTACCTGTATCTGTATCTGTATCTGTACCCATACCTGTACCTGTATCTGTATCTGTACCCATACCTGTATCTGTACCTGTATCTGTACCTGTACCTGTATCTGTATCTGTACCCATACCTGTACCTGTATCTGTATCTGTATCTGTACCCATACCTGTATATGTACCTGTATCTGTACCCATACCTGTACCTGTATCTGTACCTGTACCTGTATCTGTACCTGTACCCATATCTGTACCTGTACCTGTATCTGTACCTGTACCTGTATCTGTACATGTACCTGTACCTGTATCTGTACCTGTATCTGTACCTGTATCTGTACCCGTACCTGTATCTGTACCTGTACCTGTGTCTGTATCTGTACCTGTACCTGTATCTGTACCTGTACCCATACCTGTATCTGTATCTGTACCTGTATCTGTATCTGTACCTGTATCTGTATCTGTATCTGTACCCATACCTGTATCTGTACCTGTATCTGTACCTGTATCTGTATCTGTACCTGTACCTGTATCTGTACCTGTACCTGTACCCATACCTGTACCTGTATCTACCTGTACCTGTACCTGTATCTACCTGTACCCGTACCTGTACCTGTATCTACCTGTACCTGTACCTGTACCTGTATCTACCTGTACCTGTACCCATACCTGTACCTGTATTTGTACCTGTGCCTGTACCTGTATCTGTACCTGTATCTGTACCCATACCTGTATCTGTATCTGTACCTGTACCCATACCTGTATCTGTATCTGTATCTGTATCTGTACCCATATCTGTATCTGTACCTGTACCCATACCTGTACCTGTATCTACCTGTACCTGTATCTGTATTTGTACCTGTGTCTGTATCTGTACCTGTACCTGTATCTGTACCTGTATCTACCTGTACCTGTACCTGTACCCATACCTGTACCTGTATGTACCTGTACCTTTACCCATACCTGTACCTGTATCTGTATTTGTACCTGTGTCTGTATCTGTACCTGTACCTGTATCTGTACCTGTATCTACCTGTACCTGTACCCATACCCGTACCTGTACCTGTACCCATACCTGTACCTGTACCTGTACCCATACCTGTATCTGTATCTGTATCTGTACCTGTACCTGTACCCATACCCATATATGTACCTGTACCTGTATCTGTATCTGTACCTGTACCCATATCTGTACCTGTATCTGTACCCGTACCTGTACCTGTACCTGTGTCTGTACCTGTACCTGTGTCTGTGTCTGTACCTGTACCTGTGTCTGTATCTGTACCTGTACCTGTACCTGTATCTGTATCTGTACCTGTATCTGTATCTGTACCTGTATCTGTACCTGTACCCATATCTGTATCTGTACCTGTATCTGTATCTGTACCTGTATCTGTATCTGTACCTGTACCTGTACCTGTGCCTGTTCCTGTACCTGTGTCTGTATCTGTACCTGTACCTGTACCTGTATCTGTACCTGTGCCTGTACCTGTGCCTGTTCCTGTACCTGTATCTGTGTCTGTATATGTGTCTGTGTCTGTACCTGTATCTGTACCTGTGTCTGTACCTGTACCTGTGTCTGTACCTGTGCCTGTGTCTGTGTCTGTGTGGCTTATATAGAGTGTGTTGGTACATGTGAGTTGAAGAAGAAACAGTACAGTATGTATGTATTAGGAAGCCAAATATGTGCATGCAATACATTTTTGCAGCATACAAAACCTGTGTTCATACTGTAACAGACAAAACTACAGACATGCCCCAGCAACAGGCAGGAGGCTTGGCTCTACAGGTAACAGTGCAGTGTGAGAAAGTGCCAATAAAGACTAATTTATACCGTTTTTAAAGAACGAGAACACACATTGGCCAACCCGCATACTTGAGTCAAGTGCATAACTGCAAGTGGCTCTGGGTAAGAGCGTCTGCTAAATGACTAAAATTTAAATAATTGCAGTGCTGCAGATGTCTGCAAATGTTTGCTACCTGCCTGATACAGTACCTTCCCCCTGATACAGTACCTTCCCCCTGATACAATACCTTCCTGATACAGTACCATCCTGATACAGTACCTTCCTGATACAGTACCTTCCCCCTGATACAGTACCTTCCCCCAGATACAGTACCTTCCCCCTGATACAGTACCTTCCCCCTGTTACAGTACCTTCCCCCTGACACTGTACCTTCCTGCTACAGTACCTTCCCCCTGATACAGTACCTTCCCCCTGATACAGTACCTTCCTGATACAGTACCTTCCTGATACAGTACCTTCCCCCTGATACAGTACCTTCCCCCAGATACAGTACCTTCCCCCTGATACAGTACCTTCCCCTGTTACAGTACCTTCCCCTGACACTGTACCTTCCTGCTACAGTACCTTCCTCCTGATACAGTACCTTCCCCTTATACAGTACCTTCCCCTGAAACAGTACCTTCCTCCTGATACAGTACCTACCTGATACAGTACCTTCCCCTGATACAGTACCTTCCCCTGATACAGTACCTTCCCCTGATACAGTACATTCCTCCTGATACAGTACCTCCCCCTGATACAGTACCTTCTCCCTGATACAGTACCTTCTCCCTGATACAGTACCTTCCCCTGATACAGTACCTTCCCCTGATACAGTACCTTCCCCTGATACAGTACATTCCTCCTGATACAGTACCTCCAACCTGATACAGTACCTCCCCCTGATACAGTACCTTCTCCCTGATACAGTACCTTCTCTCTGATACAGTACCTCCCCCTGATACAGTACCTTCTCCCTGATACAGTACCTTCTCTCTGATACAGTACCTCCCCCTGATACAGTACCTTCTCCCTGATACAGTACCTTCCCCTGATACAGTACCTTCCTGATACAGTACCTTCCTGATACAGTACCTTCCCCTGATACAGTACCTTCCTCCTGATACAGTACCTTCCCCTGATACAATACCTTCCTCCTGATACAGTACCTTCCTGATACAGTACCTTCCCCTGATACAGTACCTTCCTCCTGATACAGTACCTTCCCCTGATACAGTACCTTCCTGATACAGTACCTTCCCCCTGATACAGTACCTTCCTCCTGATACAGTACCTCCCCCTGATACAGTACCTTCCTCCTGATACCTTCCTCCTGATACAGTACCTCCCCCTGATACAGTACCTTCCTCCTGATACAGTACCTTCCCCCTGATACAGTACCTTCCTGCTACAGTACCTTCCCCTGATACAGTACCTTCCCCTGATACAGTACCTTCCTGATACAGTACCTTCCTCCTGATACAGTACCTTCCTCCTGATACAGTACCTTCCCCCTGATACAGTACCTTCCTGCTACAGTACCTTCCCCCTGATACAGTACCTTCCCCCTGATACAGTACATTCCTCCTGATACAGTAACTTCTCCCTGATACAGTACCTTCTCCCTGATACAGTACCTTCTCCCTGATACAGTACCTTCCCCCTGATACAGTACCTTCCTGATACAGTACCTTCCTCCTGATACAGTACCTTCCCCCTGATACAGTACCTTCCTTATACAGCACCTTCCTCCCGATACAGTACCTTCCTGATACAGTACCTTCCTCCTGATACAGTACCTTCCCCCTGATACAGTACCTTCCCCTGATACAGTACCTTCCCCTGATACAGTACATTCCTCCTGATACAGTAACTTCTCCCTGATACAGTACCTTCTCCCTGATACAGTACCTTCTCCCTGATACAGTACCTTCCCCTGATACAGTACCTTCCTGATACAGTACCTTCCTCCTGATACAGTACCTTCCCCCTGATACAGTACCTTCCTTATACAGCACCTTCCTCCCGATACAGTACCTTCCTGATACAGTACATTCCTCCTGATACAGTACCTTACCCCTGATACAGTACCTTCCTGATACAGTACCTTCCCCCTGATACAGTACCTTCCTCCTGATACAGTACCTCCCCTGATACAGTACCTTCCTCCTGATAGAGTACCTCCCCTGATACAGTACCTTCCTGATACAGTACCTTCATCCTGGTACAGTACCTTCCCCCTGATACAGTACCTTCCTGATACAGTACCTTCCTGATACAGTACCTTCCCCCTGATACAGTACCTTCCCCCTGATACAGTACCTTCCCCCTGATACAGTACTTTCCCCTGATACAGTACCTTTCCCCTGATACAGTACCTTCCTCCTGATACAGTACATTCCTCCAGATGCAGTACCTCCCCCCTGATACAGTACCTTCTCCCTGATACAGTACCTTCCCCCTGATACAGTACCTTCCCCCTGATACAGGCCCTTCCCCCTGATACAGTACCTTCCTGATACAGTACCTTCGTCATACATTACCTTCCTCCTCATACAGTACCTTCCCCCTGATACAGTACCTTCTCCCTGAAACAGTACCTTCCCCCTGATACAGTACCTTCCCCCTGATACAGTACCTTCCCCCTGATACAGTACATTCCTCCTGATGCAGTACCTCCCCCCTGATACAGTACCTTCTCCCTGATACAGTACCTTCTCCCTGATACAGTACCTCCCCCTGATACAGTACCTTCTCCCTGATACAGTACCTTCTCCCTAATACAGTACCTCCCCCTGATACAGTACCTTCTCCCTGATACAGTACCTTCCTCCTGATACAGTACCTTCTCCCTGATACAGTACCTTCTCACTGATACAGTACATTCCCCCTGATACAGTACATTCCTCCTGATACAGTACCTTCCCCCTGAAACAGTACCTTCCCCCTGATACAGTACCTTCCCCCTGATACAGTACCTTCCCCCTGATACAGTACATTCCTCCTGATGCAGTACCTCCCCCCTGATACAGTACCTTCTCCCTGATACAGTACCTTCTCCCTGATACAGTACCTTCTCCCTGATACAGTACCTTCTCCCTAATACAGTACCTCCACCTGATACAGTACCTTCTCCCTGATACAGTACCTTCCTCCTGATACAGTACCTTCTCCCTGATACAGTACCTTCTCACTGATACAGTACATTCCCCCTGATACAGTACATTCCTCCTGATACAGTACCTTCCCCCTGATACAGTACCTTCCTGATACAGTACCTTCCTCCTGATACAGTACCTTCCCCCTGATACAGTACCTTCCCCTGATACAGTACCTTCCCCTGATACAGTACCTTCCCCCTGATACAGTACATTCCTCCTGATACAGTACCTTCCCCCTGATACAGTACCTTCCCCCTGATACAGTACCTTCCCCCTGATACAGTACCTTCCTCCTGATACAGTACCTTCCCCCTGATACAGTACCTTCCTCCTGATACAGTACTTTCCCCTGATACAGTACCTTCCTGATACAGTACCTTCCTCCTGATACAGTACCTTCCCCCTAATACAGTACCTTCCTGATACAGTACCTTCCTCCTGATACAGTACATTCCTCCTGATGCAGTACCTCCCCCCTGATACAGTACCTTCTCCCTGATACAGTACCTTCTCCCTGATACAGTACCTTCCTCCTGATACAGTACCTCCCCCCTGATACAGTACCTTCTCCCTGATACAGTACCTTCTCCCTGATACAGTACCTTCCCCCTGATACAGTACCTTCCCCCTGATACAGTACCTTCCCCCTGATACAGTACATTCCTCCTGATACAGTACCTCCAACCTGATACAGTACCTCCCCCCTGATACAGTACCTTCTCCCTGATACAGTACCTTCTCTCTGATACAGTACCTCCCCCCTGATACAGTACCTTCTCCCTGATACAGTACCTTCTCTCTGATACAGTACCTCCCCCTGATACAGTACCTTCTCCCTGATACAGTACCTTCCCCCTGATACAGTACCTTCCTGATACAGTACCTTCCTGATACAGTACCTTCCCCCTGATACAGTACCTTCCTCCTGATACAGTACCTTCCCCCTGATACAATACCTTCCTCCTGATACAGTACCTTCCTGATACAGTACCTTCCCCCTGATACAGTACCTTCCTCCTGATACAGTACCTTCCCCTGATACAGTACCTTCCTGATACAGTACCTTCCCCCTGATACAGTACCTTCCTCCTGATACAGTACCTCCCCCTGATACAGTACCTTCCTCCTGATACCTTCCTCCTGATACAGTACCTCCCCCTGATACAGTACCTTCCTCCTGATACAGTACCTTCCCCCTGATACAGTACCTTCCTGCTACAGTACCTTCCCCCTGATACAGTACCTTCCCCCTGATACAGTACCTTCCTGATACAGTACCTTCCTCCTGCTACAGTACCTTCCCTCTGATACAGTACCTTCCCCCTGATACAGTACATTCCTCCTGATACAGTAACTTCTCCCTGATACAGTACCTTCTCCCTGATACAGTACCTTCTCCCTGATACAGTACCTTCCCCCTGATACAGTACCTTCCTGATACAGTACCTTCCTCCTGATACAGTACCTTCCCCCTGATACAGTACCTTCCTTATACAGCACCTTCCTCCCGATACAGTACCTTCCTGATACAGTACCTTCCTCCTGATACAGTACCTTCCCCCTGATACAGTACCTTCCCCCTGATACAGTACCTTCCCCCTGATACAGTACATTCCTCCTGATACAGTAACTTCTCCCTGATACAGTACCTTCTCCCTGATACAGTACCTTCTCCCTGATACAGTACCTTCCCCCTGATACAGTACCTTCCTGATACAGTACCTTCCTCCTGATACAGTACCTTCCCCCTGATACAGTACCTTCCTTATACAGCACCTTCCTCCCGATACAGTACCTTCCTGATACAGTACATTCCTCCTGATACAGTACCTTACCCCTGATACAGTACCTTCCTGATACAGTACCTTCCCCCTGATACAGTACCTTCCTCCTGATACAGTACCTCCCCCTGATACAGTACCTTCCTCCTGATAGAGTACCTCCCCCCTGATACAGTACCTTCCTGATACAGTACCTTCATCCTGGTACAGTACCTTCCCCCTGATACAGTACCTTCCTGATACAGTACCTTCCTGATACAGTACCTTCCCCTGATACAGTACCTTCCCCCTGATACAGTACCTTCCCCCTGATACAGTACCTTCCTGATACAGTACCTTCCCCCTGATACAGTACCTTCCCCCTGATACAGTACTTTCCCCTGATACAGTACCTTTCCCCTGATACAGTACCTTCCTCCTGATACAGTACATTCCTCCAGATGCAGTACCTCCCCCCTGATACAGTACCTTCTCCCTGATACAGTACCTTCCCCCTGATACAGGCCCTTCCCCCTGATACAGTACCTTCCTGATACAGTACCTTCGTCATACATTACCTTCCTCCTCATACAGTACCTTCCCCTGATACAGTACCTTCTCCCTGAAACAGTACCTTCCCCTGATACAGTACCTTCCCCTGATACAGTACCTTCCCCTGATACAGTACATTCCTCCTGATGCAGTACCTCCCCCTGATACAGTACCTTCTCCCTGATACAGTACCTTCTCCCTGATACAGTACCTCCCCTGATACAGTACCTTCTCCTGATACAGTACCTTCTCCCTAATACAGTACCTCCCCTGATACAGTACCTTCTCCCTGATACAGTACCTTCCTCCTGATACAGTACCTTCTCCCTGATACAGTACCTTCTCACTGATACAGTACATTCCCCCTGATACAGTACATTCCTCCTGATACAGTACCTTCCCCTGATACAGTACCTTCCCCCTGATACAGTACCTTCCCCCTGATACAGTACATTCCTCCTGATACAGTACCTCCAACCTGATACAGTACCTCCCCTGATACAGTACCTTCTCCCTGATACAGTACCTCCCCCCTGATACAGTACCTTCTCCCTGATACAGTACCTTCTCTCTGATACAGTACCTCCCCCCTGATACAGTACCTTCTCCCTGATACAGTACCTTCTCTCTGATACAGTACCTCCCCCCTGATACAGTACCTTCTTCCTGATACAGTACCTTCCTGATACAGTACCTTCCCCCTGATACAGTACCTTCCTCCTGATACAGTACCTTCCCCCTGATACAGTACCTTCCTCCTGATACAGTACCTTCCCCCTGATACAATACCTTCCTCCTGATACAGTACCTTCCTGATACAGTACCTTCCCCCTGATACAGTACCTTCCTCCTGATACAGTACCTTCCCCTGATACAGTACCTTCCTGATACAGTACCTTCCCCCTGATACAGTACCTTCCTCCTGATACAGTACCTCCCCCTGATACAGTACCTTCCTCCTGATACCTTCCTCCTGATACAGTACCTCCCCCTGATACAGTACCTTCCTCCTGATACAGTACCTTCCCCTGATACAGTACCTTCCTGCTACAGTACCTTCCCCTGATACAGTACCTTCCCCTGATACAGTACCTTCCTGATACAGTACCTTCCTCCTGATACAGTACCTTCCTCCTGATACAGTACCTTCCCCTGATACAGTACCTTCCTGCTACAGTACCTTCCCCCCCCTGATACAGTACCTTCCCCTGATACAGTACATTCCTCCTGATACAGTAACTTCTCCTGATACAGTACCTTCTCCCTGATACAGTACCTTCTCCCTGATACAGTACCTTCCCCTGATACAGTACCTTCCTGATACAGTACCTTCCTCCTGATACAGTACCTTCCCCTGATACAGTACCTTCCTTATACAGCACCTTCCTCCCGATACAGTACCTTCCTGATACAGTACCTTCCTCCTGATACAGTACCTTCCCCTGATACAGTACCTTCCCCTGATACAGTACCTTCCCCTGATACAGTACATTCCTCCTGATACAGTAACTTCTCCCTGATACAGTACCTTCTCCCTGATACAGTACCTTCTCCCTGATACAGTACCTTCCCCCTGATACAGTACCTTCCTGATACAGTACCTTCCTCCTGATACAGTACCTTCCCCCTGATACAGTACCTTCCTTATACAGCACCTTCCTCCCGATACAGTACCTTCCTGATACAGTACCTTCCTGATACAGTACCTTACCCCTGATACAGTACCTTCCTGATACAGTACCTTCCCCCTGATACAGTACCTTCCTCCTGATACAGTACCTCCCCCTGATACAGTACCTTCCTCCTGATAGAGTACCTCCCCCTGATACAGTACCTTCCTGATACAGTACCTTCATCCTGGTACAGTACCTTCCCCCTGATACAGTACCTTCCTGATACAGTACCTTCCTGATACAGTACCTTCCCCCTGATACAGTACCTTCCCCCTGATACAGTACCTTCCCCCTGATACAGTACCTTCCTGATACAGTACCTTCCCCCTGATACAGTACCTTCCCCCTGATACAGTACTTTCCCCTGATACAGTACCTTTCCCCTGATACAGTACCTTCCTCCTGATACAGTACATTCCTCCAGATGCAGTACCTCCCCTGATACAGTACCTTCTCCCTGATACAGTACCTTCCCCTGATACAGGCCCTTCCCCTGATACAGTACCTTCCTGATACAGTACCTTCGTCATACATTACCTTCCTCCTCATACAGTACCTTCCCCCTGATACAGTACCTTCTCCCTGAAACAGTACCTTCCCCCTGATACAGTACCTTCCCCCTGATACAGTACCTTCCCCCTGATACAGTACATTCCTCCTGATGCAGTACCTCCCCCCTGATACAGTACCTTCTCCCTGATACAGTACCTTCTCCCTGATACAGTACCTCCCCCTGATACAGTACCTTCTCCCTGATACAGTACCTTCTCCCTAATACAGTACCTCCCCCTGATACAGTACCTTCTCCCTGATACAGTACCTTCCTCCTGATACAGTACCTTCTCCCTGATACAGTACCTTCTCACTGATACAGTACATTCCCCCTGATACAGTACATTCCTCCTGATACAGTACCTTCCCCCTGAAACAGTACCTTCCCCCTGATACAGTACCTTCCCCCTGATACAGTACCTTCCCCCTGATACAGTACCTTCCCCCTGATACAGTACCTCCCCCCTGATACAGTACCTTCTCCCTGATACAGTACCTTCTCCCTGATACAGTACCTTCTCCCTGATACAGTACCTTCTCCCTAATACAGTACCTCCACCTGATACAGTACCTTCTCCTGATACAGTACCTTCCTCCTGATACAGTACCTTCTCCTGATACAGTACCTTCTCACTGATACAGTACATTCCCCTGATACAGTACATTCCTCCTGATACAGTACCTTCCCCTGATACAGTACCTTCCTGATACAGTACCTTCCTGATACAGTCCTGATACAGTACCTTCCCCTGATACAGTACCTTCCCCCTGATACAGTACCTTCCCCCTGATACAGTACCTTCCTCCTGATACAGTACCTTCCCCCTGATACAGTACCTTCCTCCTGATACAGTACTTTCCCCTGATACAGTACCTTCCTGATACAGTACCTTCCTCCTGATACAGTACCTTCCCCCTAATACAGTACCTTCCTGATACAGTACCTTCCTCCTGATACAGTACATTCCTCCTGATGCAGTACCTCCCCGCTGATACAGTACCTTCCCCCTGTTACAGTACCTTCCCCCTGACACTGTACCTTCCTGCTACAGTACCTTCCCCCTGATACAGTACCTTCCCCCTGATACAGTACCTTCCTGATACAGTACCTTCCTGATACATTACCTTCCCCTGATACAGTACCTTCCCCCTGATACAGTACCTTCCCCCTGAAACAGTACCTTCCTCCTGATACAGTACCTACCTGATACAGTACCTTCCCCCTGATACAGTACCTTCCCCCTGATACAGTACCTTCCCCCTGATACAGTACATTCCTCCTGATACAGTACCTCCCCCCTGATACAGTACCTTCTCCCTGATACAGTACCTTCTCCCTGATACAGTACCTTCCCCCTGATACAGTACCTTCCCCCTGATACAGTACCTTCCCCCTGATACAGTACATTCCTCCTGATACAGTACCTCCAACCTGATACAGTACCTCCCCCCTGATACAGTACCTTCTCCCTGATACAGTACCTTCTCTCTGATACAGTACCTCCCCCTGATACAGTACCTTCTCCCTGATACAGTACCTTCTCTCTGATACAGTACCTCCCCCCTGATACAGTACCTTCTCCCTGATACAGTACCTTCCCCCTGATACAGTACCTTCCTGATACAGTACCTTCCTGATACAGTACCTTCCCCCTGATACAGTACCTTCCTCCTGATACAGTACCTTCCCCCTGATACAATACCTTCCTCCTGATACAGTACCTTCCTGATACAGTACCTTCCCCCTGATACAGTACCTTCCTCCTGATACAGTACCTTCCCCTGATACAGTACCTTCCTGATACAGTACCTTCCCCCTGATACAGTACCTTCCTCCTGATACAGTACCTCCCCCTGATACAGTACCTTCCCCCTGATACAGTACCTTCCCCCTGATACAGTACCTTCCCCCTGATACAGTACCTTCCTCCTGATACAGTACCTTCCCCCTGATACAGTACCTTCCTGCTACAGTACCTTCCCCCTGATACAGTACCTTCCCCCTGATACAGTACCTTCCTGATACAGTACCTTCCTCCTGATACAGTACCTTCCTCCTGATACAGTACCTTCCCCCTGATACAGTACCTTCCTGCTACAGTACCTTCCCCCTGATACAGTACCTTCCCCTGATACAGTACATTCCTCCTGATACAGTAACTTCTCCCTGATACAGTACCTTCTCCCTGATACAGTACCTTCTCCTGATACAGTACCTTCCCCTGATACAGTACCTTCCTGATACAGTACCTTCCTCCTGATACAGTACCTTCCCCCTGATACAGTACCTTCCTTATACAGCACCTTCCTCCCGATACAGTACCTTCCTGATACAGTACCTTCCTCCTGATACAGTACCTTCCCCTGATACAGTACCTTCCCCTGATACAGTACCTTCCCCCTGATACAGTACATTCCTCCTGATACAGTAACTTCTCCCTGATACAGTACCTTCTCCCTGATACAGTACCTTCTCCCTGATACAGTACCTTCCCCCTGATACAGTACCTTCCTGATACAGTACCTTCCTCCTGATACAGTACCTTCCCCCTGATACAGTACCTTCCTTATACAGCACCTTCCTCCCGATACAGTACCTTCCTGATACAGTACATTCCTCCTGATACAGTACCTTACCCCTGATACAGTACCTTCCTGATACAGTACCTTCCCCCTGATACAGTACCTTCCTCCTGATACAGTACCTCCCCCTGATACAGTACCTTCCTCCTGATAGAGTACCTCCCCCCTGATACAGTACCTTCCTGATACAGTACCTTCATCCTGGTACAGTACCTTCCCCCTGATACAGTACCTTCCTGATACAGTACCTTCCTGATACAGTACCTTCCCCCTGATACAGTACCTTCCCCCTGATACAGTACCTTTCCCCTGATACAGTACCTTCCTCCTGATACAGTACATTCCTCCAGATGCAGTACCTCCCCCCTGATACAGTACCTTCTCCCTGATACAGTACCTTCCCCTGATACAGTACCTTCCCCCTGATACAGGCCCTTCCCCTGATACAGTACCTTCCTGATACAGTACCTTCGTCATACATTACCTTCCTCCTCATACAGTACCTTCCCCTGATACAGTACCTTCTCCTGAAACAGTACCTTCCCCTGATACAGTACCTTCCCCTGATACAGTACCTTCCCCCTGATACAGTACATTCCTCCTGATGCAGTACCTCCCCCCTGATACAGTACCTTCTCCCTGATACAGTACCTTCTCCCTGATACAGTACCTCCCCCTGATACAGTACCTTCTCCCTGATACAGTACCTTCTCCCTAATACAGTACCTCCCCCTGATACAGTACCTTCTCCCTGATACAGTACCTTCCTCCTGATACAGTACCTTCTCCCTGATACAGTACCTTCTCACTGATACAGTACATTCCCCCTGATACAGTACATTCCTCCTGATACAGTACCTTCCCCCTGAAACAGTACCTTCCCCCTGATACAGTACCTTCCCCCTGATACAGTACCTTCCCCCTGATACAGTACATTCCTCCTGATGCAGTACCTCCCCCCTGATACAGTACCTTCTCCCTGATACAGTACCTTCTCCCTGATACAGTACCTTCTCCCTGATACAGTACCTTCTCCCTAATACAGTACCTCCACCTGATACAGTACCTTCTCCCTGATACAGTACCTTCCTCCTGATACAGTACCTTCTCCCTGATACAGTACCTTCTCACTGATACAGTACATTCCCCCTGATACAGTACATTCCTCCTGATACAGTACCTTCCCCCTGATACAGTACCTTCCTGATACAGTACCTTCCTCCTGATACAGTATCTTCCCCTGATACAGTACCTTCCCCTGATACAGTACCTTCCCCTGATACAGTACCTTCCCCTGATACAGTACCTTCCCCTGATACAGTACATTCCTCCTGATACAGTACCTTCCCCTGATACAGTACCTTCCCCCTGATACAGTACCTTCCCCCTGATACAGTACCTTCCCCCTGATACAGTACCTTCCTCCTGATACAGTACCTTCCCCCTGATACAGTACCTTCCTCCTGATACAGTACTTTCCCCTGATACAGTACCTTCCTGATACAGTACCTTCCTCCTGATACAGTACCTTCCCCCTAATACAGTACCTTCCTGATACAGTACCTTCCTCCTGATACAGTACATTCCTCCTGATACAGTACCTTCTCCCTGATACAGTACCTTCTCCCTGATACAGTACCTTCCTCCTGATACAGTACCTCCCCCCTGATACAGTACCTTCTCCCTGATACAGTACCTTCTCCCTGATACAGTACCTTCCCCCTGATACAGTACCTTCCCCCTGATACAGTACCTTCCCCCTGATACAGTACATTCCTCCTGATACAGTACCTCCAACCTGATACAGTACCTCCCCCCTGATACAGTACCTTCTCCCTGATACAGTACCTTCTCTCTGATACAGTACCTCCCCCCTGATACAGTACCTTCTCCCTGATACAGTACCTTCTCTCTGATACAGTACCTCCCCCCTGATACAGTACCTTCTCCCTGATACAGTACCTTCCCCCTGATACAGTACCTTCCTGATACAGTACCTTCCTGATACAGTACCTTCCCCCTGATACAGTACCTTCCTCCTGATACAGTACCTTCCCCCTGATACAATACCTTCCTCCTGATACAGTACCTTCCTGATACAGTACCTTCCCCCTGATACAGTACCTTCCTCCTGATACAGTACCTTCCCCTGATACAGTACCTTCCTGATACAGTACCTTCCCCCTGATACAGTACCTTCCTCCTGATACAGTACCTCCCCCTGATACAGTACCTTCCTCCTGATACCTTCCTCCTGATACAGTACCTCCCCCTGATACAGTACCTTCCTCCTGATACAGTACCTTCCCCCTGATACAGTACCTTCCTGCTACAGTACCTTCCCCCTGATACAGTACCTTCCCCCTGATACAGTACCTTCCTGATACAGTACCTTCCTCCTGCTACAGTACCTTCCCCTGATACAGTACCTTCCCCTGATACAGTACATTCCTCCTGATACAGTAACTTCTCCTGATACAGTACCTTCTCCCTGATACAGTACCTTCTCCCTGATACAGTACCTTCCCCTGATACAGTACCTTCCTGATACAGTACCTTCCTCCTGATACAGTACCTTCCCCTGATACAGTACCTTCCTTATACAGCACCTTCCTCCCGATACAGTACCTTCCTGATACAGTACCTTCCTCCTGATACAGTACCTTCCCCTGATACAGTACCTTCCCCTGATACAGTACCTTCCCCTGATACAGTACATTCCTCCTGATACAGTAACTTCTCCTGATACAGTACCTTCTCCTGATACAGTACCTTCTCCCTGATACAGTACCTTCCCCCTGATACAGTACCTTCCTGATACAGTACCTTCCTCCTGATACAGTACCTTCCCCCTGATACAGTACCTTCCTTATACAGCACCTTCCTCCCGATACAGTACCTTCCTGATACAGTACATTCCTCCTGATACAGTACCTTACCCCTGATACAGTACCTTCCTGATACAGTACCTTCCCCCTGATACAGTACCTTCCTCCTGATACAGTACCTCCCCCTGATACAGTACCTTCCTCCTGATAGAGTACCTCCCCCTGATACAGTACCTTCCTGATACAGTACCTTCATCCTGGTACAGTACCTTCCCCTGATACAGTACCTTCCTGATACAGTACCTTCCCCTGATACAGTACCTTCCCCTGATACAGTACCTTCCCCTGATACAGTACCTTCCTGATACAGTACCTTCCCCTGATACAGTACCTTCCCCTGATACAGTACTTTCCCCTGATACAGTACCTTTCCCTGATACAGTACCTTCCTCCTGATACAGTACATTCCTCCAGATGCAGTACCTCCCCCTGATACAGTACCTTCTCCCTGATACAGTACCTTCCCCCTGATACAGGCCCTTCCCCCTGATACAGTACCTTCCTGATACAGTACCTTCGTCATACATTACCTTCCTCCTCATACAGTACCTTCCCCTGATACAGTACCTTCTCCTGAAACAGTACCTTCCCCTGATACAGTACCTTCCCCTGATACAGTACCTTCCCCTGATACAGTACATTCCTCCTGATGCAGTACCTCCCCCCTGATACAGTACCTTCTCCCTGATACAGTACCTTCTCCCTGATACAGTACCTCCCCCTGATACAGTACCTTCTCCCTGATACAGTACCTTCTCCCTAATACAGTACCTCCCCCTGATACAGTACCTTCTCCCTGATACAGTACCTTCCTCCTGATACAGTACCTTCTCCCTGATACAGTACCTTCTCACTGATACAGTACATTCCCCCTGATACAGTACATTCCTCCTGATACAGTACCTTCCCCCTGATACAGTACCTTCCCCCTGATACAGTACCTTCCCCCTGATACAGTACATTCCTCCTGATACAGTACCTCCAACCTGATACAGTACCTCCCCCCTGATACAGTACCTTCTCCCTGATACAGTACCTTCTCTCTGATACAGTACCTCCCCCCTGATACAGTACCTTCTCCCTGATACAGTACCTTCTCTCTGATACAGTACCTCCCCCCTGATACAGTACCTTCTTCCTGATACAGTACCTTCCTGATACAGTACCTTCCCCTGATACAGTACCTTCCTCCTGATACAGTACCTTCCCCTGATACAGTACCTTCCTCCTGATACAGTACCTTCCCCTGATACAATACCTTCCTCCTGATACAGTACCTTCCTGATACAGTACCTTCCCCCTGATACAGTACCTTCCTCCTGATACAGTACCTTCCCCTGATACAGTACCTTCCTGATACAGTACCTTCCCCCTGATACAGTACCTTCCTCCTGATACAGTACCTCCCCCTGATACAGTACCTTCCTCCTGATACCTTCCTCCTGATACAGTACCTCCCCTGATACAGTACCTTCCTCCTGATACAGTACCTTCCCCCTGATACAGTACCTTCCTGCTACAGTACCTTCCCCCTGATACAGTACCTTCCCCCTGATACAGTACCTTCCTGATACAGTACCTTCCTCCTGATACAGTACCTTCCTCCTGATACAGTACCTTCCCCCTGATACAGTACCTTCCTGCTACAGTACCTTCCCCCTGATACAGTACCTTCCCCCTGATACAGTACATTCCTCCTGATACAGTAACTTCTCCCTGATACAGTACCTTCTCCCTGATACAGTACCTTCTCCCTGATACAGTACCTTCCCCCTGATACAGTACCTTCCTGATACAGTACCTTCCTCCTGATACAGTACCTTCCCCCTGATACAGTACCTTCCTTATACAGCACCTTCCTCCCGATACAGTACCTTCCTGATACAGTACCTTCCTCCTGATACAGTACCTTCCCCCTGATACAGTACCTTCCCCCTGATACAGTACCTTCCCCCTGATACAGTACATTCCTCCTGATACAGTAACTTCTCCCTGATACAGTACCTTCTCCCTGATACAGTACCTTCTCCCTGATACAGTACCTTCCCCCTGATACAGTACCTTCCTGATACAGTACCTTCCTCCTGATACAGTACCTTCCCCCTGATACAGTACCTTCCTTATACAGCACCTTCCTCCCGATACAGTACCTTCCTGATACAGTACCTTCCTGATACAGTACCTTACCCCTGATACAGTACCTTCCTGATACAGTACCTTCCCCCTGATACAGTACCTTCCTCCTGATACAGTACCTCCCCCTGATACAGTACCTTCCTCCTGATAGAGTACCTCCCCCCTGATACAGTACCTTCCTGATACAGTACCTTCATCCTGGTACAGTACCTTCCCCCTGATACAGTACCTTCCTGATACAGTACCTTCCTGATACAGTACCTTCCCCTGATACAGTACCTTCCCCCTGATACAGTACCTTCCCCTGATACAGTACCTTCCTGATACAGTACCTTCCCCTGATACAGTACCTTCCCCTGATACAGTACTTTCCCCTGATACAGTACCTTTCCCTGATACAGTACCTTCCTCCTGATACAGTACATTCCTCCAGATGCAGTACCTCCCCTGATACAGTACCTTCTCCTGATACAGTACCTTCCCCTGATACAGGCCCTTCCCCTGATACAGTACCTTCCTGATACAGTACCTTCGTCATACATTACCTTCCTCCTCATACAGTACCTTCCCCTGATACAGTACCTTCTCCTGAAACAGTACCTTCCCCTGATACAGTACCTTCCCCTGATACAGTACCTTCCCCTGATACAGTACATTCCTCCTGATGCAGTACCTCCCCTGATACAGTACCTTCTCCCTGATACAGTACCTTCTCCCTGATACAGTACCTCCCCCTGATACAGTACCTTCTCCCTGATACAGTACCTTCTCCCTAATACAGTACCTCCCCCTGATACAGTACCTTCTCCCTGATACAGTACCTTCCTCCTGATACAGTACCTTCTCCCTGATACAGTACCTTCTCACTGATACAGTACATTCCCCCTGATACAGTACATTCCTCCTGATACAGTACCTTCCCCTGAAACAGTACCTTCCCCTGATACAGTACCTTCCCCTGATACAGTACCTTCCCCCTGATACAGTACCTTCCCCCTGATACAGTACCTCCCCCCTGATACAGTACCTTCTCCCTGATACAGTACCTTCTCCCTGATACAGTACCTTCTCCCTGATACAGTACCTTCTCCCTGATACAGTACCTTCTCCCTAATACAGTACCTCCACCTGATACAGTACCTTCTCCCTGATACAGTACCTTCCTCCTGATACAGTACCTTCTCCCTGATACAGTACCTTCTCACTGATACAGTACATTCCCCCTGATACAGTACATTCCTCCTGATACAGTACCTTCCCCCTGATACAGTACCTTCCTGATACAGTACCTTCCTCCTGATACAGTACCTTCCCCCTGATACAGTACCTTTCCCCTGATACAGTACCTTCCCCCTGATACAGTACCTTCCCCCTGATACAGTACATTCCTCCTGATACAGTACCTTCCCCCTGATACAGTACCTTCCCCCTGATACAGTACCTTCCCCCTGATACAGTACCTTCCTCCTGATACAGTACCTTCCCCCTGATACAGTACCTTCCTCCTGATACAGTACTTTCCCCTGATACAGTATCTTCCTGATACAGTACCTTCCTCCTGATACAGTACCTTCCCCCTAATACAGTACCTTCCTGATACAGTACCTTCCTCCTGATACAGTACATTCCTCCTGATGCAGTACCTCCCCCCTGATACAGTACCTTCTCCCTGATACAGTACCTTCTCCCTGATACAGTACCTTCCTGATACAGTACCTTCCTCGTGATACAGTACCTTCCCCCTGATACAGTACCTTCCCCCTGATACAGTACCTTCCCCCTGATACAGTACCTTCCCCCTGATACAGTACCTTCACCCTGATACAGTACCTTCCCCCTGATACAGTACCTTCCCCCTGATACAGTACCTTCCCCCTGATACAGTACCTTCCCCCTGATACAGTACCTTCCTGATACAGTACCTTCCTCCTGATACAGTACCTTCCCCCTGATACAGTACCTTCACCCTGATACAGTACCTTCCCCTGATACAGTACCTTCCCCTGATACAGTACCTTCCCCCTGATACAGTACCTTCCCCCTGATACAGTACCTTCCTGATACAGTACCTTCCTCCTGATACAGTACCTTCCTCCTGATACAGTACTTTCCCCTGATACAGTACCTTCCTGATACAGTACCTTCCTCCTGATACAGTACCTTCCCCTGATACAGTACCTTCCCCCTGATACAGTACCTTCCCCCTGATACAGTACCTTCCCCCTGATACAGTACCTTCCTCCTGATACAGTACCTTCCCCCTGATACAGTACCTTCCCCTGATACAGTACCTTCCCCTGATACAGTACCTTCACCCTGATACAGTACCTTCACCCTGATACAGTACCTTCACCCTGATACAGTACCTTCACCCTGATACAGTACCTTCCTGATACAGTACCTTCCCCCTGATACAGTACCTTCCCCCTGATACAGTACCTTCCCCCTAATACAGTACCTTCCTCCTGATACAGTACTTTCCCCTGATACAGTACCTTCCTGATACAGTACCTTCCTCCTGATACAGTACCTTCCCCCTGATACAGTACCTTCCTCCTGATACAGTACATTCCTCCTGATACAGTACCTTCCCCCTGATACAGTACCTTCCCCCTGATACAGTACCTTCCCCCTGATACAGTACCTTCCTCCTGATACAGTACATCCCCCTGATACAGTACCTTCTCCCTGATACAGTACCTTCTCCCTGATACAGTACCTTCCCCCTGATACAGTACCTTCCTGATACAGTACCTTCCTCCTGATACAGTACCTTCCCCCTGATACAGTACCTTCCTCCTGATACAGTACCTTCCTGATACAGTACCTTCCCCCTGATACAGTACCTTCCCCCTCATACAGTACCTTCCTCCTGATACAGTACCTTCCCCCTGATACAGTACCTTCCTCCTGATACAGTACTTTCCCCTGATACAGTACCTTCCCCCTGATACAGTACCTTCCCCCTAATACAGTACCTTCCTGATACAGTACCTTCCTCCTGATACAGTACATTCCTCCTGATGCAGTACCTTCCCCCTGATACAGTACCTTCCCCCTGATACAGTACCTTCCCCCTGATACAGTACCTTCCTCCTGATACAGTACCTTCCCCCTGATACAGTACCTTCCCCTGATACAGTACCTTCCCCTGATACAGTACCTTCACCCTGATACAGTACCTTCACCCTGATACAGTACCTTCACCCTGATACAGTACCTTCACCCTGATACAGTACCTTCCTGATACAGTACCTTCCCCCTGATACAGTACCTTCCCCCTGATACAGTACCTTCCTCCTGATACAGTACTTTCCCCTGATACAGTACCTTCCTGATACAGTACCTTCCTCCTGATACAGTACCTTCCCCCTAATACAGTATCTTCCTGATACAGTACCTTCCTCCTGATACAGTACCTTCCCCCTGATACAGTACCTTCCTCCTGATACAGTACATTCCTCCTGATACAGTACCTTCTCCCTGATACAGTACCTTCCCCCTGATACAGTACCTTCCCCCTTATACAGTACCTTCCTCCTGATACAGTACCTCCCCCCTGATACAGTACCTTCTCCCTGATACAGTACCTTCTCCCTGATACAGTACCTTCCCCCTGATACAGTACCTTCCTGATACAGTACCTTCCTCCTGATACAGTACCTTCCCCCTGATACAGTACCTTCCTCCTGATACAGTACCTTCCTGATACAGTACCTTCCCCCTGATACAGTACCTTCCTGATACAGTACCTTCCTCCTGATACAGTACCTTCCCCCTGATACAGTACCTTCCTCCTGATACAGTACCTTCCTGATACAGTACCTTCCCCCTGATACAGTACCTTCCCCCTCATACAGTACCTTCCTCCTGATACAGTACCTCCCCCTGATACAGTACCTTCCTCCTGATAGAGTACCTTCCTGATACAGTACCTTCCCCCTGATACAGTACTTTCCCCCTGATACAGTACCTTCCTCCTGATACAGTACCTCCCCCTGATACAGTACCTTCCTCCTGATAGAGTACCTTCCCCTGATACAGTACCTTCCTGATACAGTACCTTCATCCTGGTACAGTACCTTCCCCCTGATACAGTACCTTCCCCCTGATACAGTACCTTCCTGATACAGTACCTTCCCCCTGATACAGTACCTTCCCCCTCATACAGTACCTTCCTCCTGATACAGTACCTCCCCCTGATACAGTACCTTCCTCCTGATAGAGTACCTTCCTGATACAGTACCTTCCCCCTGATACAGTACCTTCCCCCTGATACAGTACCTTCCTCCTGATACAGTACCTCCCCTGATACAGTACCTTCCTCCTGATAGAGTACCTTCCCTGATACAGTACCTTCCTGATACAGTACCTTCATCCTGGTACAGTACCTTCCCCCTGATACAGTACCTTCCCCTGATACAGTACCTTCCTGATACAGTACCTTCCCCTGATACAGTACCTTCCCCTGATACAGTACCTTCCTCCTGATACAGTACTTTCCCCTGATACAGTACCTTCCTGATACAGTACCTTCCTCCTGATACAGTACCTTCCCCCTAATACAGTACCTTCCTCCTGATACAGTACCTTCCTCCTGATACAGTACCTTCCCCCTGATACAGTACCTTCCCCCTGATACAGTACCTTCCCCCTGATACAGTACCTTCCTCCTGATACAGTACCTTCCTCCTGATACAGTACCTTCCCCCTGATACAGTACCTTCCTGATACAGTACCTTCCTCCTGATACAGTACCTCCCCCTGATACAGTACCTTCCTCCTGATAGAGTACCTTCCCCCTGATACAGTACCTTCCTGATACAGTACCTGCATCCTGGTACAGTACCTTCCCCCTGATACAGTACCTTCCCCCTGATACAGTACCTTCCTGATACAGTACCTTCCCCCTGATACAGTACCTTCCCCCTGATACAGTACCTTCCCCCTGATACAGTACCTTCCCCCTGATACAGTACTTTCCCCTGATACAGTACCTTCCCCCTGATACAGTACCTTCCTGATACAGTACCTTCCCCCTGATACAGTACCTTCCCCCTGATACAGTACCTTCCCCCTGATACAGTACCTTCCCCCTGATACAGTACCTTCCCCTGATACAGTACCTTCCTGATACAGTACCTTCCCCTGATACAGTACCTTCCTGATACTGTACCTTCCCCTGATACAGTATCTTCCCCTGATACAGTACCTTCCCCTGATACAGTACCTCCCGCCTGATACAGTACCTTCCTGATACAGTACCTTCCCCCTGATACAGTACCTTCCTGATACAGTACCTTCCCCCTGATACAGTACCTTCCTGATACAGTACCTTCTCCCTGATACAGTACCTTCCCCCTGATACAGTACCTTCCCCCTGATACAGTACCTTCCCCCTGATACAGTACTTTCCCCTGATACAGTACCTTTCCCCTGATACAGTACCTTCCCCCTGATACAGTACCTTCCTGATACAGTACCTTCCCCCTGATACAGTACTTTCCCGTTATACAGTACCTTCCCCTGATACAGTACCTTCCCCTGATACAGTACCTTCCCCTGATACAGTACCTTTCCCCTGATACAGTACCTTCCTGATACAGTACTTTCCCCTGATACAGTACCTTTCCCCTGATACAGTACCTTCCCCCTGATACAGTACCTTCCCCTGATACAGTACCTTCCCCTGATACAGTACCTTTCCCCTGATACAGTACCTTTCCCCTGATACAGTACCTTCCCCCTGATACAGTACCTTCCTGATACAGTACCTTCCCCCTGATACAGTACTTTCCCGTTATACAGTACCTTCCCCCTGATACAGTACCTTTCCCCTGATACAGTACCTTCCCCCTGATACAGTACCTTCCTGATACAGTACCTTCCCCCTGATACAGTACTTTCCCGTTATACAGTACCTTCCCCCTGATACAGTACCTTCCCCCTGATACAGTACCTTCCCCCTGATACAGTACCTTTCCCTTGATACAGTACCTTCCTGATACAGTACCTTCCTCCTGATACAGTACCTTCCCCCTGATACAGTACCTTCCTCCTGATACAGTACTTTCCCCTGATACAGTACCTTCCTCCTGATACAGTACCTTCCCCTGATACAGTACCTTCCCCTGATACAGTACCTTCCCCTGATACAGTACCTTCCCCCTGATACAGTACCTTCCCCCTGATACAGTACCTTCCTCCTGATACAGTACCTTCCCCCTGATACAGTACCTTCCCCTGATACAGTACCTTCACCCTGATACAGTACCTTCACCCTGATACAGTACCTTCCTGATACAGTACCTTCCTGATACAGTACCTTCCCCCTGATACAGTACCTTCCCCCTGATACAGTACCTTCCTCCTGATACAGTACTTTCCCCTGATACAGTACCTTCCTGATACAGTACCTTCCTCCTGATACAGTACCTTCCCCCTAATACAGTATCTTCCTGATACAGTACCTTCCTCCTGATACAGTACCTTCCTCCTGATACAGTACATTCCTCCTGATACAGTACCTTCCCCCTGATACAGTACCTTCCCCCTGATACAGTACCTTCCTCCTGATACAGTACATTCCCCCTGATACAGTACCTTCCCCCTGATACAGTACCTTCCCCCTGATACAGTACCTTCCCCCTGATACAGTACCTTCCCCTGATACAGTACCTTCCCCCTGATACAGTACCTTCCCCCTGATACAGTACCTTCCTCCTGATACAGTACCTCCCCACTGATACAGTACCTTCTCCCTGATACAGTACCTTCTCCCTGATACAGTACCTTCCCCCTGATACAGTACCTTCCTGATACAGTACCTTCCTCCTGATACAGTACCTTCCCCCTGATACAGTACCTTCCTCCTGATACAGTACCTCCCCCTGATACAGTACCTTCCTCCTGATAGAGTACCTTCCCCTGATACAGTACCTTCCTGATACAGTACCTTCATCCTGGTACAGTACCTTCCCCCTGATACAGTACCTTCCCCCTGATACAGTACCTTCCTGATACAGTACCTTCCCCCTGATACAGTGCCTTCCCCCTGATACAGTACCTTCCTCCTGATACAGTACTTTCCCCTGATACAGTACCTTCCTGATACAGTACCTTCCTCCTGATACAGTACCTTCCCCCTAATACAGTACCTTCCTCCTGATACAGTACCTTCCTCCTGATACAGTACCTTCCCCCTGATACAGTACCTTCCCCCTGATACAGTACCTTCCCCCTGATACAGTACATTCCTCCTGATACAGTACCTCCCCCCTGATACAGTACCTTCTCCCTGATACAGTACCTTCTCCCTGATACAGTACCTTCCCCCTGATACAGTACCTTCCTGATACAGTACCTTCCTCCTGATACAGTACCTTCCCCCTGATACAGTACCTTCCTCCTGATACAGTACCTTCCTGATACAGTACCTTCCTGATACAGTACCTTCCTCCTGATACAGTACCTTCCCCCTGATACAGTACCTTCCTGATACAGTACCTTCCTTCTGATACAGTACCTCCCCCTGATACAGTACCTTCCTCCTGATAGAGTACCTTCCCCCTGATACAGTACCTTCCTGATACAGTACCTTCATCCTGGTACAGTACCTTCCCCCTGATACAGTACCTTCCCCCTGATACAGTACCTTCCTCATACAGTACCTTCATCCTGGTACAGTACCTTCCCCCTGATACAGTACCTTCCCCCTGATACAGTACCTTCCTCATACAGTACCTTCCCCCTGATACAGTACCTTCCCCCTGATACAGTACCTTCCCCTGATACAGTACCTTCCCCTGATACAGTACTTTCCCCTGATACAGTACCTTCCCCTGATACAGTACCTTCCTGATACAGTACCTTCCCCTGATACAGTACCTTCCCCCTGATACAGTACCTTCCCCCTGATACAGTACCTTCCCCTGATACAGTACATTCCCCTGATACAGTACCTACCCCCTGATACAGTACCTTCCTGATACAGTACCTTCCCCTGATACAGTACCTTCCCCCTGATACAGTACCTTCCTGATACTGTACCTTCCCCTGATACAGTATCTTCCCCTGATACAGTACCTTCCCCTGATACAGTACCTTCCTCATACAGTACCTTCCCCTGATACAGTACCTTCCCCTGATACAGTACCTTCCCCTGATACAGTACCTTCCCCTGATACAGTACTTTCCCCTGATACAGTACCTTCCCCTGATACAGTACCTTCCTGATACAGTACCTTCCCCTGATACAGTACCTTCCCCTGATACAGTACCTTCCCCTGATACAGTACTTTCCCCTGATACAGTACCTTCCTGATACAGTACCTTCCCCTGATACAGTACCTTCCCCTGATACAGTACCTTCCTGATACTGTACCTTCCCCTGATACAGTATCTTCCCCTGATACAGTACCTTCCCCTGATACAGTACCTTCCCCTGATACAGTACCTCCCGCCTGATACAGTACCTCCCGCCTGATACAGTACCTCCCGCCTGATACAGTACCTCCCGCCTGATACAGTACCTCCCCCTGATACAGTACCTTCCTGATACAGACCTTCCCCCTGATACAGTACCTTCCCCCTGATACAGTACCTTCCTGATACAGTACCTTCCTGATACAGTACCTTCCCCCTGATACAGTACCTTCCTGATACAGTACCTTCCCCCTGATACAGTACCTTCCTGATACAGTACCTTCCTGATACAGTACCTTCCCCCTGATACAGTACCTTCCCCCTGATACAGTACCTTCCCCCTGATACAGTACCTTCCCCTGATACAGTACTTTCCCCTGATACAGTACCTTTCCCCTGATACAGTACCTTCCCCCTGATACAGTACCTTCCTGATACAGTACCTTCCCCCTGATACAGTACTTTCCCATTATACAGTACCTTCCCCTGATACAGTACCTTCCCCTGATACAGTACCTTCCCCTGATACAGTACCTTTCCCTTGATACAGTACCTTCCTGATACAGTACTTTCCCCTGATACAGTACCTTTCCCTGATACAGTAACTTCCCCTGATACAGTACCTTCCTGATACAGTACCTTCCCCTGATACAGTACTTTCCCTGATACAGTACCTTCCCCTGATACAGTACCTTCCCCTGATACAGTACCTTCCTGATACAGGTACTTCCCCCTGATACAGTACTTTCCCCTGTTACAGTACCTTCCCCCTGATACAGTACCTTCCTGATACAGTACCTTCCTCCTGATACAGTACCTTCCCCTGATACAGTACCTTCCTCCTGATACAGTACTTTCCCCTGATACAGTACCTTCCTCCTGATACAGTACCTTCCCCCTGATACAGTACCTTCCTGATACAGTACCTTCCTCCTGATACAGTACCTTCCCCCTTATACAGTACCTTCCCCCTGATACAGTACCTTCCTCCTGATACAGTACTTTCCCCTGATACAGTACCTTCTCCCTGATACAGTACCTTCCCCCTGATACAGTACCTTCCTGATACAGTACCTTCCTCCTGATACAGTACCTTCCCCCTGATACAGTACCTTCCTCCTGATACAGTACCTCCCCCTGATACAGTACCTTCCTCCTGATAGAGTACCTTCCCCTGATACAGTACCTTCCTGATACAGTACCTTCATCCTGGTACAGTACCTTCCCCCTGATACAGTACCTTCCCCCTGATACAGTACCTTCCTGATACAGTACCTTCCCCCTGATACAGTGCCTTCCCCCTGATACAGTACCTTCCTCCTGATACAGTACTTTCCCCTGATACAGTACCTTCCTGATACAGTACCTTCCTCCTGATACAGTACCTTCCCCCTAATACAGTACCTTCCTCCTGATACAGTACCTTCCTCCTGATACAGTACCTTCCCCCTGATACAGTACCTTCCCCCTGATACAGTACCTTCCCCCTGATACAGTACATTCCTCCTGATACAGTACCTCCCCCCTGATACAGTACCTTCTCCCTGATACAGTACCTTCTCCCTGATACAGTACCTTCTCCCTGATACAGTACCTTCCTGATACAGTACCTTCCTCCTGATACAGTACCTTCCCCCTGATACAGTACCTTCCTCCTGATACAGTACCTTCCTGATACAGTACCTTCCTGATACAGTACCTTCCTCCTGATACAGTACCTTCCCCCTGATACAGTACCTTCCTGATACAGTACCTTCCTTCTGATACAGTACCTCCCCCTGATACAGTACCTTCCTCCTGATAGAGTACCTTCCCCCTGATACAGTACCTTCCTGATACAGTACCTTCATCCTGGTACAGTACCTTCCCTGATACAGTACCTTCCCCTGATACAGTACCTTCCTGATACAGTACCTTCCCCTGATACAGTACCTTCCCCTGATACAGTACCTTCCCCTGATACAGTACCTTCCCCTGATACAGTACTTTCCCCTGATACAGTACCTTCCCCTGATACAGTACCTTCCTGATACAGTACCTTCCCCTGATACAGTACCTTCCCCTGATACAGTACCTTCCCCTGATACAGTACCTTCCCCCTGATACAGTACATTCCCCTGATACAGTACCTTCCCCTGATACAGTACCTTCCTGATACAGTACCTTCCCCCTGATACAGTACCTTCCCCCTGATACAGTACCTTCCTGATACTGTACCTTCCCCTGATACAGTATCTTCCCCTGATACAGTACCTTCCCCTGATACAGTACCTTCCCCTGATACAGTACCTCCCGCCTGATACAGTACCTCCGCCTGATACAGTACCTCCCCTGATACAGTACCTTCCTGATACAGTACCTTCCCCTGATACAGTACCTTCCCCTGATACAGTACCTTCCCCTGATACAGTACTTTCCCCTGATACAGTACCTTCCCCTGATACAGTACCTTCCTGATACAGTACCTTCCCCTGATACAGTACCTTCCCCTGATACAGTACCTTCCCCCTGATACAGTACTTTCCCCTGATACAGTACCTTCCTGATACAGTACCTTCCCCTGATACAGTACCTTCCCCTGATACAGTACCTTCCTGATACTGTACCTTCCCCTGATACAGTATCTTCCCCTGATACAGTACCTTCCCCTGATACAGTACCTTCCCCTGATACAGTACCTCCCGCCTGATACAGTACCTCCGCCTGATACAGTACCTCCCGCCTGATACAGTACCTCCCCTGATACAGTACCTTCCTGATACAGACCTTCCCCTGATACAGTACCTTCCCCTGATACAGTACCTTCCTGATACAGTACCTTCCTGATACAGTACCTTCCCCTGATACAGTACCTTCCTGATACAGTACCTTCCCCTGATACAGTACCTTCCTGATACAGTACCTTCCTGATACAGTACCTTCCCCTGATACAGTACCTTCCCCTGATACAGTACCTTCCCCCTGATACAGTACTTTCCCCTGATACAGTACCTTTCCCCTGATACAGTACCTTCCCCCTGATACAGTACCTTCCTGATACAGTACCTTCCCCCTGATACAGTACTTTCCCATTATACAGTACCTTCCCCCTGATACAGTACCTTCCCCCTGATACAGTACCTTCCCCCTGATACAGTACCTTTCCCTTGATACAGTACCTTCCTGATACAGTACTTTCCCCTGATACAGTACCTTTCCCCTGATACAGTAACTTCCCCCTGATACAGTACCTTCCTGATACAGTACCTTCCCCCTGATACAGTACTTTCCCCTGATACAGTACCTTCCCCCTGATACAGTACCTTCCCCCTGATACAGTACCTTCCTGATACAGGTACTTCCCCCTGATACAGTACTTTCCCCTGTTACAGTACCTTCCCCCTGATACAGTACCTTCCTGATACAGTACCTTCCTCCTGATACAGTACCTTCCCCTGATACAGTACCTTCCTCCTGATACAGTACTTTCCCCTGATACAGTACCTTCCTCCTGATACAGTACCTTCCCCCTGATACAGTACCTTCCTGATACAGTACCTTCCTCCTGATACAGTACCTTCCCCCTTATACAGTACCTTCCCCCTGATACAGTACCTTCCTCCTGATACAGTACTTTCCCCTGATACAGTACCTTCCCCCTGATACAGTACCTTCCTCCTGATACAGTACTTTCCCCTGATACAGTACCTTCCTCCTAATACAGTACCTTCCCCCTGATACAGTACCTTCCTGATACAGTACCTTCCTCCTGATACAGTACCTTCCCCCTGATACAGTACCTTCCCCCTGATACAGTACCTTCCCCCTGATACAGTACCTTCCTCCTGATGCAGTACCTTCCCCCTGATACAGTACCTTCCCCTGATACAGTACCTTCACCCTGATACAGTACCTTCACCCTGATACAGTACCTTCCTGATACAGTACCTTCCCCCTGATACAGTACCTTCCCCCTGATACAGTACCTTCCCCCTGATACAGTACCTTCCTCCTGATACAGTACTTTCCCCTGATACAGTACCTTCCTGATACAGTACCTTCCTCCTGATACAGTACCTTCCCCCTAATACAGTATCTTCCTGATACAGTACCTTCCTCCTGATACAGTACCTTCCTCCTGATACAGTACATTCCTCCTGATACAGTACCTTCCCCCTGATACAGTACCTTCCCCCTGATACAGTACCTTCCTCCTGATACAGTACATTCCTCCTGATACAGTACCTTCCCCATGATACAGTACCTTCCCCCTGATACAGTACCTTCCCCCTGATACAGTACCTTCCCCCTGATACAGTACCTTCCTCCTGATACAGTACCTCCCCCCTGATACAGTACCTTCTCCCTGATACAGTACCTTCTCCCTGATACAGTACCTTCCCCCTGATACAGTACCTTCCTGATACAGTACCTTCCTCCTGATACAGTACCTTCCCCCTGATACAGTACCTTCCTCCTGATACAGTACCTTCCTGATACAGTACCTTCCCCCTGATACAGTACCTTCCCCCTGATACAGTACCTTCCCCCTGATACAGTACCTTCCTCCTGATACAGTACCTCCCCCTGATACAGTACCTTCCTCCTGATAGAGTACCTTCCTGATACAGTACCTTCCCCCTGATACAGTACCTTCCCCCTGATACAGTACCTTCCTCCTGATACAGTACCTCCCCCTGATACAGTACCTTCCTCCTGATAGAGTACCTTCCCCTGATACAGTACCTTCCTGATACAGTACCTTCATCCTGGTACAGTACCTTCCCCCTGATACAGTACCTTCCTGATACAGTACCTTCCCCCTGATACAGTACCTTCCCCCTGATACAGTACCTTCCTCCTGATACAGTACTTTCCCCTGATACAGTACCTTCCTGATACAGTACCTTCCTCCTGATACAGTACCTTCCCCCTAATACAGTACCTTCCTCCTGATACAGTACCTTCCTCCTGATACAGTACCTTCCCCCTGATACAGTACCTTCCCCCTGATACAGTACCTTCCCCC
This sequence comes from Oncorhynchus nerka, assembly GCF_034236695.1. Lineage (NCBI taxonomy): Eukaryota > Metazoa > Chordata > Actinopteri > Salmoniformes > Salmonidae > Oncorhynchus > Oncorhynchus nerka. The sequence goes on along the minus strand of NC_088399.1, from coordinate 101,666,321 downwards.
TGATACAGTACCTTCCTCCTGATACAGTACCTTCCCCCTGATACAGTACCTTCCTGATACAGTACCTTCCTCCTGATACAGTACCTCCCCCTGATACAGTACCTTCCTCCTGATAGAGTACCTTCCCCCCTGATACAGTACCTTCCTGATACAGTACCTTCCCCTGATACAGTACCTTCCCCTGATACAGTACCTTCCCCTGATACAGTACCTTCCCCTGATACAGTACCTTCCCCTGATACAGTACCTTCCCCTGATACAGTACTTTCCCCTGATACAGTACCTTCCCCTGATACAGTACCTTCCTGATACAGTACCTTCCCCCTGATACAGTACCTTCCCCTGATACAGTACCTTCCCCTGATACAGTACCTTCCCCTGATACAGTACCTTCCCCTGATACAGTACATTCCCCTGATACAGTACCTTCCCCCTGATACAGTACCTTCCTGATACAGTACCTTCCCCCTGATACAGTACCTTCCTGATACTGTACCTTCCCCTGATACAGTATCTTCCCCTGATACAGTACCTTCCCCTGATACAGTACCTTCCCCCTGATACAGTACCTCCCGCCTGATACAGTACCTCCCCCTGATACAGTACCTTCCTGATACAGTACCTTCCCCCTGATACAGTACCTTGCCCCTGATACAGTACCTTCCTGATACAGTACCTTCCCCCTGATACAGTACCTTCCTGATACAGTACCTTCCCCCTGATACAGTACCTTCCTGATACAGTACCTTCCTGATACAGTACCTTCCCCCTGATACAGTACCTTCCCCCTGATACAGTACCTTCCCCCTGATACAGTACCTTCCCCCTGATACAGTATTTTCCCCTGATACAGTACCTTCCCCCTGATACAGTACCTTCCCCCTGATACAGTACCTTCCCCCTGATACAGTACCTTCCCCCTGATACAGTACCTTCCCCCTGATACAGTACCTTTCCCTTGATACAGTACCTTCCTGATACAGTACCTTTCCCCTGATACAGTACCTTTCCCCTGATACAGTACCTTCCCCCTGATACAGTACCTTCCTGATACAGTACCTTCCCCCTGATACAGTACTTTCCCCTGATACAGTACCTTTCCCCTGATACAGTACCTTCCCCCTGATACAGTACCTTCCTGATACAGTACCTTCCCCCTGATACAGTACTTTCCCCTGTTACAGTACCTTCCCCCTGATACAGTACCTTCCTCCTCCTCAGCTGCTGAACTGCATCATGGACATGGTGGAGAAGACGAGGCGTTCTCTCACCGTGCTGCGGCGCTGCCAGGAGGCCGACAGGGAGGAGCTTAACTACTGGATCAGACGATACAGCGATGCGGACGACCTGAAAAAAGCCAGCAGGACCCAGAGCAGACAGCACAGTCCTACAGGACAGGACGACCTCACTACAGGTATAACTATCTACATTATAGTGTCAGTTATCAGACAGGATGACCTCACTACAGGTATAACTATCTACATTATAGTGTAGTATCAGTTATCAGACAGGACCCAGAGCAGACAGCACAGTCCTACAGGACAGGACGACCTCACTACAGGTATAACTATCTACATTATAGTGTAGTATCAGTTATCAGACAGGATGACCTCACTACAGGTATAACTATCTACATTATAGTGTAGTATCAGTTATCAGACAGGACCCAGAGCAGACAGCACAGTCCTACAGGACAGGATGACCTCACTACAGATATAACTATCTACATTATAGTATCAGTTATCAGACAGGACCCAGAGCAGACAGCACAGTCCTACAGGACAGGATGACCTCACTACAGGTATAACTATATACATTATAGTGTAGTATCAGTTATCAGACAGGATGACCTCACTACAGGTATAACTATCTACATTATAGTATCAGTTATCAGACAGGATGACCTCACTACAGGTATAACTATCTACATTATAGTATCAGTTATCAGACAGGACCCAGAGCAGACAGCACAGTCCTACAGGACAGGACGACCTCACTACAGGTATAACTATCTACATTATAGTATCAGTTATCAGACAGGATGACCTCACTACAGGTGTAACTATCTACATTATAGTGTAGTATCAGTTATCAGACAGGATGACCTCACTACAGGTATAACTATCTACATTATAGTGTAGTATCAGTTATCAGACAGGATGACCTCACTACAGGTGTAACTATCTACATTATAGTATAGTATCAGTTATCAGACAGGATGACCTCACTACAGGTATAACTATCTACATTATAGTATCAGTTATCAGACAGGATGACCTCACTACAGGTATAACTATCTACATTATAGTGTAGTATCAGTTATCAGACAGGATGACCTCACTACAGGTATAACTATCTACATTATAGTGTAGTATCAGTTATCAGACAGGATGACCTCACTACAGGTGTAACTATCTACATTATAGTATAGTATCAGTTATCAGACAGGATGACCTCACTACAGGTATAACTATCTACATTATAGTATCAGTTATCAGACAGGATGACCTCACTACAGGTATAACTAGCTACATTATAGTATCAGTTATCAGACAGGACCCAGAGCAGACAGCACAGTCCTACAGGACAGGACGACCTCACTACAGGTATAACTATCTACATTATAGTATCAGTTATCAGACAGGATGACCTCACTACAGGTGTAACTATCTACATTATAGTGTAGTATCAGACAGGATGACCTCACTACAGGTATAACTATCTACATTATAGTGTAGTATCAGTTATCAGACAGGATGACCTCACTACAGGTGTAACTATCTACATTATAGTATAGTATCAGTTATCAGACAGGATGACCTCACTACAGGTATAACTATCTACATTATAGTATCAGTTATCAGACAGGATGACCTCACTACAGGTATAACTATCTACATTATAGTGTAGTATCAGTTATCAGACAGGATGACCTCACTACAGGTGTAACTATCTACATTATAGTATAGTATCAGTTATCAGACAGGACGACCTCACTACAGGTATAACTATCTACATTATAGTATCAGTTATCAGACAGGATGACCTCACTACAGGTATAACTATCTACATTATAGTGTAGTATCAGTTATCAGACAGGACGACCTCACTACAGGTATAACTATCTACATTATAGTATCAGTTATCAGACAGGATGACCTCACTACAGGTATAACTATCTACATTATAGTGTAGTATCAGTTATCAGACAGGATGACCTCACTACAGGTATAACTATCTACATTATAGTATAGTATCAGTTATCAGACAGGATGACCTCACTACAGGTATAACTATCTACATTATAGTATCAGTTATCAGATAGGATGACCTCACAACAGGTATAACTATCTACATTATAGTATCAGTTATCAGACAGGATGACCTCACTACAGGTGTAACTATCTACATTATAGTATCAGTTATCAGACAGGATGACCTCACTACAGGTGTAACTATCTACATTATAGTATAGTATCAGTTATCAGACAGGACGACCTCACTACAGGTATAACTATCTACATTATAGTATCAGTTATCAGACAGGATGACCTCACTACAGGTATAACTATCTACATTATAGTATCAGTTATCAGACAGGATGACCTCACTACAGGTATAACTATCTACATTATAGTATCAGTTATCAGACAGGATGACCTCACTACAGGTATAACTATCTACATTATAGTATCAGTTATCAGACAGGATGACCTCACTACAGGTATAACTATCTACATTATAGTATAGTATCAGTTATCAGACAGGACGACCTCACTACAGCTATAACTATCTACATTATAGTATCAGTTATCAGACAGGATGACCTCACTACAGGTATAACTATCTACATTATAGTGTAGTATCAGTTATCAAACAGGATGACCTCACTACAGGTGTAACTATCTACATTATAGTATAGTATCAGTTATCAGACAGGATGACCTCACTACAGGTATAACTATCTACATTATAGTATCAGTTATCAGACAGGATGACCTCACTACAGGTATAACTATCTACATTATAGTGTAGTATCAGTTATCAAACAGGATGACCTCACTACAGGTGTAACTATCTACATTATAGTATAGTATCAGTTATCAGACAGGATGACCTCACTACAGGTATAACTATCTACATTATAGTATCAGTTATCAGACAGGATGACCTCACTACAGGTATAACTAGCTACATTATAGTATCAGTTATCAGACAGGACCCAGAGCAGACAGCACAGTCCTACAGGACAGGACGACCTCACTACAGGTATAACTATCTACATTATAGTATCAGTTATCAGACAGGATGACCTCACTACAGGTGTAACTATCTACATTATAGTGTAGTATCAGTTATCAGACAGGATGACCTCACTACAGGTATAACTATCTACATTATAGTGTAGTATCAGTTATCAGACAGGATGACCTCACTACAGGTGTAACTATCTACATTATAGTATAGTATCAGTTATCAGACAGGATGACCTCACTACAGGTATAACTATCTACATTATAGTATCAGTTATCAGACAGGATGACCTCACTACAGGTATAACTATCTACATTATAGTGAAGTATCAGTTATCAGACAGGGTGTCCTCACTACAGGTGTAACTATCTACATTATAGTATCAGTTATCAGACAGGATGACCTCACTACAGGTATAACTATCTACATTATAGTGTAGTATCAGTTATCAGACAGGATGACCTCACTACAGGTATAACTATCTACATTATAGTATCAGTTATCAGACAGGATGACCTCACTACAGGTATAACTATCTACATTATAGTATCAGTTATCAGACAGGACCCAGAGCAGACAGCACAGTCCTACAGGACAGGACGACCTCACTACAGGTATAACTATCTACATTATAGTATCAGTTATCAGACAGGATGACCTCACTACAGGTGTAACTATCTACATTATAGTGTAGTATCAGTTATCAGACAGGATGACCTCACTACAGGTATAACTATCTACATTATAGTGTAGTATCAGTTATCAGACAGGATGACCTCACTACAGGTGTAACTATCTACATTATAGTATAGTATCAGTTATCAGACAGGATGACCTCACTACAGGTATAACTATCTACATTATAGTATCAGTTATCAGACAGGATGACCTCACTACAGGTATAACTATCTACATTATAGTGTAGTATCAGTTATCAGACAGGATGACCTCACTACAGGTGTAACTATCTACATTATAGTATCAGTTATCAGACAGGATGACCTCACTACAGGTATAACTATCTACATTATAGTATCAGTTATCAGACAGGATGACCTCACTACAGGTATAACTATCTACATTATAGTGTAGTATCAGTTATCAGACAGGATGACCTCACTACAGGTATAACTATCTACATTATAGTGTAGTATCAGTTATCAGACAGGATGACCTCACTACAGGTGTAACTATCTACATTATAGTATAGTATCAGTTATCAGACAGGATGACCTCACTACAGGTATAACTATCTACATTATAGTATCAGTTATCAGACAGGATGACCTCACTACAGGTATAACTAGCTACATTATAGTATCAGTTATCAGACAGGACCCAGAGCAGACAGCACAGTCCTACAGGACAGGACGACCTCACTACAGGTATAACTATCTACATTATAGTATCAGTTATCAGACAGGATGACCTCACTACAGGTGTAACTATCTACATTATAGTGTAGTATCAGTTATCAGACAGGATGACCTCACTACAGGTATAACTATCCACATTATAGTGTAGTATCAGTTATCAGACAGGATGACCTCACTACAGGTGTAACCATCTACATTATAGTATCAGTTATCAGACAGGATGACCTCACTACAGGTATAACTATCTACATTATAGTGTAGTATCAGTTATCAGACAGGATGACCTCACTACAGGTGTAACTATCTACATTATAGAATCAGTTATCAGACAGGATGACCTCACTACAGGTATAACTATCTACATTATAGTGTAGTATCAGTTATCAGACAGGATGACCTCACTACAGGTATAACTATCTACATTATAGTATCAGTTATCAGACAGGATGACCTCACTACAGGTATAACTATCTACATTATAGTATCAGTTATCAGACAGGACCCAGAGCAGACAGCACAGTCCTACAGGACAGGACGACCTCACTACAGGTATAACTATCTACATTATAGTATCAGTTATCAGACAGGATGACCTCACTACAGGTGTAACTATCTACATTATAGTGTAGTATCAGTTATCAGACAGGATGACCTCACTACAGGTATAACTATCTACATTATAGTGTAGTATCAGTTATCAGACAGGATGACCTCACTACAGGTGTAACTATCTACATTATAGTATAGTATCAGTTATCAGACAGGATGACCTCACTACAGGTATAACTATCTACATTATAGTATCAGTTATCAGACAGGATGACCTCACTACAGGTATAACTATCTACATTATAGTGTAGTATCAGTTATCAGACAGGATGACCTCACTACAGGTATAACTATCTACATTATAGTATCAGTTATCAGACAGGATGACCTCACTACAGGTATAACTATCTACATTATAGTGTAGTATCAGTTATCAGACAGGATGACCTCACTACAGGTATAACTATCTACATTATAGTGTAGTATCAGTTATCAGACAGGATGACCTCACTACAGGTGTAACTATCTACATTATAGTATAGTATCAGTTATCAGACAGGATGACCTCACTACAGGTATAACTATCTACATTATAGTATCAGTTATCAGACAGGATGACCTCACTACAGGTATAACTAGCTACATTATAGTATCAGTTATCAGACAGGACCCAGAGCATACAGCACAGTCCTACAGGACAGGACGACCTCACTACAGGTATAACTATCTACATTATAGTATCAGTTATCAGACAGGATGACCTCACTACAGGTGTAACTATCTACATTATAGTGTAGTATCAGTTATCAGACAGGATGACCTCACTACAGGTATAACTATCCACATTATAGTGTAGTATCAGTTATCAGACAGGATGACCTCACTACAGGTGTAACCATCTACATTATAGTATCAGTTATCAGACAGGATGACCTCACTACAGGTATAACTATCTACATTATAGTGTAGTATCAGTTATCAGACAGGATGACCTCACTACAGGTGTAACTATCTACATTATAGAATCAGTTATCAGACAGGATGACCTCACTACAGGTATAACTATCTACATTATAGTGTAGTATCAGTTATCAGACAGGATGACCTCACTACAGGTATAACTATCTACATTATAGTATCAGTTATCAGACAGGATGACCTCACTACAGGTATAACTATCTACATTATAGTATCAGTTATCAGACAGGACCCAGAGCAGACAGCACAGTCCTACAGGACAGGACGACCTCACTACAGGTATAACTATCTACATTATAGTATCAGTTATCAGACAGGATGACCTCACTACAGGTGTAACTATCTACATTATAGTGTAGTATCAGTTATCAGACAGGATGACCTCACTACAGGTATAACTATCTACATTATAGTGTAGTATCAGTTATCAGACAGGATGACCTCACTACAGGTGTAACTATCTACATTATAGTATAGTATCAGTTATCAGACAGGATGACCTCACTACAGGTATAACTATCTACATTATAGTATCAGTTATCAGACAGGATGACCTCACTACAGGTATAACTATCTACATTATAGTGTAGTATCAGTTATCAGACAGGATGACCTCACTACAGGTGTAACTATCTACATTATAGTGTCAGTTATCAGACAGGACGACCTCACTACAGGTATAACTATCTACATTATAGTGTCAGTTATCAGACAGGATGACCTCACTACAGGTATAACTATCTACATTATAGTATCAGTTATCAGACAGGATGACCTCACTACAGGTATAACTATCTACATTATAGTATCAGTTATCAGACAGGATGACCTCACTACAGGTATAACTATCTACATTATAGTATCAGTTATCAGACAGGATGACCTCACTACAGGTATAACTATCTACATTATAGTATCAGTTATCAGACAGGATGACCTCACTACAGGTATAACTATCTACATTATAGTATCAGTTATCAGACAGGATGACCTCACTACAGGTATAACTATCTACATTATAGTATCAGTTATCAGACAGGATGACCTCACTACAGGTATAACTATCTACATTATAGTATAGTATCAGTTATCAGACAGGACGACCTCACTACAGCTATAACTATCTACATTATAGTATCAGTTATCAGACAGGATGACCTCACTACAGGTATAACTATCTACATTATAGTATAGTATCAGTTATCAGACAGGATGACCTCACTACAGATATAACAATCTACATTATAGTATCAGTTATCAGACAGGACGACCTCACTACAGGTATAACTATCTACATTATAGTATAGTATCAGTTATCAGACAGGACGACCTCACTACAGGTATAACTATCTACATTATAGTATCAGTTATCAGACAGGATGACCTCACTACAGGTATAACTATCTACATTATAGTGTAGTATCAGTTATCAGACAGGATGACCTCACTACAGGTATAACTATCTACATTATAGTGTAGTATCAGTTATCAGACAGGATGACCTCACTACAGGTATAACTATCTAGATTATAGTGTCAGTTATCAGACAGGACGACCTCACTACAGGTGTAACTATCTACATTATAGTATCAGTTATCAGACAGGATGACCTCACTACAGGTATAACTATCTACATTATAGTAATCAGACAGGATGACCTCACTACAGGTATAACTATCTACATTATAGTATCAGTTATCAGACAGGATGACCTCACTACAGGTATAACTATCTACATTATAGTATCAGTTATCAGACAGGATGACCTCACTACAGGTATAACTATCTACATTATAGTGTAGTATCAGTTATCAGACAGGACGACCTCACTACAGGTATAACTATCTACATTATAGTGTAGTATCAGTTATCAGACAGGATGACCTCACTACAGGTATAACTATCTACATTATAGTATCAGTTATCAGACAGGATGACCTCACTACAGGTATAACTATCTACATTATAGTGTAGTATCAGTTATCAGACAGGACGACCTCACTACAGGTATAACTATCTACATTATAGTGTAGTATCAGTTATCAGACAGGATGACCTCACTACAGGTATAACTATCTACATTATAGTATCAGTTATCAGACAGGATGACCTCACTACAGGTATAACTATCTACATTATAGTATCAGTTATCAGACAGGACGACCTCACTACAGGTATAACTATCTGCATTATAGTATCAGTTATCAGACAGAATGACCTCACTACAGGTATAACTATCTACATTATAGTATCAGTTATCAGACAGGATGACCTCACTACAGGTATAACTATCTACATTATAGTATCAGTTATCAGACAGGACCCAGAGCAGACAGCACAGTCCTACAGGACAGGACGACCTCACTTCAGGTATAACTATCTACATTATAGTGTAGTATCAGTTATCAGACAGGACGACCTCACTACAGGTATAACTATCTACATTATAGTGTCAGTTATCAGACAGGACGACCTCACTACAGGTGTAACTATCTACATTATAGTATCAGTTATCAGACAGGATGACCTCACTACAGGTATAACTATCTACATTATAGTGTAGTATCAGTTATCAGACAGGATGACCTCACTACAGGTATAACTATCTACATTATAGTGTCAGTTATCAGACAGGACGACCTCACTACAGGTGTAACTATCTACATTATAGTATCAGTTATCAGACAGGATGACCTCACTACAGGTATAACTATCTACATTATAGTAATCAGACAGGATGACCTCACTACAGGTATAACTATCTACATTATAGTATCAGTTATCAGACAGGATGACCTCACTACAGGTATAACTATCTACATTATAGTGTAGTATCAGTTATCAGACAGGACGACCTCACTACAGGTATAACTATCTACATTATAGTGTAGTATCAGTTATCAGACAGGATGACCTCACTACAGGTATAACTATCTACATTATAGTATCAGTTATCAGACA
>NC_088399.1:101648703-101651203 GCF_034236695.1 Oncorhynchus nerka | reverse complement strand
GATAGTATTAACACACAGTCACAGACTATTAACCCACAGTTAGAGTATTAACCCACAGTTACAGAGAGTATTAACACACAGTCACATAGTATTAACCCACAGTTAGGGAGTATTAGCCCACAGTTACAGAGAGTATTAACCCACAGTTACAGAGAGTATTAACCCACAGTTACAGAGAGTATTAACCCACAATTACAGAGTATTAACCCACAGTTACAGAGATTATTAACCCACAGTTACAGAGAGTATTAACCCACAGTTACAGAGAGTATTAACCCACAGTTACGGAGAGTATTAACCCACAGTTAGAGAGTATTAACCCACAGTTAGAGAGTATTAACCCACAGTTGCAGAGTATTAACCCACAGTTACAGAGAGTATTAACCCACAGTTACATAGAGTATTAATCCACAGTTACAGAGTTTTAACCCACAGTTACAGAGTATTAACCCACAGTTACAGAGAGTATTAACCCACAATTGCAGAGTATTAACCCACAGTTACAGACTATTAACCCACAGTTACAGAGAGTATTAACTCACAGTTACAGAGTACTAACACACAGTTACAAAGTACTAACCCACAGTCACAAAGTATTAACCCACAGTTACAGAGTACTAAACCACAGTTACAGAGTATTAACCCACAGTTACAGAGTGTTATCCCACAGTTACAGAGTATTAACCCACAGCTACGGAGAGTATTAACCCACAGTTACAGAGAGTATTAACCCACAGTTACAGAGAGTATTAACCCACAGTTACAGAGTATTAAACCACAGTTACAGAGTATTAACCCACAGTTACAGAGTATTAACCCACAGTTACAGAGTATTAACCCACAGTTACGGAGAGTATTAACCCACAGTTACAGAGAGTATTAACCCACAGTTACAGAGAGTATTAACCCACAGTTACAGAGAGTATTAACCCACAGTTAGAGAGAGTATTAACCCACAGCTACAGAGTATTAACCCACAGTTACAGAGTATTAACCCACAGTTACGGAGAGTATTAACCCACAGTTACAGAGAGTATTAACCCACAGTTAGAGTATTAACCCACAGTTACAGAGAGTATTAACCCACAGTTGCAGAGTGTTAACCCACAATTGCAGAGTATTAACCCACAGTTACAGAGTATTAACCCACAGTTACAGAGAGTGTTAACCCACAGTTACAGAGTATTAAACCACAGTTACAGAGTATTAACCCACAGTTACAGAGTATTAACCCACAGTTACAGAGTATTAAACCACAGTTACAAAGTATTAAACCACAGTTACAGAGAGTATTAACCCACAGTTAGAGTATTAACCCACAGTTACAGAGTATTAACCCACATTTACAGAGTATTAACCCACAGTTACAGAGTATTAACCCACATTTACAGAGTATTAACCCACAGTTAGAGTATTAACCCACAGTTACAGAGTATTAACCCACATTTACAGAGTATTAACCCACAGTTACAGAGAGTATTAACCCACAGTTACAGAGTACTAACCCACAATTGCAGAGTATTAACCCACATTTACAGAGTATTAACCCACAGTTACAGAGAGTATTAACCCACAGTTACAGAGTACTAAACCACAGTTACAAAGTACTAACCCACAGTTACAAAGTATTAACCCACAGTTACAGAGTACTAACCCACAGTTACAGAGTATTAACCCACAGTTACAGAGTATTAATCCACAGTTACAGGGTATTAACCCACAGTTACAGAGAGTATTAACCCACAGTTACAGAGTATTAACCCACAGTTACAGAGAATATTAACCCACAGTTACAGAGAGTATTAACCCACAGTTACAGAGAGTATTAACCCACAGTTACAGAGTACTAACCCACAGTTACAAAGTATTAACCCACAGTTACAGAGTACTAACCAACAGTTACAGAGTATTAACCCAAGTTACAGAGAGTATTAACCCACAGTTAGAGAGATTATTAACCCACAGCTACAGAGTATTAACCCAAGTTACAGAGAGTATTAACCCACAGTTACAGAGTATTAACCCACAGTTACAGAGTATTAACCCACAGTTAGAGTATTAACCCACAGTTACAGAGTATTAACCCACAGTTACAGAGTATTAACCCACAGTTACAGAAAGTATTAACCCACAGTTACAGAGAGTATTAACCCACAGTTACAGAGAGTATTATCCCACAATTAAAGATAGTATTAACACACGGTCACAGATAGTATTAACCCACAGTTACAGAGAGTATTAACACACAGTCACAGAGTATTAACCCACAGTTACAGTGTATTAACCCACAGTTACAGAGTATTAACCCACAGTTACAGAGTATTAACCCACAGTTACAGAGAATTAACCCACAGTTAGGGAGTATTAGCCCACAGTTACAGAGAGTATTAACCCACAGTTACAGAGAGTATTAACCCACAGTTAGAGAGTATTAACCCACAGTTAGAGAGTATTAACCCACAGTTACAGAGTGTTAACCCACAGTTACAGAGCGTATTAA
>NC_088399.1:101611203-101646203 GCF_034236695.1 Oncorhynchus nerka | reverse complement strand
CCCTAACCCCTAAACCTAACCCCTAATCCCTAACCCCAAACCCTAACCCATAACCCTAACCCTAACCCTAACCCCAAACCCTAACCCATAACCCTAACCCTTATCCTAACCCCTAACCCCTAACCCTAGGGCTCCAGAAGGGTTATGGGAGTTATTTTATAACTCTTTTATTCAACCTTTATTTTATCACAGAGTCATACTGAGACACAGATGAGGCCTAAATGACAGAAAATACACACCTTTGGGAAAGTATTCAGACCCCTTCGTCCATAAAATCAGCATTCTACACATAATGAAAAAGCGAAAACGGGTTTTTAGATTTTTTTTGCCAATTTATTAAAATAAAAAACAAATACCTTATTTCCATAATTATTCAGACACTTTGCTGTGAGACTCGAAATTGAGCTCAGGTGTATCCTGTTTCCATTGATCATCCTCGAGATGTTTCTTCAACTTGATTTGAGTCCACCTGCGGTGAATTAAATTGATTGGACATGATCTTGAAAGGCACACACCTGTCTATATAAGGTCCCACAGCTGACAGTGAATGTCAGAGCAAAAACCAAGCCATGAGGTCGAAGAAATTGTCCGTAGAGCTGAGAGACAGGATTGTATCGAGGCACAGATCTGGGGAAGGGTGCCAAAACATTTCTGCAGCATTGAAGGTCCACAAGAACACATTGGCCTCCATCATTCTTAAATGGAAGAAGTTTGGAAAAACCAATACTCTTCCTAGAGCTGGCCGCCTGCCAAACTGAGCAGGGCCTTGGTCAGGAAGATAACCAAGAACCCGATGGTCACTCTGACAGAGCTCCAGAGTTCCTCTGTGTAGATGGGAGAAAGACAGTACTAAAGACAGTAATGAAGACGGTACTAAAGACAGTACTGAAGACAGTTGACAGTACTGAAGACGGTACTGAAGACAGTAGAGAGTACTAAAGACAGTAGACAGTACTAAAGACAGTAAAGAAGACAGTACTGAAGACAGTAGACCGTACTAAAGACAGTAGACCGTACTAAAGACAGTAGACAGTACTGAAGACAGTAGACAGTACTGAAGACAGTAGACAGTACTGAAGACAGTAGACAGTACTAAAGACAGTACTGAAGACAGTACTGAAGACAGTAGACAGTACTAAAGACAGTACTGAAGACAGTAGACAGTACTGAAGACGGTACTAAAGACAGTAGACAGTACTAAAGACAGTACTGAAGACAGTACTAAAGACAGTACTAAAGAGAGTAGACAGTACTGAAGACAGTAGACAGTACTAAAGACAGTACTGAAGACAGTGGACCGTACTAAAGACAGGACTAAAGAGAGTAGACAGTACTGAAGACAGTAGACAGTACTGAAGACGGTACTGAAGACGGTACTGAAGACAGTAGACAGTAGACCGTACTAAAGACGGTAGACCGTACTAAAGACAGTAGACCGTACTAAAGACAGTAGACCGTACTAAAGACTGTACTGAAGACAGTAGACAGGACTAAAGAGAGTAGAGAGTACTGAAGACAGTAGACAGTACTGAAGATGGTACTGAAGACAGTACTAAAGACGGTACTAAAGAGAGTAGACAGTACTGAAGACAGTACTAAAGAGAGTAGACAGTACTGAAGACAGTACTAAAGAGAGTAGACAGTACTGAAGACAGTAGACAGTACTAAAGACAGTACTAAAGACTGTACTAAAGACAGTAGACCGTACTAAAGACAGTAGACCGTACTAAAGACAGTAGACAGTACTGAAGACAGTAGACAGTACTGAAGACAGTAGACAGTACTAAAGACAGTACTAAAGACAGTACTGAAGACTGTAGACAGTACTGAAGACAGTAGACAGTACTGAAGACAGTACTAAAGACAGTACTGAAGACAGTAGCCAGTACTAAAGACAGTACTAAAGACTGTACTGAAGACAGTACTAAAGACAGTAGACAGTACTGAAGACGGTACTAAAGACAGTAGACAGTACTAAAGACAGTACTGAAGACAGTACTAAAGACAGTACTAAAGAGAGTAGACAGTACTGAAGACAGTAGACAGTACTAAAGACAGTACTGAAGACAGTGGACCGTACTAAAGACAGGACTAAAGAGAGTAGACAGTACTGAAGACAGTAGACAGTACTGAAGACGGTACTGAAGACGGTACTGAAGACAGTAGACAGTAGACCGTACTAAAGACGGTAGACCGTACTAAAGACAGTAGACCGTACTAAAGACAGTAGACCGTACTAAAGACTGTACTGAAGACAGTAGACAGGACTAAAGAGAGTAGAGAGTACTGAAGACAGTAGACAGTACTGAAGATGGTACTGAAGACAGTACTAAAGACGGTACTAAAGAGAGTAGACAGTACTGAAGACAGTACTAAAGAGAGTAGACAGTACTGAAGACAGTACTAAAGAGAGTAGACAGTACTGAAGACAGTAGACAGTACTAAAGACAGTACTAAAGACTGTACTAAAGACAGTAGACCGTACTAAAGACAGTAGACCGTACTAAAGACAGTAGACAGTACTGAAGACAGTAGACAGTACTGAAGACAGTAGACAGTACTAAAGACAGTACTAAAGACAGTACTGAAGACTGTAGACAGTACTGAAGACAGTACTGAAGACAGTAGACAGTACTGAAGACAGTACTAAAGACAGTACTGAAGACAGTAGCCAGTACTAAAGACAGTACTAAAGACTGTACTGAAGACAGTACTAAAGACTGTACTGAAGACAGTAGACAGTACTAAAGACAGTACTAAAGACAGTAGACAGTACTAAAGACAGTACTAAAGACAGTACTAAAGACAGTACTGAAGACAGTAGACAGTACTGAAGACAGTACTGAAGACAGTAGACAGTACTAAAGACAGTACTGAAGACAGTACTAAAGACAGTACTGAAGACAGTAGACAGTACTAAAGACAGTACTAAAGACAGTACTAAAGACAGTAGACAGTACTAAAGACAGTACTAAAGACAGTAGACCGTACTAAAGACAGTAGACCGTACTAAAGACTGTACTGAAGACAGTAGACAGGACTAAAGAGAGTAGAGAGTACTGAAGACAGTAGACAGTACTGAAGATGGTACTGAAGACAGTACTAAAGACGGTACTAAAGAGAGTAGACAGTACTGAAGACAGTACTAAAGAGAGTAGACAGTACTGAAGACAGTACTAAAGAGAGTAGACAGTACTGAAGACAGTAGACAGTACTAAAGACAGTACTAAAGACTGTACTAAAGACAGTAGACCGTACTAAAGACAGTAGACCGTACTAAAGACAGTAGACAGTACTGAAGACAGTAGACAGTACTGAAGACAGTAGACAGTACTAAAGACAGTACTAAAGACAGTACTGAAGACTGTAGACAGTACTGAAGACAGTACTGAAGACAGTAGACAGTACTGAAGACAGTACTAAAGACAGTACTGAAGACAGTAGCCAGTACTAAAGACAGTACTAAAGACTGTACTGAAGACAGTACTAAAGACTGTACTGAAGACAGTAGACAGTACTGAAGACGGTACTAAAGACAGTAGACAGTACTAAAGACAGTACTGAAGACAGTACTAAAGACAGTACTAAAGAGAGTAGACAGTACTGAAGACAGTAGACAGTACTAAAGACAGTACTGAAGACAGTGGACCGTACTAAAGACAGGACTAAAGAGAGTAGACAGTACTGAAGACAGTAGACAGTACTGAAGACGGTACTGAAGACGGTACTGAAGACAGTAGACAGTAGACCGTACTAAAGACGGTAGACCGTACTAAAGACAGTAGACCGTACTAAAGACAGTAGACCGTACTAAAGACTGTACTGAAGACAGTAGACAGGACTAAAGAGAGTAGAGAGTACTGAAGACAGTAGACAGTACTGAAGATGGTACTAAAGACGGTACTAAAGAGAGTAGACAGTACTGAAGACAGTACTAAAGAGAGTAGACAGTACTGAAGACAGTACTAAAGAGAGTAGACAGTACTGAAGACAGTAGACAGTACTAAAGACAGTACTAAAGACTGTACTAAAGACAGTAGACCGTACTAAAGACAGTAGACCGTACTAAAGACAGTAGACAGTACTGAAGACAGTAGACAGTACTGAAGACAGTAGACAGTACTAAAGACAGTACTAAAGACAGTACTGAAGACTGTAGACAGTACTGAAGACAGTAGACAGTACTGAAGACAGTACTAAAGACAGTACTGAAGACAGTAGCCAGTACTAAAGACAGTACTAAAGACTGTACTGAAGACAGTACTAAAGACTGTACTGAAGACAGTAGACAGTACTGAAGACGGTACTAAAGACAGTAGACAGTACTAAAGACAGTACTGAAGACAGTACTAAAGACAGTACTAAAGAGAGTAGACAGTACTGAAGACAGTAGACAGTACTAAAGACAGTACTGAAGACAGTGGACCGTACTAAAGACAGGACTAAAGAGAGTAGACAGTACTGAAGACAGTAGACAGTACTGAAGACGGTACTGAAGACGGTACTGAAGACAGTAGACAGTAGACCGTACTAAAGACGGTAGACCGTACTAAAGACAGTAGACCGTACTAAAGACAGTAGACCGTACTAAAGACTGTACTGAAGACAGTAGACAGGACTAAAGAGAGTAGAGAGTACTGAAGACAGTAGACAGTACTGAAGATGGTACTGAAGACAGTACTAAAGACGGTACTAAAGAGAGTAGACAGTACTGAAGACAGTACTAAAGAGAGTAGACAGTACTGAAGACAGTACTAAAGAGAGTAGACAGTACTGAAGACAGTAGACAGTACTAAAGACAGTACTAAAGACTGTACTAAAGACAGTAGACCGTACTAAAGACAGTAGACCGTACTAAAGACAGTAGACAGTACTGAAGACAGTAGACAGTACTGAAGACAGTAGACAGTACTAAAGACAGTACTAAAGACAGTACTGAAGACTGTAGACAGTACTGAAGACAGTACTGAAGACAGTAGACAGTACTGAAGACAGTACTAAAGACAGTACTGAAGACAGTAGCCAGTACTAAAGACAGTACTAAAGACTGTACTGAAGACAGTACTAAAGACTGTACTGAAGACAGTAGACAGTACTAAAGACAGTACTAAAGACAGTAGACAGTACTAAAGACAGTACTAAAGACAGTACTAAAGACAGTACTGAAGACAGTAGACAGTACTGAAGACAGTACTGAAGACAGTAGACAGTACTAAAGACAGTACTGAAGACAGTACTAAAGACAGTACTGAAGACAGTAGACAGTACTAAAGACAGTACTAAAGACAGTACTAAAGACAGTAGACAGTACTAAAGACAGTACTAAAGACAGTAGACCGTACTAAAGACAGTAGACCGTACTAAAGACTGTACTGAAGACAGTAGACAGGACTAAAGAGAGTAGAGAGTACTGAAGACAGTAGACAGTACTGAAGATGGTACTGAAGACAGTACTAAAGACGGTACTAAAGAGAGTAGACAGTACTGAAGACAGTACTAAAGAGAGTAGACAGTACTGAAGACAGTACTAAAGAGAGTAGACAGTACTGAAGACAGTAGACAGTACTAAAGACAGTACTAAAGACTGTACTAAAGACAGTAGACCGTACTAAAGACAGTAGACCGTACTAAAGACAGTAGACAGTACTGAAGACAGTAGACAGTACTGAAGACAGTAGACAGTACTAAAGACAGTACTAAAGACAGTACTGAAGACTGTAGACAGTACTGAAGACAGTACTGAAGACAGTAGACAGTACTGAAGACAGTACTAAAGACAGTACTGAAGACAGTAGCCAGTACTAAAGACAGTACTAAAGACTGTACTGAAGACAGTACTAAAGACTGTACTGAAGACAGTAGACAGTACTGAAGACGGTACTAAAGACAGTAGACAGTACTAAAGACAGTACTGAAGACAGTACTAAAGACAGTACTAAAGAGAGTAGACAGTACTGAAGACAGTAGACAGTACTAAAGACAGTACTGAAGACAGTGGACCGTACTAAAGACAGGACTAAAGAGAGTAGACAGTACTGAAGACAGTAGACAGTACTGAAGACGGTACTGAAGACGGTACTGAAGACAGTAGACAGTAGACCGTACTAAAGACGGTAGACCGTACTAAAGACAGTAGACCGTACTAAAGACAGTAGACCGTACTAAAGACTGTACTGAAGACAGTAGACAGGACTAAAGAGAGTAGAGAGTACTGAAGACAGTAGACAGTACTGAAGATGGTACTGAAGACAGTACTAAAGACGGTACTAAAGAGAGTAGACAGTACTGAAGACAGTACTAAAGAGAGTAGACAGTACTGAAGACAGTACTAAAGAGAGTAGACAGTACTGAAGACAGTAGACAGTACTAAAGACAGTACTAAAGACTGTACTAAAGACAGTAGACCGTACTAAAGACAGTAGACCGTACTAAAGACAGTAGACAGTACTGAAGACAGTAG
This sequence comes from Oncorhynchus nerka, assembly GCF_034236695.1. NCBI lineage: Eukaryota > Metazoa > Chordata > Actinopteri > Salmoniformes > Salmonidae > Oncorhynchus > Oncorhynchus nerka. Next base: position 101,639,743 of record NC_088399.1, on the reverse strand, counting down.
ACAGTACTGAAGACAGTAGACAGTACTAAAGACAGTACTGAAGACTGTAGACAGTACTGAAGACAGTACTGAAGACAGTAGACAGTACTGAAGACAGTACTAAAGACAGTACTGAAGACAGTAGCCAGTACTAAAGACAGTACTAAAGACTGTACTGAAGACAGTACTAAAGACTGTACTGAAGACAGTAGACAGTACTAAAGACAGTACTAAAGACAGTAGACAGTACTAAAGACAGTACTAAAGACAGTACTAAAGACAGTACTGAAGACAGTAGACAGTACTGAAGACAGTACTAAAGACAGTACTGAAGACTGTAGACAGTACTGAAGACAGTAGACAGTACTGAAGACAGTACTAAAGACAGTACTGAAGACAGTAGCCAGTACTAAAGACAGTACTAAAGACTGTACTGAAGACAGTACTAAAGACTGTACTGAAGACAGTAGACAGTACTGAAGACGGTACTAAAGACAGTAGACAGTACTAAAGACAGTACTGAAGACAGTACTAAAGACAGTACTAAAGAGAGTAGACAGTACTGAAGACAGTAGACAGTACTAAAGACAGTACTGAAGACAGTGGACCGTACTAAAGACAGGACTAAAGAGAGTAGACAGTACTGAAGACAGTAGACAGTACTGAAGACGGTACTGAAGACGGTACTGAAGACAGTAGACAGTAGACCGTACTAAAGACGGTAGACCGTACTAAAGACAGTAGACCGTACTAAAGACAGTAGACCGTACTAAAGACTGTACTGAAGACAGTAGACAGGACTAAAGAGAGTAGAGAGTACTGAAGACAGTAGACAGTACTGAAGATGGTACTGAAGACAGTACTAAAGACGGTACTAAAGAGAGTAGACAGTACTGAAGACAGTACTAAAGAGAGTAGACAGTACTGAAGACAGTACTAAAGAGAGTAGACAGTACTGAAGACAGTAGACAGTACTAAAGACAGTACTAAAGACTGTACTAAAGACAGTAGACCGTACTAAAGACAGTAGACCGTACTAAAGACAGTAGACAGTACTGAAGACAGTAGACAGTACTGAAGACAGTAGACAGTACTAAAGACAGTACTAAAGACAGTACTGAAGACTGTAGACAGTACTGAAGACAGTACTGAAGACAGTAGACAGTACTGAAGACAGTACTAAAGACAGTACTGAAGACAGTAGCCAGTACTAAAGACAGTACTAAAGACTGTACTGAAGACAGTACTAAAGACTGTACTGAAGACAGTAGACAGTACTAAAGACAGTACTAAAGACAGTAGACAGTACTAAAGACAGTACTAAAGACAGTACTAAAGACAGTACTGAAGACAGTAGACAGTACTGAAGACAGTACTGAAGACAGTAGACAGTACTAAAGACAGTACTGAAGACAGTACTAAAGACAGTACTGAAGACAGTAGACAGTACTAAAGACAGTACTAAAGACAGTACTAAAGACAGTAGACAGTACTAAAGACAGTACTAAAGACAGTAGACCGTACTAAAGACAGTAGACCGTACTAAAGACTGTACTGAAGACAGTAGACAGGACTAAAGAGAGTAGAGAGTACTGAAGACAGTAGACAGTACTGAAGATGGTACTGAAGACAGTACTAAAGACGGTACTAAAGAGAGTAGACAGTACTGAAGACAGTACTAAAGAGAGTAGACAGTACTGAAGACAGTACTAAAGAGAGTAGACAGTACTGAAGACAGTAGACAGTACTAAAGACAGTACTAAAGACTGTACTAAAGACAGTAGACCGTACTAAAGACAGTAGACCGTACTAAAGACAGTAGACAGTACTGAAGACAGTAGACAGTACTGAAGACAGTAGACAGTACTAAAGACAGTACTAAAGACAGTACTGAAGACTGTAGACAGTACTGAAGACAGTACTGAAGACAGTAGACAGTACTGAAGACAGTACTAAAGACAGTACTGAAGACAGTAGCCAGTACTAAAGACAGTACTAAAGACTGTACTGAAGACAGTACTAAAGACTGTACTGAAGACAGTAGACAGTACTGAAGACGGTACTAAAGACAGTAGACAGTACTGAAGACAGTACTAAAGACAGTACTAAAGAGAGTAGACAGTACTGAAGACAGTAGACAGTACTAAAGACAGTACTGAAGACAGTGGACCGTACTAAAGACAGGACTAAAGAGAGTAGACAGTACTGAAGACAGTAGACAGTACTGAAGACGGTACTGAAGACGGTACTGAAGACAGTAGACAGTAGACCGTACTAAAGACGGTAGACCGTACTAAAGACAGTAGACCGTACTAAAGACAGTAGACCGTACTAAAGACTGTACTGAAGACAGTAGACAGGACTAAAGAGAGTAGAGAGTACTGAAGACAGTAGACAGTACTGAAGATGGTACTGAAGACAGTACTAAAGACGGTACTAAAGAGAGTAGACAGTACTGAAGACAGTACTAAAGAGAGTAGACAGTACTGAAGACAGTACTAAAGAGAGTAGACAGTACTGAAGACAGTAGACAGTACTAAAGACAGTACTAAAGACTGTACTAAAGACAGTAGACCGTACTAAAGACAGTAGACCGTACTAAAGACAGTAGACAGTACTGAAGACAGTAGACAGTACTGAAGACAGTAGACAGTACTAAAGACAGTACTAAAGACAGTACTGAAGACTGTAGACAGTACTGAAGACAGTACTGAAGACAGTAGACAGTACTGAAGACAGTACTAAAGACAGTACTGAAGACAGTAGCCAGTACTAAAGACAGTACTAAAGACTGTACTGAAGACAGTACTAAAGACTGTACTGAAGACAGTAGACAGTACTAAAGACAGTACTAAAGACAGTAGACAGTACTAAAGACAGTACTAAAGACAGTACTAAAGACAGTACTGAAGACAGTAGACAGTACTGAAGACAGTACTAAAGACAGTACTAAAGACAGTACTGAAGACAGTAGACAGTACTAAAGACAGTACTGAAGACAGTACTGAAGACAGTACTAAAGACAGTACTGAAGACAGTAGACAGTACTAAAGACAGTACTAAAGACAGTACTAAAGACAGTAGACAGTACTAAAGACAGTACTAAAGACAGTACTAAAGACAGTACTGAAGACAGTAGACAGTACTGAAGACAGTACTAAAGACAGTACTAAAGACAGTACTGAAGACAGTACTGAAGACAGTAGACAGTACTAAAGACAGTACTGAAGACAGTACTAAAGACAGTACTGAAGACAGTACTGAAGACAGTACTAAAGACAGTACTAAAGACAGTACTAAAGACAGTACTAAAGACAGTACTAAAGACAGTACTAAAGACAGTACTAAAGACAGTACTAAAGACAGTACTAAAGACAGTACTAAAGACAGTACTAAAGACAGTACTAAAGACAGTAAAGAAGACAGTACTGAAGACAGTAGACCGTACTAAAGACAGTAGACAGTACTAAAGACTGTACTAAAGACAGTAGACCGTACTAAAGACAGTAGACCGTACTAAAGACAGTACTGAAGACAGTAGACAGTACTGAAGACAGTACTGAAGACAGTAGACAGTACTAAAGACAGTACTGAAGACAGTAGACCGTACTAAAGACAGTAGACAGTAGACAGTACTAAAGACAGTACTAAAGACAGTACTGAAGACAGTAGACCGTACTAAAGACAGTAGACAGTACTAAAGACAGTACTGAAGACAGTAGACAGTACTGAAGACAGTAGACAGTACTAAAGACAGTACTGAAGACAGTAGACCGTACTAAAGAGAGTAGACAGTAGACAGTACTAAAGACAGTACTAAAGACAGTACTGAAGACAGTAGACAGTACTAAAGACAGTACTAAAGACAGTACTAAAGACAGTAGACAGTACTAAAGACAGTACTAAAGACAGTACTAAAGACAGTAGACAGTACTAAAGACAGTACTGAAGACAGTAGACAGTACTGAAGACAGTACTGAAGACAGTAGACCGTACTAAAGACAGTACTAAAGAGAGTAGACAGTACTGAAGACAGTAGACAGTACTGAAGACAGTACTAAAGACAGTAGACAGTAGACAGTACTAAAGACAGTACTGAAGACAGTAGACAGTACTAAAGACAGTAGACAGTACTAAAGACAGTACTAAAGACAGTACTAAAGACAGTAGACAGTACTAAAGACAGTACTGAAGACAGTACTGAAGACAGTACTGAAGACAGTAGACAGTACTAAAGACAGTACTAAAGAGAATAGACAGCACTGAAGACAGTAGACAGTACTAAAGATAGTACTAAAGACAGTACTGAAGACAGTAGACCGTACTAAAGACAGGACTAAAGAGAGTAGACAGTACTAAAGACGGTAGACAGTACTAAAGACGGTACTGAAGACAGTAGACCGTACTGAAGACAGTAGACCGTACTAAAGACAGTAGACCGTACTAAAGACAGTAGACAGTACTAAAGACAGTAGACAGTACTAAAGACAGTACTAAAGACAGTAGACAGTACTGAAGACAGTACTAAAGAGAGTAGACAGTACTGAAGACAGTAGACCGGACTAAAGAGAGTAGACAGTACTAAAGACAGTACTGAAGACAGTAGACAGTACTGAAGACAGTAGACAGTACTAAAGACAGTACTGAAGACAGTAGACAGTACTAAAGACAGTAGACAGTACTAAAGACAGTACTAAAGACAGTACTGAAGACAGTAGACAGTACTAAAGACAGTACTAAAGACAGTACTGAAGACAGTACTAAAGACAGTACTAAAGACAGTACTAAAGACAGTACTAAAGACAGTACTAAAGACAGTACTAAAGACAGTACTAAAGACAGTAAAGAAGACAGTACTTTAGACAGTAGACCGTACTAAAGACAGTAGACAGTACTAAAGACTGTACTAAAGACAGTAGACAGTACTGAAGACAGTACTGAAGACAGTAGACCGTACTAAAGACAGTACTAAAGAGAGTAGACAGTACTGAAGACAGTAGACAGTACTGAAGACAGTACTAAAGACAGTACTGAAGACAGTAGACAGTAGACAGTACTAAAGACAGTACTACAGTACTAAAGACAGTACTGAAGACAGTAGACAGTAGTAAAGACAGTAGACAGTACTAAAGACAGTACTAAAGACAGTAGACAGTACTAAAGACAGTACTAAAGACAGTACTGAAGACAGTACTGAAGACAGTAGACAGTACTAAAGACAGTACTAAAGAGAATAGACAGCACTGAAGACAGTAGACAGTACTAAAGACAGTACTGAAGACAGTAGACCGTACTAAAGACAGGACTAAAGAGAGTAGACAGTACTAAAGACAGTAGACAGTAGACAGTACTAAAGACAGTAGACAGTACTAAAGACAGTAGACAGTACTGAAGACAGTAGACAGTAGTAAAGACAGTAGAAAGTACTAAAGACAGTAGACAGTACTAAAGACAGTAGACAGTACTGAAGACAGTAGACAGTACTAAAGACAGTACTGAAGACAGTAGACAGTACTGAAGACAGTACTAAAGACAGTACTGAAGACAGTAGACAGTACTAAAGACAGTACTAAAGACTGTACTGAAGACAGTAGACCGTACTAAAGACAGTAGACAGTACTGAAGACAGTAGACAGTACTGAAGACAGTAGACAGTACTAAAGACAGTACTAAAGACAGTACTGAAGACAGTAGACAGTACTGAAGACAGTACTGAAGACAGTAGACAGTACTGAAGACAGTACTAAAGACAGTACTGAAGACAGTAGCCAGTACTAAAGACAGTACTAAAGACTGTACTGAATACAGTACTAAAGACTGTACTGAAGACAGTAGACAGTACTAAAGACAGTACTAAAGACAGTAGACAGTACTAAAGACAGTACTAAAGACAGTACTAAAGACAGTACTGAAGACAGTAGACAGTACTAAAGACAGTACTGAAGACAGTACTAAAGACAGTACTAAAGACAGTACTGAAGACAGTAGACAGTACTAAAGACAGTACTAAAGACAGTACTGAAGACAGTACTGAAGACAGTACTGAAGACAGTACTGAAGACAGTACTAAAGACAGTACTAAAGACAGTACTAAAGACAGTACTAAAGACAGTACTAAAGACAGTACTAAAGACAGTACTAAAGACAGTACTAAAGACAGTACTAAAGACAGTACTAAAGACAGTACTAAAGACAGTACTAAAGACAGTACTAAAGACAGTACTAAAGACAGTACTAAAGACAGTAAAGAAGACAGTACTGAAGACAGTAGACCGTACTAAAGACAGTAGACAGTACTAAAGACTGTACTAAAGACAGTAGACAGTACTAAAGACAGTAGACCGTACTAAAGACAGTAGACCGTACTAAAGACAGTAGACAGTACTGAAGACAGTACTAAAGACAGTACTAAAGAGAGTAGACTGTACTGAAGACAGTACTGAAGACAGTAGACAGTACTGAAGACAGTACTAAAGACAGTACTAAAGACAGTACTGAAGACAGTAGACAGTACTGAAGACAGTACTGAAGACAGTAGACAGTACTAAAGACAGTACTGAAGACAGTAGACCGTACTAAAGACAGTAGACAGTAGACAGTACTAAAGACAGTACTAAAGACAGTACTGAAGACAGTAGACAGTAGACAGTACTAAAGACAGTAGACAGTGCTAAAGACAGTACTAAAGACAGTACTAAAGACAGTAGACAGTACTAAAGACAGTACTAAAGACAGTAGACAGTACTAAAGACAGTACTGAAGACAGTAGACAGTACTGAAGACAGTACTGAAGACAGTAGACCGTACTAAAGACAGTACTAAAGAGAGTAGACAGTACTGAAGACAGTAGACAGTACTGAAGACGTACTAAAGACAGTACTGAAGACAGTAGACAGTAGACAGTACTAAAGACAGTACTACAGTACTGAAGACAGTACTGAAGACAGTAGACAGTACTAAAGACAGTAGACAGTACTAAAGACAGTAGACAGTACTAAAGACAGTACTAAAGACAGTAGACAGTACTAAAGACAGTACTAAAGACAGTACTGAAGACAGTACTGAAGGCAGTAGACAGTACTAAAGACAGTACTAAAGAGAATAGACAGCACTGAAGACAGTAGACAGTACTAAAGACAGTACTAAAGACAGTACTGAAGACAGTAGACCGTACTAAAGACAGGACTAAAGAGAGTAGACAGTACTAAAGACGGTAGACAGTACTAAAGACAGTACTGAAGACAGTAGACCGTACTGAAGACAGTAGACCGTACTAAAGACAGTAGACCGTACTAAAGACAGTAGACCGTACTAAAGACAGTAGACCGTACTAAAGACAGTAGACAGTACTGAAGACAGTAGACCGTACTAAAGACAGTAGACCGTACTAGAGACAGTAGACCGTACTAAAGACAGTAGACCGTACTAAAGACAGTACTAAAGAGAGTAGACAGTACTGAAGACAGTAGACAGTACTAAAGACAGTAGACAGTACTAAAGACAGTACTAAAGACAGTAGACAGTACTGAAGACAGTACTAAAGAGAGTAGACAGTACTGAAGACAGTACTAAAGAGAGTAGACAGTACTGAAGACAGTAGACCGGACTAAAGACAGTACTAAAGACAGTACTGAAGGCAGTAGACAGTACTGAAGACAGTAGACAGTACTAAAGACAGTACTGAAGACAGTAGACAGTACTAAAGACAGTAGACAGTACTAAAGACAGTACTAAAGACAGTAGACAGTACTAAAGACAGTACTAAAGACAGTACTATAGACAGTAGACAGTACTAAAGACAGTACTGAAGACAGTAGACAGTACTGAAGACAGTACTGAAGACAGTAGACCGTACTAAAGACAGTACTAAAGAGAGTAGACAGTACTGAAGACAGTAGACAGTACTGAAGACAGTACTAAAGACAGTACTGAAGACAGTAGACAGTAGACAGTACTAAAGACAGTACTACAGTACTAAAGACAGTACTAAAGACAGTAGACAGTACTGAAGACAGTACTAAAGACAGTAGACAGTACTAAAGACAGTACTAAAGACAGTAGACAGTACTAAAGACAGTACTAAAGACAGTACTAAAGACAGTACTAAAGACAGTAGACAGTACTAAAGACAGTACTGAAGACAGTAGACAGTACTGAAGACAGTACTGAAGACAGTAGACCGTACTAAAGACAGTACTAAAGAGAGTAGACAGTACTGAAGACAGTAGACAGTACTGAAGACAGTACTAAAGACAGTACTGAAGACAGTAGACAGTAGACAGTACTAAAGACAGTAGACAGTACTAAAGACAGTACTAAAGACAGTAGACAGTACTAAAGACAGTACTAAAGACAGTACTAAAGACAGTACTAAAGACAGTAGACAGTACTAAAGACAGTACTGAAGACAGTAGACAGTACTGAAGACAGTACTGAAGACAGTAGACCGTACTAAAGACAGTACTAAAGAGAGTAGACAGTACTGAAGACAGTAGACAGTACTGAAGACAGTACTAAAGACAGTACTGTAGACAGTAGACAGTACTAAAGACAGTACTACAGTACTAAAGACAGTACTGAAGACAGTAGACAGTACTGAAGACAGTAGACAGTACTAAAGACAGTAGACAGTACTAAAGACAGTACTAAAGACAGTACTAAAGACAGTAGACAGTACTAAAGACAGTACTAAAGAGAATAGACAGCACTGAAGACAGTAGACAGTACTAAAGACAGTACTGAAGACAGTAGACCGTACTAAAGACAGGACTAAAGAGAGTAGACAGTACTAAAGACAGTACTGAAGACAGTAGACCGTACTGAAGACAGTAGACCGTACTAAAGACAGTAGACCGTACTAAAGACAGTAGACCGTACTAAAGACAGTAGACCGTACTGAAGACAGTAGACCGTACTAAAGACAGTAGACCGTACTAAAGACAGTACTAAAGAGAGTAGACAGTACTGAAGACAGTAGACAGTACTGAAGACAGTACTAAAGACAGTACTGAAGACAGTAGACAGTAGACAGTACTAAAGACAGTACTACAGTACTAAAGACAGTAGACAGTACTAAAGAGAGTAGACAGTACTGAAGACAGTAGACAGTACTAAAGACAGTAGACAGTACTAAAGACAGTACTAAAGACAGTAGACAGTACTGAAGACAGTACTAAAGAGAGTAGACAGTACTGAAGACAGTACTAAAGAGAGTAGACAGTACTGAAGACAGTAGACCGGACTAAAGACAGTACTAAAGACAGTACTGAAGACAGTAGACAGTACTGAAGACAGTAGACAGTACTAAAGACAGTACTGAAGACAGTAGACAGTACTAAAGACAGTAGACAGTACTAAAGACAGTACTAAAGACAGTACTGAAGACAGTACTGAAGACAGTAGACAGTACTAAAGACAGTACTAAAGAGAATAGACAGCACTGAAGACAGTAGACGGTACTAAAGACAGTACTGAAGACAGTAGACCGTACTAAAGACAGGACTAAAGAGAGTAGACAGTACTAAAGACAGTAGACAGTAGACAGTACTAAAGACAGTAGACAGTACTAAAGACAGTAGACAGTACTAAAGACAGTAGACAGTACTGAAGACAGTAGACAGTAGTAAAGACAGTAGAAAGTACTAAAGACAGTAGACAGTACTGAAGACAGTAGACAGTACTGAAGACAGTAGACAGTACTAAAGACAGTACTGAAGACAGTAGACAGTACTGAAGACAGTACTAAAGACAGTACTGAAGACAGTAGACAGTACTAAAGACAGTACTAAAGACTGTACTGAAGACAGTAGACCGTACTAAAGACAGTAGACAGTACTGAAGACAGTAGACAGTACTGAAGACAGTAGACAGTACTAAAGACAGTACTAAAGACAGTACTGAAGACAGTAGACAGTACTGAAGACAGTAGACAGTACTGAAGACAGTACTAAAGACAGTACTGAAGACAGTAGCCAGTACTAAAGACAGTACTAAAGACTGTACTGAAGACAGTACTAAAGACTGTACTGAAGACAGTAGACAGTACTAAAGACAGTACTAAAGACAGTACTAAAGACAGTAGACAGTACTAAAGACAGTACTAAAGACAGTACTAAAGACAGTACTGAAGACAGTAGACAGTACTAAAGACAGTACTGAAGACAGTACTAAAGACAGTACTAAAGACAGTACTGAAGACAGTAGACAGTACTGAAGACAGTACTAAAGACAGTACTAAAGACAGTACTAAAGACAGTACTGAAGACAGTACTAAAGACAGTACTAAAGACAGTACTAAAGACAGTACTAAAGACAGTACTAAAGACAGTACTAAAGACAGTACTAAAGACAGTACTAAAGACAGTACTAAAGACAGTACTAAAGACAGTACTAAAGACAGTAAAGAAGACAGTACTGAAGACAGTAGACCGTACTAAAGACAGTAGACAGTACTAAAGACTGTACTAAAGACAGTAGACAGTACTAAAGACAGTAGACCGTACTAAAGACAGTAGACCGTACTAAAGACAGTAGACCGTACTAAAGACAGTAGACAGTACTGAAGACAGTACTAAAGACAGTACTAAAGAGAGTAGACTGTACTGAAGACAGTACTGAAGACAGTAGACAGTACTGAAGACAGTACTAAAGACAGTACTAAAGACAGTACTGAAGACAGTAGACAGTACTGAAGACAGTACTGAAGACAGTAGACAGTACTAAAGACAGTACTGAAGACAGTAGACCGTACTAAAGACAGTAGACAGTAGACAGTACTAAAGACAGTACTAAAGACAGTACTGAAGACAGTAGACAGTAGACAGTACTAAAGACAGTAGACAGTGCTAAAGACAGTACTAAAGACAGTACTAAAGACAGTAGACAGTACTAAAGACAGTACTAAAGACAGTAGACAGTACTAAAGACAGTACTGAAGACAGTAGACAGTACTGAAGACAGTACTGAAGACAGTAGACCGTACTAAAGACAGTACTAAAGAGAGTAGACAGTACTGAAGACAGTAGACAGTACTGAAGACAGTACTAAAGACAGTACTGAAGACAGTAGACAGTAGACAGTACTAAAGACAGTACTACAGTACTGAAGACAGTACTGAAGACAGTAGACAGTACTAAAGACAGTAGACAGTACTAAAGACAGTAGACAGTACTAAAGACAGTACTAAAGACAGTAGACAGTACTAAAGACAGTACTAAAGACAGTACTGAAGACAGTACTGAAGGCAGTAGACAGTACTAAAGACAGTACTAAAGAGAATAGACAGCACTGAAGACAGTAGACAGTACTAAAGACAGTACTAAAGACAGTACTGAAGACAGTAGACCGTACTAAAGACAGGACTAAAGAGAGTAGACAGTACTAAAGACGGTAGACAGTACTAAAGACAGTACTGAAGACAGTAGACCGTACTGAAGACAGTAGACCGTACTAAAGACAGTAGACCGTACTAAAGACAGTAGACCGTACTAAAGACAGTAGACCGTACTAAAGACAGTAGACAGTACTGAAGACAGTAGACCGTACTAAAGACTGTAGACCGTACTAGAGACAGTAGACCGTACTAAAGACAGTAGACCGTACTAAAGACAGTACTAAAGAGAGTAGACAGTACTGAAGAGAGTAGACAGTACTAAAGACAGTAGACAGTACTAAAGACAGTAGACAGTACTAAAGACAGTACTAAAGACAGTAGACAGTACTGAAGACAGTACTAAAGAGAGTAGACAGTACTGAAGACAGTACTAAAGAGAGTAGACAGTACTGAAGACAGTAGACCGGACTAAAGACAGTACTAAAGACAGTACTGAAGGCAGTAGACAGTACTGAAGACAGTAGACAGTACTAAAGACAGTACTGAAGACAGTAGACAGTACTAAAGACAGTAGACAGTACTAAAGACAGTACTAAAGACAGTAGACAGTACTAAAGACAGTACTAAAGACAGTACTAAAGACAGTAGACAGTACTAAAGACAGTACTGAAGACAGTAGACAGTACTGAAGACAGTACTGAAGACAGTAGACCGTACTAAAGACAGTACTAAAGAGAGTAGACAGTACTGAAGACAGTAGACAGTACTGAAGACAGTACTAAAGACAGTACTGAAGACAGTAGACAGTAGACAGTACTAAAGACAGTACTACAGTACTAAAGACAGTACTAAAGACAGTAGACAGTACTGAAGACAGTACTAAAGACAGTAGACAGTACTAAAGACAGTACTAAAGACAGTAGACAGTACTAAAGACAGTACTAAAGACAGTACTAAAGACAGTACTAAAGACAGTAGACAGTACTAAAGACAGTACTGAAGACAGTAGACAGTACTGAAGACAGTACTGAAGACAGTAGACCGTACTAAAGACAGTACTAAAGAGAGTAGACAGTACTGAAGACAGTAGACAGTACTGAAGACAGTACTAAAGACAGTACTGAAGACAGTAGACAGTAGACAGTACTAAAGACAGTAGACAGTACTAAAGACAGTACTAAAGACAGTAGACAGTACTAAAGACAGTACTAAAGACAGTACTAAAGACAGTACTAAAGACAGTAGACAGTACTAAAGACAGTACTGAAGACAGTAGACAGTACTGAAGACAGTACTGAAGACAGTAGACCGTACTAAAGACAGTACTAAAGAGAGTAGACAGTACTGAAGACAGTAGACAGTACTGAAGACAGTACTAAAGACAGTACTGAAGACAGTAGACAGTACTAAAGACAGTACTACAGTACTAAAGACAGTACTGAAGACAGTAGACAGTACTGAAGACAGTAGACAGTACTAAAGACAGTAGACAGTACTAAAGACAGTACTAAAGACAGTACTAAAGACAGTAGACAGTACTAAAGACAGTACTAAAGAGAATAGACAGCACTGAAGACAGTAGACAGTACTAAAGACAGTACTGAAGACAGTAGACCGTACTAAAGACAGGACTAAAGAGAGTAGACAGTACTAAAGACGGTAGACAGTACTAAAGACAGTACTGAAGACAGTAGACCGTACTGAAGACAGTAGACCGTACTAAAGACAGTAGACCGTACTAAAGACAGTAGACCGTACTAAAGACAGTAGACCGTACTGAAGACAGTAGACCGTACTAAAGACAGTAGACCGTACTAAAGACAGTACTAAAGAGAGTAGACAGTACTGAAGACAGTAGACAGTACTGAAGACAGTACTAAAGACAGTACTGAAGACAGTAGACAGTAGACAGTACTAAAGACAGTACTACAGTACTAAAGACAGTAGACAGTACTAAAGAGAGTAGACAGTACTGAAGACAGTAGACAGTACTAAAGACAGTAGACAGTACTAAAGACAGTACTAAAGACAGTAGACAGTACTGAAGACAGTACTAAAGAGAGTAGACAGTACTGAAGACAGTACTAAAGAGAGTAGACAGTACTGAAGACAGTAGACCGGACTAAAGACAGTACTAAAAACAGTACTGAAGACAGTAGACAGTACTGAAGACAGTAGACAGTACTAAAGACAGTACTGAAGACAGTAGACAGTACTAAAGACAGTAGACAGTACTAAAGACAGTACTAAAGACAGTACTAAAGACAGTAGACAGTACTGAAGACAGTAGACAGTACTAAAGACAGTAGACAGTACTGAAGACAGTAGACAGTACTAAAGACAGTAGACAGTACTAAAGACAGTAGACAATACTGAAGACAGTAGACAGTACTAAAGACAGTAGACAGTACTAAAGACAGTACTAAAGACAGTAGACAGTACTAAAGACAGTACTAAAGACAGTACTGAAGACAGTAGACAGTACTGAAGACAGTAGACAGTAGACAGTACTAAAGACAGTAGACAGTACTAAAGACAGTAGACAGTACTGAAGACAGTAGACAGTACTAAAGACAGTAGAAAGTACTAAAGACAGTAGACAGTACTAAAGACAGTAGACAGTACTGAAGACAGTAGACAGTACTAAAGACAGTACTGAAGACAGTAGACAGTACTGAAGACAGTACTAAAGACAGTACTGAAGACAGTAGACAGTACTAAAGACAGTACTAAAGACTGTACTGAAGACAGTAGACAGTACTAAAGACAGTACTAAAGACTGTACTAAAGACTGTACTGAAGACAGTAGACAGTACTAAAGACAGTACTAAAGACTGTACTGAAGACAGTAGACAGTACTAAAGACAGTAGACAGTACTGAAGACAGTAGACAGTACTAAAGACAGTACTAAAGACAGTACTAAAGACAGTACTAAAGACTGTACTGAAGACAGTAGACAGTACTAAAGACAGTACTAAAGACTGTACTAAAGACAGTAGACAGTACTGAAGACAGTAGACAGTACTAAAGACAGTACTGAAGACAGTAGACAGTACTGAAGACAGTAGACAGTCCTGAAGACAGTCCTGAAGACAGTAGACAGTCCTGAAGACAGTACTGAAGACAGTAGACAGTACTGAAGACAGTACTGAAGACAGTAGACAGTACTAAAGACTGTACTGAAGACAGTAGACAGTACTAAAGACAGTACTAAAGACAGTACTAAAGACTGTACTGAAGACAGTAGACAGTACTAAAGACTGTACTGAAGACAGTAGACAGTACTAAAGACAGTACTAAAGACTGTACTGAAGACAGTAGACAGTACTAAAGACAGTACTAAAGACTGTACTGAAGACAGTAGACAGTACTAAAGACAGTAGACAGTACTGAAGACAGTAGACAGTACTAAAGACAGTACTGAAGACAGTAGACAGTACTGAAGACAGTAGACAGTACTAAAGACAGTACTGAAAACAGTAGACAGTACTGAAGACAGTAGACAGTACTGAAGACAGTAGACAGTCCTGAAGACAGTCCTGAAGACAGTAGACAGTCCTGAAGACAGTACTGAAGACAGTAGACAGTACTGAAGACAGTAGACAGTCCTGAAGACAGTACTGAAGACAGTAGACAGTCCTGAAGACAGTAGACAGTCCTGAAGACAGTACTGAAGACAGTAGACAGTACTGAAGACAGTAGACAGTACTGAAGACAGTCCTGAAGACAGTAGACCGTACTAAAGACAGTAGACAGTACTGAAGACAATAGACAGTCCTGAAGACAGTAGACAGTCCTGAAGACAGTAGATAAAAAATTATCAAAACTGACATCAAAAACCGCACCGACCTCAAAAAAGTAATAGTTAGGGGGTTAGAGGGTTAGGGGTTAGAGGGTTAAGGGGTTGGGGTTAGGGTTGGGGTTAGGGGTTTTAGGGTTAGAGGGTTAGGGGTTAGAGGGTTAGGGGTTAGGTTTGGGGTTAGGGGTTAGAGGGTTAGGTTTGGGGATAGAGGGTTAGGTTTGGGGTTAGAGGGTTAGGTTTGGGGTTAGAGGGTTAGGGGTTAGGTTTGGGGTTAGGGGTTAGAGGATTAGGGGGTTAGGTTTGGGGTTAGGGGTTAGAGGGGTTAGAGGTTTAGGGAGTTAGGGGTTAGAGGGTTAGGGAGTTGGAGGGTTAAGGGGTTGGGGTTAGAGGGTTAGTGGGTTGGGGGTTATGGGGTTAGAGGGTTAGGGGTTAGATGGTTAGGGGGTTATGGGGTTAGAGGGTTAGGGGTTAGAGGGTTAGGGGGGTTAAAGGGTTAGAGGGTTAGGGGTTGAGGTTAGAGGGTTAGTGGGTTAGGGGTTAGAATGTTAGGGGTTAGGGGGTTAGAGGGGTAGGGGGTTAGAGGGTTAAGGGGTTAGAGGGTTAGAGGGTTAAGGGGTTAGAGGGTTAGAGGGTTAGGTTTGGGGTTAGAGGGTTAGGGGGTTAGAGGGTTAGGTTTGGAGTTAGAGAGTTAAAGGGTTATGGGGTTAGGTTTGGGGTTGGGGGGTTAGGGTTGGGGTTAGTGGGTTAGAGGGTTAGGGTGTTAGGGGCTGGTTGTATGGGTCCTTGAGGATATCTCTGAATGTGTTTCAGAAGAGGCTGTGAACGAGGTGAAGCGCCAGGCCATGTCAGAGCTCCAGAAGGCGGTGTCAGAGGCAGAGAGGAAGGCCCATGAGATGATAAGCACTGAGCGGTCCAAGATGGAGCGTATGGTGGCAGAGGCCAAGAGACAGGCAGCGGAGGACGCACTGACTGTCATCAACCAGCAGGAGGACTCCAGCGAGGTAGGACACTTTATTGATCTACTATGTGCCAGAATATTCTGGATATAAAAGAATACCAGAGTATTTATTATAGATGTATTATACCAGAATGTATTTAATATAGATGTATTATACCAGAATGTATTTAATATAGATGTATTATACCAGAATGTATTTAATATAGATGTATTATACCAGAATGTATTTAATATAGATGTATTATACCAGAATGTATTTAATATAGATGTATTATACCAGAATGTATTTAATATAGATGTATTATACCAGAATGTATTATACCAGAATGTGTTTAATATAGATGTATTATACCAGAATGTATTATACCAGAATGTATTTAATATAGATGTATTATACCAGAATGTGTTTAATATAGATGTATTATACCAGAATGTATTTATTATAGATGTATTATACCAGAATGTATTTAATATAGATGTATTATACCAGAATGTATTTAATATAGATGTATTATACCAGAATGTATTTAATATAGATGTATTATACCAGAGTATTTATTATAGATGTATTATACCAGAATGTATTTAATATAGATGTATTATTCCAGAATGTGTTTAATATAGATGTATTATACCAGAATGTATGTAATATATATGTATTATACCAGAATGTATTTAATATAGATGTATTATACCAGAATGTATTATACCAGAATGTGTTTAATATAGATGTATTATACCAGAATGTATTATACCAGAATGTATTTAATATAGATGTATTATACCAGAATGTGTTTAATATAGATGTATTATACCAGAATATATTTATTATAGATGTATTATACCAGAATGTATTTAATATAGATGTATTATTCCAGAGTATTTATTATAGATGTATTATACCAGAATGTATTTAATATAGATGTATTATACCAGAATGTATTTAATATAGATGTATTATACCAGAATGTATTTAATATTGAATTATTATACCAGAATGTATTTAATATAGATGTATTGTACCAGAATGTATTTAATATAGATGTATTATACCAGAATGTGTTATACCAGAATGTATTTAATATAGATTTAATATAGATGTATTATACCAGAATGTATTTAATATAGATGTATTATTCCAGAATGTATTTAATATAGATGTATTATACCAGAATGTGTTTAATATAGATGTATTATACCAGAATGTATTTAATATAGATGTATTATTCCAGAGTATTTATTATAGATGTATTATACCAGAATGTATTTAATATAGATGTATTATACCAGAATGTATTTAATATAGATGTATTATACCAGAATGTATTTAATATAGATGTATTATACCAGAATGTATTTAATATAGATGTATTATACCAGAATGTGTTTAATATAGATGTATTATACCAGAATGTATTTAATATAGATGTATTATTCCAGAGTATTTATTATAGATGTATTATACCAGAATGTATTTAATATAGATGTATTATACCAGAATGTATTTAATATAGATGTATTATACCAGAATGTATTTATTATAGATGTATTATACCAGAATGTATTTAATATAGATGTATTATACCAGAATGTATTTAATATAGATGTATTATACCAGAATGTATTATACCAGAATGTATTTAATATAGATGTATTATACCAGAATGTATTTAATATAGATGTATTATACCAGAATGTGTTTAATATAGATGTATTATACCAGAATGTATTTAATATAGATGTATTATACCAGAATGTATTTAATATAGATGTATTATACCAGAATGTATTATACCAGAATGTATTTAATATAGATGTATTATACCAGAATGTATTATACCAGAATGTATTTAATATAGATGTATTATACCAGAATGTATTATACCAGAATGTATTTAATATAGATGTATTATACCAGAATGTGTTTAATATAGATGTATTATACCAGAATGTATTTAATATAGATGTATTATACCAGAATGTATTTAATATAGATGTATTATACCAGAATGTATTTAATATAGATTTATTATACCAGAATGTATTTAATATAGATGTATTATACCAGAATGTATTTAATATAGATGTATTATACCAGAATGCATTTAATATAGATGTATTATACCAGAATGTGTTTAATATAGATGTATTATACCAGAATGTAATATACCAGAATGTATTTAATATAGATGTATTATACCAGAATGTATTTAATATAGATGTATTATACCAGAATGTATTTAATATAGATGTATTATACCAGAATGTATTTAATATAGATGTATTATACCAGAATGTATTTAATATAGATGTATTATACCAGAATGTATTTAATATAGATGTATTATACCAGAATGTATTTAATATAGATGTATTATACCAGAATGTATTTAATATAGATGTATTATACCAGAGTATTTATTATAGATGTATTATACCAGAATGTATTTAATATAGATGTATTATACCAGAATGTGTTTAATATGGATGTATTATACCAGAATATATTTATTATAGATGTATTATACCAGAATGTATTTAATATAGATGTATTATACCAGAATGTATTTAATATAGATGTATTATACCAGAATGTATTTAATATAGATGTATTATACCAGAATGTGTTTAATATAGATGTATTATACCAGAATGTATTTAATATAGATGTATTATACCAGAATGTATTTAATATAGATGTATTATACCAGAATGTATTATACCAGAATGTATTTAATATAGATGTATTATACCAGAATGTGTTTAATATAGATGTATTATACCAGAATGTATTTAATATAGATGTATTATACCAGAATGTATTTAATATAGATGTATTATACCAGAATGTATTTAATATAGATGTATTATACCAGAATGTATTTAATATAGATGTATTATACCAGAATGTATTTAATATAGATGTATTATACCAGAATGTATTTAATATAGATGTATTATACCAGAATGTATTTATTATTGATTTACTATAATACAATGTATTTAATATAGATGTATTATACCAGAATGTATTTAATATAGATTTACTATAATACAATGTATTTAATATAGATGTATTATACCAGAATGTATTTATTATTGATTTACTATAATACAATTGATTTAATATTGATTTATTATACCAGAATGTATTTAATATAGATGTATTATACCAGAATGTATTTAATATAGATGTATTATACCAGAATGTATTTAATATTGATTTATTATACCAGAATGTATTTAATATAGATGTATTATACCAGAGTATTTATTATAGATGTATTATACCAGAATGTATTTAATATAGATGTATTATACCAGAATGTATTTAATATAGATGTATTATACCAGAATGTATTTAATATAGATGTATTATACCAGAATGTATGTAATATTGATTTATTATACCAGAATGTATTTAATATAGATTTATTATACCAGAATGTATTTAATATAGATGTATTATACCAGAATGTATTTAATATAGATGTATTATACCAGAATGTATTATACCAGAATGTATTTATTATAGATGTATTATACCAGAATGTATTTAATATAGATGTATTATACCAGAATGTATTATACCAGAATGTATTTAATATAGATGTATTATACCAGAATGTATTTAATATAGATGTATTATACCAGAATGTATTTAATATAGATGTATTATACCAGAATGTATTTAATATAGATGTATTATACCAGAATGTATTTAATATAGATGTATTATACCAGAATGTATTTAATATAGATGTATTATACCAGAATGTATTTAATATAGATGTATTATACCAGAATGTATTTAATATAGATGTATTATACCAGAATGTATGTAATATAGATGTATTATACCAGAATGTATTTAATATATATGTATTATACCAGAATGTATTTATTATAGATGTATTATACCAGAATGTATTTAATATAGATGTATTATACCAGAATGTATTTATTATTGATTTACTATAATACAATTGATTTAATATTGATTTATTATACCAGAATGTATTTAATATAGATGTATTATACCAGAATGTATTTAATATGGATGTATTATACCAGAATATATTTATTATAGATGTATTATACCAGAATGTATTTAATATGGATGTATTATACCAGAATATATTTATTATAGATGTATTATACCAGAATGTATTTAATATAGATGTATTATACCAGAATATATTTATTATAGATGTATTATACCAGAATGTATTTAATATAGATGTATTATACCAGAATGTATTTAATATAGATGTATTATACCAGAATGTATTTAATATAGATGTATTATACCAGAATGTATTTAATATATATGTATTATACCAGAATGTATTTAATATAGATGTATTATACCAGAATGTATTTAATATAGATGTATTATACCAGAATGTATGTAATATAGATGTATTATACCAGAATGTATGCAATATAGATGTATTATACCAGAATGTATTTAATATAGATGTATTATACCAGAATGTATTTAATATTGATTTATTATACCAGAATGTATTTAATATAGATGTATTATACTAGAATGTATTTATTATAGATGTATTATACCAGAATGTATTTAATATAGATGTATTATACCAGAATGTATTTAATATTGATTTATTATACCAGAATGTATTTAATATAGATGTATTATACCAGAATGTATTTAATATAGATGTATTATACCAGAATGTATTTAATATAGATTTATTATACCAGAATGTATTTAATATGGATGTATTATACCAGAATGTATTTATTATAGATGTATTATACCAGAATGTATTTAATATAGATGTATTATACCAGAATGTATTTAATATAGATTTATTATACCAGAATGTATTTAATATAGATGTATTTATTATAGATGTATTATACCAGAATGTATTTAATATAGATGTATTATACCAGAATGTATTTAATATAGATTTATTATACCAGAATGTATTTAATATAGATGTATTTATTATAGATGTATTATACCAGAATGTATTTAATATAGATGTATTATACTAGAATGTATTTATTATAGATGTATTATACCAGAATGTATTTAATATAGATGTATTATACCAGAATGTATTTAATATAGATTTATTATACCAGAATGTATTTAATATAGATGTATTTATTATAGATGTATTATACCAGAATGTATTTAATATAGATGTATTATACCAGAATGTATTTATTATAGATGTATTATACCAGAATGTATTTATTATAGATGTATTATACCAGAATGTATTTAATATTGAATTATTATAATAAAATGTATTTAATATTGATTTATTATACCAGAATGTATTTAATATTGATTTATTATACCAGAATGTATTTAATATAGATGTATTATACCAGAATGTATTTAATATTGATTTATTATACCAGAATGTATTTATTATAGATGTATTATACCAGAATGTATTTAATATAAATGTATTATACCAGAATGTATTTAATATAGATGTATTATACCAGAATGTATGTAATATATATGTATTATACCAGAATGTATTTAATATAGATGTATTATACCAGAATGTATTTAATATTGAATTATTATAATAAAATGTATTTAATATTGATGTAATATACTAGAATGTATTTATTATAGATGTATTATACCAGAATGTATTTAATATAGATGTATTATACCAGAATGTATTTAATATTGATTTATTATACCAGAATGTATTTAATATAGATGTATTATACCAGAATGTATTTAATATAGATGTATTATACCAGAATGTATTTAATATAGATTTATTATACCAGAATGTATTTAATATTGAATTATTATAATAAAATGTATTTAATATTGATGTATTATACCAGAATGTATTTAATATAGATGTATTATACCAGAATGTATTTAATATAGATTTATTATACCAGAATGTATTTAATATAGATGTATTATACCAGAATGTATTTAATATAGATGTATTATACCAGAATGTATTTATTATTGATTTACTATAATACAATTGATTTAATATTGATTTATTATACCAGAATGTATTTAATATAGATGTATTATACCAGAATGTATTTAATATAGATGTATTATACCAGAATTTATTTATTATTGATTTACTATAATACAATTGATTTAATATTGATTTATTATACCAGAATGTATGCAATATAGATGTATTATACCAGAATGTATTTAATATAGATGTATTATACCAGAATGTATTTAATATTGATTTATTATACCAGAATGTATTTAATATAGATGTATTATACTAGAATGTATTTA
This sequence comes from Oncorhynchus nerka, assembly GCF_034236695.1. Lineage (NCBI taxonomy): Eukaryota > Metazoa > Chordata > Actinopteri > Salmoniformes > Salmonidae > Oncorhynchus > Oncorhynchus nerka. The sequence goes on along the minus strand of NC_088399.1, from coordinate 101,617,382 downwards.
TTATAGATGTATTATACCAGAATGTATTTAATATAGATGTATTATACCAGAATGTATTTAATATTGATTTATTATACCAGAATGTATTTAATATAGATGTATTATACCAGAATGTATTTAATATAGATGTATTATACCAGAATGTATTTAATATAGATTTATTATACCAGAATGTATTTAATATGGATGTATTATACCAGAATGTATTTATTATAGATGTATTATACCAGAATGTATTTAATATAGATGTATTATACCAGAATGTATTTAATATAGATTTATTATACCAGAATGTATTTAATATAGATGTATTTATTATAGATGTATTATACCAGAATGTATTTAATATAGATGTATTATACCAGAATGTATTTAATATAGATTTATTATACCAGAATGTATTTAATATAGATGTATTTATTATAGATGTATTATACCAGAATGTATTTAATATAGATGTATTATACTAGAATGTATTTATTATAGATGTATTATACCAGAATGTATTTAATATAGATGTATTATACCAGAATGTATTTAATATAGATTTATTATACCAGAATGTATTTAATATAGATGTATTTATTATAGATGTATTATACCAGAATGTATTTAATATAGATGTATTATACCAGAATGTATTTATTATAGATGTATTATACCAGAATGTATTTATTATAGATGTATTATACCAGAATGTATTTAATATTGAATTATTATAATAAAATGTATTTAATATTGATTTATTATACCAGAATGTATTTAATATTGATTTATTATACCAGAATGTATTTAATATAGATGTATTATACCAGAATGTATTTAATATTGATTTATTATACCAGAATGTATTTATTATAGATGTATTATACCAGAATGTATTTAATATAGATGTATTATACCAGAATGTATTTAATATAGATGTATTATACCAGAATGTATGTAATATATATGTATTATACCAGAATGTATTTAATATAGATGTATTATACCAGAATGTATTTAATATTGAATTATTATAATAAAATGTATTTAATATAGATGTATTATACCAGAATGTATTTAATATAGATGTAATATACTAGAATGTATTTATTATAGATGTATTATACCAGAATGTATTTAATATAGATGTATTATACCAGAATGTATTTAATATTGATTTATTATACCAGAATGTATTTAATATAGATGTATTATACCAGAATGTATTTAATATAGATGTATTATACCAGAATGTATTTAATATAGATTTATTATACCAGAATGTATTTAATATTGAATTATTATAATAAAATGTATTTAATATTGATGTAATATACCAGAATATATTTATTATAGATGTATTATACCAGAATGTATTTAATATAGATGTATTATACCAGAATGTATTTAATATAGATGTATTATACCAGAATGTATTTATTATTGATTTACTATAATACAATTGATTTAATATTGATTTATTATACCAGAATGTATTTAATATAGATGTATTATACCAGAATGTATTTAATATGGATGTATTATACCAGAATGTATTTAATATTGATTTATTATACCAGAATGTATTTAATATAGATGTATTATACCAGAATGTATTTAATATTGATTTATTATACCAGAATGTATTTAATATAGATTTAATATAGATGTATTATACCAGAATGTATTTAATATAGATGTATTATACCAGAATGTATTTAATATAGATGTATTATACCAGAATGTATTTAATATAGATGTATTATACCAGAATGTATTTAATATAGATGTATTATACCAGAATGTATTATACCAGAATGTGTTTAATATAGATGTATTATACCAGAGTATTTATTATAGATTTATTATACCAGAATGTATTTAATATGGATGTATTATACCAGAATGTATTTATTATAGATGTATTATACCAGAATGTATTTAATATAGATGTATTATACCAGAATGTATTTAATATTGATTTATTATACCAGAATGTATTTAATATAGATGTATTATACCAGAATGTATTTAATATAGATGTATTATACCAGAATGTATTTAATATAGATTTATTATACCAGAATGTATTTAATATGGATGTATTATACCAGAATGTATTTATTATAGATGTATTATACCAGAATGTATTTAATATAGATGTATTATACCAGAATGTATTTAATATTGATTTATTATACCAGAATGTATTTAATATAGATGTATTATACCAGAATGTATTTAATATAGATGTATTATACCAGAATGTATTTAATATAGATGTATTATACCAGAATGTATTTAATATAGATGTATTATACCAGAATGTATTTAATATAGATGTATTATACCAGAATGTAATATACCAGAATGTATTTAATATAGATGTATTATACCAGAATGTGTTTAATATAGATGTATTATACCAGAATATATTTATTATAGATGTATTATACCAGAATGTATTTAATATAGATGTATTATACCAGAATATATTTATTATAGATGTATTATACCAGAATGTATTTAATATAGATGTATTATACCAGAATGTATTTAATATAGATGTATTATACCAGAATGTATTTAATATATATGTATTATACCAGAATGTATTTAATATAGATGTACTATACCAGAATGTATTTAATATAGATGTATTATACCAGAATGTATGTAATATAGATGTATTATACCAGAATGTATTTAATATTGATTTATTATACCAGAATGTATTTAATATAGATGTATTATACTAGAATGTATTTATTATAGATGTATTATACCAGAATGTATTTAATATAGATGTATTATACCAGAATGTATTTAATATTGATTTATTATACCAGAATGTATTTAATATTGATTTATTATACCAGAATGTATTTAATATAGATGTATTATACCAGAATGTATTTAATATAGATGTATTATACCAGAATGTATTTAATATTGAATTATTATAATAAAATGTATTTAATATTGATGTAATATACTAGAATGTATTTATTATAGATGTATTATACCAGAATGTATTTAATATAGATGTATTATACCAGAATGTATTTAATATTGATTTATTATACCAGAATGTATTTAATATAGATGTATTATACCAGAATGTATTTAATATAGATGTATTATACCAGAATGTATTTAATATAGATGTATTATACCAGAATGTATTATACCAGAATGTGTTTAATATAGATGTATTATACCAGAGTATTTATTATAGATGTATTATACCAGAATGTATTTATTATAGATGTATTATACCAGAATGTATTTAATATAGATGTATTATACCAGAATGTGTTTAATATAGATGTATTATACCAGAATGTATTTATTATAGATGTATTATACCAGAATGTATTTATTATAGATGTATTATACCAGAATGTATTTATTATAGATGTATTATACCAGAATGTATTTAATATAGATGTATTATACCAGAGTATTTATTATAGATGTATTATACCAGAATGTATTTAATATAGATGTATTATACCAGAGTATTTATTATAGATGTATTATACCAGAATGTATTTAATATAGATGTATTATACCAGAATGTATTTATTATAGATGTATTATACCAGAATGTATTTAATATAGATGTATTATACCAGAATGTATTTAATATAGATGTATTATACCAGAATGTATTTAATATAGATGTATTATACCAGAATGTATTTAATATAGATGTATTATACCAGAATGTATTTAATATAGATGTATTATACCAGAATGTATTTAATATAGATGTATTATACCAGAATGTATTTAATATAGATGTATTATACCAGAATGTATTTAATATATATGTATTATACCAGAATGTATTTAATATAGATGTATTATACCAGAATGTATGCAATATAGATGTATTATACCAGAATGTATTTAATATAGATGTATTATACCAGAATGTATTTAATATAGATGTATTATACCAGAATGTGTTTAATATAGATGTATTATACCAGAATGTATTTATTATAGATGTATTATACCAGAATGTATTTATTATAGATGTATTATACCAGAATGTATTTATTATAGATGTATTATACCAGAATGTATTTATTATAGATGTATTATACCAGAATGTATTTATTATAGATGTATTATACCAGAATGTATTTAATATAGATGTATTATACCAGAGTATTTATTATAGATGTATTATACCAGAATGTATTTAATATAGATGTATTATACCAGAATGTATTTATTATAGATGTATTATACCAGAATGTATTTAATATAGATGTATTATACCAGAATGTATTTAATATAGATGTATTATACCAGAATGTATTTAATATAGATGTATTATACCAGAATGTATTTAATATAGATGTATTATACCAGAATGTATTTAATATAGATGTATTATACCAGAATGTATTTAATATATATGTATTATACCAGAATGTATTTAATATAGATGTATTATACCAGAATGTATGCAATATAGATGTATTATACCAGAATGTATTTAATATAGATGTATTATACCAGAATGTATTTAATATAGATTTATTATACCAGAATGTATTTAATATGGATGTATTATACCAGAATGTATTTATTATAGATGTATTATACCAGAATGTATTTAATATAGATGTATTATACCAGAATGTATTTAATATTGATTTATTATACCAGAATGTATTTAATATTGATTTATTATACCAGAATGTATTTAATATAGATGTATTATACCAGAATGTATTTAATATAGATGTATTATACCAGAATGTATTTAATATAGATTTATTATACCAGAATGTATTTAATATAGATGTATTTATTATAGATGTATTATACCAGAATGTATTTAATATAGATGTATTATACCAGAATATATTTAATATAGATGTATTATACCAGAATGTATTTAATATAGATGTATTATACCAGAATGTATTTAATATAGATGTATTATACCAGAATGTATTTAATATATATGTATTATACCAGAATGTATTTAATATAGATGTATTATACCAGAATGTATTTAATATAGATGTATTATACCAGAATGTATTTAATATAGATGTATTATACCAGAATGTATGTAATATATATGTATTATACCAGAATGTATTTAATATAGATGTATTATACCAGAATGTATTTAATATTGAATTATTATAATAAAATGTATTTAATATTGATGTAATATACTAGAATGTATTTATTATAGATGTATTATACCAGAATGTATTTAATATAGATGTATTATACCAGAATGTATTTAATATTGATTTATTATACCAGAATGTATTTAATATAGATGTATTATACCAGAATGTATTTAATATAGATGTATTATACCAGAATGTATTTAATATAGATTTATTATACCAGAATGTATTTAATATTGAATTATTATAATAAAATGTATTTAATATTGATGTAATATACCAGAATATATTTATTATAGATGTATTATACCAGAATGTATTTAATATAGATGTATTATACCAGAATATATTTATTATAGATGTATTATACCAGAATGTATTTAATATGGATGTATTATACCAGAATATATTTAATATAGATGTATTATACCAGAATGTATTTAATATAGATGTATTATACCAGAATGTATTTAATATAGATGTATTATACCAGAATGTATTTAATATAGATGTATTATACCAGAATGTATTTAATATAGATGCATTATACCAGAATGTATTTAATATAGATGTATTATACCAGAATGTATTTAATATTGATTTATTATACCAGAATGTATTTAATATAGATTTAATATAGATGTATTATACCAGAATGTATTTAATATAGATGTATTATACCAGAATGTATTTAATATAGATGTATTATACCAGAATGTATTTAATATAGATGTATTATACCAGAATGTATGTAATATAGATGTATTATACCAGAATGTATTTAATATATATGTATTATACCAGAATGTATTTAATATAGATGTATTATACCAGAATGTATTTAATATAGATGTATTATACCAGAATGTATTTAATATAGATGTATTATACCAGAATGTATGCAATATAGATGTATTATACCAGAATGTATGCAATATAGATGTATTATACCAGAATGTATTTAATATGGATGTATTATACCAGAATGTATTTAATATAGATGTATTATACCAGAATGTATGCAAT
>NC_088399.1:101533703-101606203 GCF_034236695.1 Oncorhynchus nerka | reverse complement strand
AGTGAACAGAATGTGAGGTCATTAACCCGCGCCAGAGAGACTGTCAGCTCCTCACTATGACAACCACCGGGAAACAAAGAGCTGAAGAGATTACCTATGAATCAGTGAGAGAAAACAGAAGGACTCCCTGAACCCAACTCTACTCTCTCTCTGTCCTGCCCATCTCCTCTGAACCCAACTCTACTCTCTCTCTGTCCTGCCCATCTCCTCTGAACCCAACTCTACTCTCTCTCTGTCCTGCCCATCTCCTCTGAACCCAACTCTACTCTCTCTCTGTCCTGCCCATCTCCTTTGAACCCAACTCTACTCTCTCTCTGTCCTGCCCATCTCCTCTGAACCCACTCTACTCTCTCTCTGTCCTGCCCATCTCCTCCATCTCCTCTGAACCCACTCTACTCTCTCTCTGTCCTGCCCATCTCCTCCATCTCCTCTGAACCCACTCTACTCTCTCTCTGTCCTGCCCATCTCCTCTGAACCCAACTCTACTCTCTCTCTGTCCTGCCCATCTTCTCTGAACCCACTCTACTCTCTCTCTGTCCTGCCCATCTCCTCCATCTCCTCTGAACCCACTCTACTCTCTCTCTGTCCTGCCCATCTCCTCCATCTCCTCTGAACCCACTCTACTCTCTCTCTGTCCTGCCCATCTCCTCTGAACCCAACTCTACTCTCTCTCTGTCCTGCCCATCTCCTCTGAACCCACTCTACTCTCTCTCTGTCCTGCCAATCTCCTCCATCTCCTCTGAACCCACTCTACTCTCTCTCTGTCCTGCCCATCTCCTCCATCTCCTCTGAACCCACTCTACTCTCTCTCTCTGTCCTGCCCATCTCCTCCATCTCCTCTGAACCCACTCTACTCTCTCTCTGTCCTGCCCATCTCCTCTGAACCCAACTCTACTCTCTCTCTGTCCTGCCCATCTCCTCTGAACCCACTCTACTCTCTCTCTGTCCTGCCCATCTCCTCCATCTCCTCTGAACCCACTCTACTCTCTCTCTGTCCTGCCCATCTCCTCCATCTCCTCTGAACCCACTCTACTCTCTCTCTGTCCTGCCCATCTCCTCTGAACCCAACTCTACTCTCTCTCTGTCCTGCCCATCTCCTCTGAACCCACTCTACTCTCTCTCTGTCCTGCCCATCTCCTCCATCTCCTCTGAACCCACTATACTCTCTCTCTGTCCTGCCCATCTCCTCCATCTCCTCTGAACCCAACTCTACTCTCTCTCTGTCCTGCCCATCTCCTCCATCTCCTCTGAACCCACTCTACTCTCTCTCTGTCCTGCCCATCTCCTCCATCTCCTCTGAACCCAACTCTACTCTCTCCTGTACCGTCTCCTCTGAACCCAACTCTACTCTCTCTCTGTCCTGCCCATCTCCTCTGAACCCACTCTACTCTCTCTCTGTCCTGCCCATCTCCTCTGAACCCAACTCTACTCTCTCTCTGTCCTGCCCATCTCCTCTGAACCCACTCTACTCTCTCTCTGTCCTGCCCATCTCCTCTGAACCCAACTCTACTCTCTCTCTGTCCTGCCCATCTCCTCTGAACCCACTCTACTCTGTCCTGTACCGTCTCCTCTGAACCCACTCTACTCTCTCTCTGTCCTGCCCATCTCCTCTGAACCCACTCTACTCTCTCTCTGTCCTGCCCATCTCCTCCATCTCCTCTGAACCCACTCTACTCTCTCTCTGTCCTGCCCATCTCCTCTGAACCCAACTCTACTCTCTCTCTGTCCTGCCCATCTCATCTGAACCCAACTCTACTCTCTCCTGAACCCAACTCTACTCTCTCCTGTACCGTCTCCTCTGAACCCACTCTACTCTCTCTCTGTCCTGCCCATCTCCTCCATCTCCTCTGAACCCACTCTACTCTCTCTCTGTCCTGCCCATCCCCTCTGAACCCAACTCTACTCTCTCTCTGTCCTGCCCATCTCCTCTGAACCCACTCTACTCTCTCCTGAACCCAACTCTACTCTCTCTCTGTCCTGCCCATCTCCTCCATCTCCTCTGAACCCACTCTACTCTCTCTCTCTGTCCTGCCCATCTCCTCCATCTCCTCTGAACCCAACTCTACTCTCTCTCTGTCCTGCCCATCTCCTCTGAACCCAACTCTACTCTCTCTCTGTCCTGCCTATCTCCTCTGAACCCACTCTACTCTCTCTCTGTCCTGCCCATCTCCTCCATCTCCTCTGAACCCACTCTACTCTCTCTCTGTCCTGCCCATCTCCTCCATCTCCTCTGAACCCAACTCTACTCTCTCTCTGTCCTGCCCATCTCCTCCATCTCCTCTGAACCCAACTCTACTCTCTCTCTGTCCTGCCCATCTCCTCCATCTCCTCTGAACCCAACTCTACTCTCTCTCTGTCCTGTACCATCTCCTCTGAACCCAACTCTACTCTCTCTCTGTCCTGTACCATCTCCTCTGAACCCAACTCTACTCTCTCTCTGTCCTGCCCATCTCCTCTGAACCCAACTCTACTCTCTCTCTGTCCTGCCCATCTCCTCCATCTCCTCTGAACCAACTCTACTCTCTCTCTGTCCTGCCCATCTCCTCTGAACCCAACTCTACTCTCTCTCTGTCCTGTACCATCTCCTCTGAACCCAACTCTACTCTCTCTCTGTCCTGCCCATCTCCTCCATCTCCTCTGAACCCAACTCTACTCTCTCTCTGTCCTGCCCATCTCCTCTGAACCCAACTCTACTCTCTCTCTGTCCTGTACCATCTCCTCTGAACCCAACTCTACTCTCTCTGTCCTGTACCATCTCCTCTGAACCCAACTCTACTCTCTCTCTGTCCTGTACCATCTCCTCTGAACCCAACTCTACTCTCTCTGTCCTGTACCATCTCCTCTGAACCCAACTCTACTCTCTCTCTGTCCTGTACCATCTCCTCTGAACCCAACTCTACTCTCTCTCTGTCCTGCCCATCTCCTCCATCTCCTCTGAACCCAACTCTACTCTCTCTCTGTCCTGCCCATCTCCTCTGAACCCAACTCTACTCTCTCTCTGTCCTGTACCATCTCCTCTGAACCCAACTCTACTCTCTCTCTGTCCTGTACCATCTCCTCTGAACCCAACTCTACTCTCTCTCTGTCCTGTACCATCTCCTCTGAACCCAACTCTACTCTCTCTCTGTCCTGCCCATCTCCTCTGAACCCAACTCTACTCTCTCTCTGTCCTGCCCATCTCCTCCATCTCCTCTGAACCAACTCTACTCTCTCTCTGTCCTGCCCATCTCCTCTGAACCCAACTCTACTCTCTCTCTGTCCTGTACCATCTCCTCTGAACCCAACTCTACTCTCTCTCTGTCCTGTACCATCTCCTCTGAACCCAACTCTACTCTCTCTCTGTCCTGTACCATCTCCTCTGAACCCAACTCTACTCTCTCTCTGTCCTGCCCATCTCCTCTGAACCCAACTCTACTCTCTCTCTGTCCTGCCCATCTCCTCCATCTCCTCTGAACCAACTCTACTCTCTCTCTGTCCTGCCCATCTCCTCTGAACCCAACTCTACTCTCTCTCTGTCCTGTACCATCTCCTCTGAACCCAACTCTACTCTCTCTCTGTCCTGCCCATCTCCTCCATCTCCTCTGAACCCAACTCTACTCTCTCTCTGTCCTGCCCATCTCCTCTGAACCCAACTCTACTCTCTCTCTGTCCTGTACCATCTCCTCTGAACCCAACTCTACTCTCTCTCTGTCCTGTACCATCTCCTCTGAACCCAACTCTACTCTCTCTCTGTCCTGTACCATCTCCTCTGAACCCAACTCTACTCTCTCTCTGTCCTGTACCATCTCCTCTGAACCCAACTCTACTCTCTCTCTGTCCTGTACCATCTCCTCTGAACCCAACTCTACTCTCTCTCTGTCCTGCCCATCTCCTCCATCTCCTCTGAACCCAACTCTACTCTCTCTCTGTCCTGCCCATCTCCTCTGAACCCAACTCTACTCTCTCTCTGTCCTGTACCATCTCCTCTGAACCCAACTCTACTCTCTCTCTGTCCTGTACCATCTCCTCTGAACCCAACTCTACTCTCTCTCTGTCCTGTACCATCTCCTCTGAACCCAACTCTACTCTCTCTCTGTCCTGCCCATCTCCTCTGAACCCAACTCTACTCTCTCTCTGTCCTGCCCATCTCCTCCATCTCCTCTGAACCAACTCTACTCTCTCTCTGTCCTGCCCATCTCCTCTGAACCCAACTCTACTCTCTCTCTGTCCTGTACCATCTCCTCTGAACCCAACTCTACTCTCTCTCTGTCCTGTACCATCTCCTCTGAACCCAACTCTACTCTCTCTCTGTCCTGCCCATCTCCTCTGAACCCAACTCTACTCTCTCTCTGTCCTGCCCATCTCCTCCATCTCCTCTGAACCAACTCTACTCTCTCTCTGTCCTGCCCATCTCCTCTGAACCCAACTCTACTCTCTCTCTGTCCTGCCCATCTCCTCCATCTCCTCTGAACCAACTCTACTCTCTCTCTGTCCTGCCCATCTCCTCTGAACCCAACTCTACTCTCTCTCTGTCCTGTACCATCTCCTCTGAACCCAACTCTACTCTCTCTCTGTCCTGCCCATCTCCTCTGAACCCAACTCTACTCTCTCTCTGTCCTGCCCATCTCCTCTGAACCCAACTCTACTCTCTCTCTGTCCTGTACCATCTCCTCTGAACCCAACTCTACTCTCTCTCTGTCCTGTACCATCTCCTCTGAACCCAACTCTACTCTCTCTCTGTCCTGTACCATCTCCTCTGAACCCAACTCTACTCTCTCTCTGTCCTGTACCATCTCCTCTGAACCCAACTCTACTCTCTCTCTGTCCTGCCCATCTCCTCCATCTCCTCTGAACCCAACTCTACTCTCTCTCTGTCCTGCCCATCTCCTCTGAACCCAACTCTACTCTCTCTCTGTCCTGTACCATCTCCTCTGAACCCAACTCTACTCTCTCTCTGTCCTGTACCATCTCCTCTGAACCCAACTCTACTCTCTCTCTGTCCTGTACCATCTCCTCTGAACCCAACTCTACTCTCTCTCTGTCCTGCCCATCTCCTCTGAACCCAACTCTACTCTCTCTCTGTCCTGCCCATCTCCTCCATCTCCTCTGAACCAACTCTACTCTCTCTCTGTCCTGCCCATCTCCTCTGAACCCAACTCTACTCTCTCTCTGTCCTGTACCATCTCCTCTGAACCCAACTCTACTCTCTCTCTGTCCTGTACCATCTCCTCTGAACCCAACTCTACTCTCTCTCTGTCCTGCCCATCTCCTCTGAACCCAACTCTACTCTCTCTCTGTCCTGCCCATCTCCTCCATCTCCTCTGAACCAACTCTACTCTCTCTCTGTCCTGCCCATCTCCTCTGAACCCAACTCTACTCTCTCTCTGTCCTGCCCATCTCCTCCATCTCCTCTGAACCAACTCTACTCTCTCTCTGTCCTGCCCATCTCCTCTGAACCCAACTCTACTCTCTCTCTGTCCTGTACCATCTCCTCTGAACCCAACTCTACTCTCTCTCTGTCCTGCCCATCTCCTCTGAACCCAACTCTACTCTCTCTCTGTCCTGCCCATCTCCTCTGAACCCAACTCTACTCTCTATCTGTCCTGTACCATCTCCTCTGAACCCAACTCTACTCTCTCTCTGTCCTGTACCATCTCCTCTGAACCCAACTCTACTCTCTCTCTGTCCTGCCCATCTCCTCTGAACCCAACTCTACTCTCTCTCTGTCCTGCCCATCTCCTCTGAACCCAACTCTACTCTCTCTCTGTCCTGCCCATCTCCTCTGAACCCAACTCTACTCTCTCTCTGTCCTGTACCATCTCCTCTGAACCCAACTCTACTCTCTCTCTGTCCTGTACCATCTCCTCTGAACCCAACTCTACTCTCTCTCTGTCCTGCCCATCTCCTCTGAACCCAACTCTACTCTCTCTCTGTCCTGCCCATCTCCTCCATCTCCTCTGAACCCAACTCTACTCTCTCTCTGTCCTGTACCGTCTCCAATGTTTATTGAATGTGTTGGACAGTTGTGACGATGTATATTACTTTAACCAACCACAACTTCAGTCCCCTCCCACCGCCCCCCCCCCCTCCTCTTTCTAGCAAAAGGAGAGAGAAAGCATCCTGTTTCTGAGCTGTTTCCTGTTTCCTGTGTGTATGTGTCAGTGGTAGTTACCTCCTAGTACTTTTAAAGAAGGACGTTTGTCCGAGAAGAAAAGACACAAGCTATCTCTCCTCAGAGCTGCTACTCTGCTACTCTACGACTGGTTCAGATCTCTTCTGAGAACTAGCATGTTTCACGGAATGCTAACCTAAATGTTTTGTACCAGGGACATCGATGTATTTGCACTGTCACAAAGGTTATTTCAGCATGCTTCTTTAGGCAAAACGTTTTTACAATGTAGAGCCATAATTGCCAGGTTTTTGTACAGTGTTGAACTGTGTTTTCTTGTTATTTTATTGTAAAGCAGAACATCTAGCTAACACAAACCCTCTTATTGTTAATACCGTTTTATTATGGACCAGAGTAGCTACAGAAAGACACATTACTGGACGACGTTAAGCATTTGTTGTTTTTTTGTTTTTGCTTTTTTCAACAACAAAAAAAAAAAAATGAAAAAAAAAAACGAACACAATGAAACTAACTTTCCAAATGCAGATGTATAGAATGAGCTTTAACACAGTAGAGCTCCAGGTAACAATATTATCACAAAATATGTGCAGAGCCTTCAGACAGTATTCGTACCTCTTGACTTATTCCACATTTTCTTATGTACAGCCTAAACTCAAAATGGATTAAATCTTTTTTTTCCCTCATCAATCTACACACTATACCCCATAATGACATCACAGTACCCCATAATGACATCACAGTACCCCGTAATGACATCACAGTACCCAGTAATGCATCGCAGTACCCCGTAATGACATCACAGTACCCCGTAATGACATCACTGCACCCAATAATGACATCACAGTGCCCAATAATGACATCACAGTACCCCGTAATGACATCACAGTACCCAATAATGACATCACAGTACCCAATAATGACATCACAGTACCCTGTAATGACATCACAGTACCCCGTAATGACATCACAGAACCCCATAATGACAAAGTGAAAACGAAATGTTTGCTAACTTATTGAAAATGAAATACAAAAAAATATCTAATTCACACCCCTGAGTCGGTACATGTTAGAATCACTTTTGGCTGTGATTACAGCTGTGAGTCTTTCTGGGTATGTCTCTAAGAGCTTTGCACACCTGGATTGCACATTATTCTTTAAAGAATTCTTCAAGCTCGGTCAAGTTGTTTGTTGATCATTGCTAGACAGCCATTTTATAGTCTTGCTGTAGATTTTCAAGACCATTTAAGTCAAAACTGTAACTAGGCCACTCAGGAACATTCCATGTCATCTTGGTGAACAACTCCGGTGTAGATGTGGCCTTGTGTTGTAGGTTGTTGTCCTGTTGAAAGGTGAATTTGTCTCCCAGTGTCTGTTGGAAAGCAGACTAAACCAGGTTTTCCTCTAGGATTTTGCCTGTGCTTAGCTCTGTTTTGTTTATTTTAATCCTATAGAAAACTCTCTAGTCCTTGCCGATGACAAGCATACCCATAACATGATGCAGCCACCACCATGCTTGAACGGTACTCAGTGATGTGTTGTGTTGGATTTGCCCCAAACATGATGCTCTATTCAGGACATAAAGTAAATTTCTTTCCAGTTTTACTTTAGTGCCTTATTGCAAACAGGATGCATGTTTTAGAATATTTTAATTTATTGTAGCAACTACAATATTGTTGATCCACCCTCAGTTTTCTCCTATCACAGCCATTAAACTCTGTAACCATTTTTAAAGTCACCATTGGCCTCATAGTAAAATCCCTGAGCTGTTTCCTTCCTCTCCGGCAACTAAGTTGCAAAGGACACCTGCATCTTTGTAGTGACTGGGTGTATTGATACACCATCCAACGTGTAATTAATAACTTCGCTTAAAGGGATTTTTAACATCTGCTTTTTATTAGGTGCCCCTCTTTGCAAGGCTTTGGAAAACCTCTCTGGTCTTTGTGGTTGGAAAACCTCTCTGGTCTTTGTGGTTGGAAAACCTCTCTGGTCTTTGTGGTTGGTTAACCTCTCTGGTCTTTGTGGATGTAAAACCTCTCTGGTCGTTGTGGATGGAAAACCTCTCTGGTCTTTGTGGTTGGTTAACCTCTCTGGTCTTTGTGGTTGGAAAACCTCTCTGGTCTTTGTGGTTGGTTAACCTCTCTGGTCTTTGTGGATGGAAAAACCTCTCTGGTCTTTGTGGATGGAAAACCTCTCTGGTCTTTGTGGTTGGTTAACCTCTCTGGTCTTTGTGGATGGAAAACCTCTCTGGTCTTTGTGGATGGAAAACCTCTCTGGTCTTTGTGGTTGGTTAACCTCTCTGGTCTTTGTGGTTGGTTAACCTCTCTGGTCTTTGTGGATGGAAAACCTCTCTGGTCTTTGTGGATGGAAAACCTCTCTGGTCTTTGTGGATGGAAAACCTCTCTGGTCTTTGTGGATGGAAAAACCTCTCTGCTCTTTCTGGATGGAAAAACCTCTCTGGTCTTTGTGGTTGGAAAACCTCTCTGGTCTTTGTGGTTGGAAAACCTCTCTGGTCTTTGTGGATGGAAAAACCTCTCTGGTCTTTGTGGTTGGTTAACCTCTCTGGTCTTTGTGGATGGAAAACCTCTCTGGTCTTTGTGGTTGGAAAACCTCTCTGGTCTTTGTGGATGGAAAACCTCTCTGGTCTTTGTGGATGGAAAACCTCCCTGGTCTTTGTGGATGGAAAACCTCTCTGGTCTTTGTGGTTGGAAAACCTCTCTGGTCTTTGTGGTTGGAAAACCTCTCTGGTCTTTGTGGATGGAAAACCTCTCTGGTCTTTGTGGTTGGAAAACCTCTCTTGTCTTTGTGGTTGGAAAACCTCTCTGGTCTTTGTGGATGGAAAACCTCTCTGGTCTTTGTGGTTGGAAAACCTCTCTGGTCTTTGTGGTTGGAAAACCTCTCTGGTCTTTGTGGTTGGAAAACCTCTCTGGTCTTTGTGGTTGGAAAACCTCTCTGGTCTTTGTGGTTGGAAAACCTCTCTGGTCTTTGTGGTTGGAAAACCTCTCTGGTCTTTGTGGATGGAAAACCTCTCTGGTCTTTGTGGAAAAAACATCTCTGGTCTTTGTGGATGGAAAACCTCTCTGGTCTTTGTGGTTGAATCTGTCTTTGAAATGCACTGCTCGACTGAGGGACCTTGCAGCTAATTGTATGTGTGGGGTACAGAGATGAGGTAGGCATACAACTTAGTATGTGACTTGGTAAGCTAATTTTTACTCCTGAACTTATTTAGGGTTGCCATAACAAAGGGGTTGAAGACTTATTGACTCAAGACATTTCAGCTTTTCATGTTTTATTAATTTGTAAAAATGTCTGAAAACACTTTGGTATTATGGGGTATTGTGTGTAGGCCAGTGACACGCAATTTCAATTTAATCCATTTTCATCCCACCTTGTATCATAACAAAATCTGTGAAAAGTCAATAATCCACAAAGACACTACATCAAAACACAGGAGACTCATCCCGCATGGAACCCTACTACTGGTCTATAGTAGTGCACTATATAGGGAATAGGGTTCTATAGGGCCCTGTCTAAAGTAGTGCACTATATAGGGAATAGGGTTCTATAGGGCCCTGGTCTAAAGTAGTGCACTATATAGGGAATAGGGTTCTATACGGGCCTGGTCTAAAGTAGTGCACTATATAGGGAATAGGGTTCTATAGGGCACTGAATAGGGTTCTATAGGGCCCTGTCTAAAGTAGTGCACTATATAGGGAATAGGGTTCTATAGGGCCCTGTCTAAAGTAGTGCACTATATAGGGAATAGGGTTCTATAGGGCCCTGTCTAAAATAGTGGACTATATAGGGAATAGGGTTCTATAGGGCCCTGTCTAAAGTAGTGCACTATATAGGGAATAGGGTTCTGGTCTACAGTAGTGCACTATATAGGTAATAGGGTTCTATAGGGCCCTGGTCTAAAGTAGTGCACTATATAGGTAATAGGGCCCTGGTCTAAAGTAGGGCACTATATAGGGAATAGGGCTCTGGTCTATAGTAGTGTACTATATAGGGAATAGGGTGCCATTTCAAATAAAGAAGGACCAAATCCTGAAGATTTTTAAGAGGTTCACTTGAAATACTATGATTATGTTGTTGTTATGTTATTCAAGCTTCCATCAAAACCTGTTTCTGGAATGTTCTCATGAAATACACATTCAACCCTTTTCTGTCCAGTACTGGACAACCAGCCCTGCTCAGTGTACGCTGGGAAACGTTCTGTCCAGTACTGGACAACCAGTCCTGCTCAGTATAGGCTGGGAAACGTTCTGTCCAGTACTGGACAACCAGTCCTGCTCAGTGTAGGCTGGGAAAACGTTCTGTCCAGTACTGGACAACCAGTCCTACTCAGTGTAGGCTGGGAAACGTTCTGTCCAGTACTGGACAACCAGTCCTGCTCAGTGTAGGCTGGGAAACGTTCTGTCCAGTACTGGACAACCAGCCCTGCTCAGTGTAGGCTGGGAAACGTTCTGTCCAGTACTGGACAACCAACTCTGCTCAGTGTAGGCTGGGAAACGTCCTGTCCAGTACTGGACAACCAGCTCTGCTCAGTGTAGGCTGGGAAAACGTTCTGTCCAGTACTGGACAACCAGCCCTGCTCAGTGTAGGCTGGGAAACGTTCTGTCCAGTAGTGGACAACCAGCCCTGCTCAGTGTAGGCTGGGAAAACGTGCTGTCCAGTACTGGACAACCAGCTCTGCTCAGTGTAGGCTGGGAAAACGTTCTGTCCAGTACTGGACAACCAGCCCTGCTCAGTGTAGGCTGGGAAACGTCCTGTCCAGTACTGGACAACCAGCTCTGCTCAGTGTAGGCTGGGAAAACTTTCTGTCCAGTACTGGACAACCAGCCCTGCTCAGTGTAGGCTGGGAAACGTTCTGTCCAGTACTGGACCACCAGCCCTGCTCAGTGTAGGCTGGGAAACGTTCTGTCCAGTACTGGACAACCAGCCCTGCTCAGTGTAGGCTGGGAAACGTTCTGTCCAGTACTGGACAACCAGCCCTGCTCAGTGTAGGCTGGGAAACGTTCTGTCCAGTACTGGACAACCAGTCCTGCTCAGTGTAGGCTGGGAAGACGTTCTGTCCAGTACTGGACAACCAGCTCTGCTCAGTGTAGGCTGGGAAACGTTCTGTCCAGTACTGGACAACCAGTCCTGCTCAGTGTAGGCTGGGAGACGTTCTGTCCAGTACTGGACAACCAGCCCTGCTCAGTGTAGGCTGGGAAGACGTTCTGTCCAGTACTGGACAACCAGCTCTGCTCAGTGTAGGCTGGGAAACGTTCTGTCCAGTACTGGACAACCAGTCCTGCTCAGTGTAGGCTGGGAGACGTTCTGTCCAGTACTGGACAACCAGCCCTGCTCAGTGTAGGCTGGGAAACGTTCTGTCCAGTACTGGACAACCAGCCCTGCTCAGTGTAGGCTGGGAAAACGTTCTGTCCAGTACTGGACAACCAGCCCTGCTCAGTGTAGGCTGGGAAAACGTTCTGTCCAGTACTGGACAACCAGTCCTGCTAAGTGTAGGCTAGGAAACGTTCTGTCCAGTACTGGACAACCAGTCCTGCTCAGTGTAGGCTAGGAAACGTTCTGTCCAGTACTGGACAACCAGTCCTGCTCAGTATAGGCTGGGAAACGTTCTGTCCAGTACTGGACAACCAGTCCTGCTCAGTGTAGGCTGGGAAAACGTTCTGTCCAGTACTGGACTGGGAAAACGTTCTGTCCTGTACTGGACAACCAGTCCTGCTCAGTGTAGGCTGGGAAACGTTCTGTCCTGTACTGGACAACCAGCCCTGCTCAGTGTAGGCTGGGAAATGTTCTGTCTGCTCAGTGTAGGCTGGGAAAACTCAATTTCTAAGGTGATGATCACTGTACATGGGGACTGGGGACTTTCTGGCATTTTAAAATAACATCAGTATCCTGGGAATCAGTTTAAACAGTCCAATTCAGTTTGGACTCCAGGATAGGAGCAATAATCACTAATATAGAATATAATACAATCCATTTTGAGGGATTACTTTGTATGGTTTCATCAGTAAGTGAATTCTGCTCTTTTCCATTAGACCCAGATGTGAGATTATGATTCCAAATGCCCCCCCTATTCCCTATTTAGTGCACTACTGTTGACCATAAGTCCCTGATTAAAAGTAGTGCACTACTTAAGGAATAGGGGGTCATTTGGGATGCAGTAAACAGACTTCTGTTTTAACCAGTTCAGGGTTGTGACCCACAAATGGGAAACGTGACTCGTGTTACGGCTCCCATTCCCCTGCCGGGATATCTTTGTCAGATCGTATCATTTCCTGGCTACATGTCATTTCAGATAGTTGTTGCTAACATTTTGTTAATTTCCTTGAACATCCTCAAAGCGACTGAAACAAGAATTCAATTCCAACATATGTCTTGTGACTGATAGGAAGAGAGCACTTACGCATTTCCTGATCCGGAGACAGACAGAACACTCTTCTACCCACAATACCTTGGTGCTATTAGAAACACATTTGACTTCTCGGAAGGGGGAGCAGTTGTTACGTGGTTTCCATGGTTTCCGCCAAGCAGTTGTTACGTGGTTTCCATGGTTTCCGCCAAGGTGTTGTTACGTGGTTTCCATGGTTTCCGCCAAGCAGTTGTTACGTGGTTTCCATGGTTTCCGCCAAGCAGTTGTTATTGTTGTTGTGTCTACTCAGAAAGCTGTCTGTCTCTCTCCATCTCCTCTTCTCCTCCAGAAAGCTGTCTGTCTCTCTCCATCTCCTCATGTCTCCTCAGAAAGCTGTCTGTCTCTCTCCATCTCCTCATGTCTCCTCAGAAAGCTGTCTGTCTCTCTCCATCTCCTCATGTCTCCTTCAGAAAGCTGTCTGTCTCTCTCCATCTCTTCTCCTCATGTCTCCTTCAGAAAGCTGTCTGTCTCTCTCCATCTCTTCTCCTCATGTCTCCTCAGAAAGCTGTCTGTCTCTCTCCATCTCTTCTCCTCATGTCTCCTTCAGAAAGCTGTCTGTCTCTCTCCATCTCCTCATGTCTCCTTCAGAAAGCTGTCTGTCTCTCTCCATCTCCTCATGTCTCCTTCAGAAAGCTGTCTGTCTCTCTCCATCTCCTCATGTCTCCTCAGAAAGCTGTCTGTCTCTCTCCATCTCCTCTTCTCCTCATGTCTCCTTCAGAAAGCTGTCTGTCTCTCTCCATCTCCTAATGTCTCCTTCAGAAAGCTGTCTGTCTCTCTCCATCTCCTCTTCTCCTCATGTCTCCTTCAGAAAGCTGTCTGTCTCTCTCCATATCCTCATGTCTCCTCAGAAAGCTGTCTGTCTCTCTCCATCTCCTCTTGTCTCCTCAGAAAGCTGTCTGTCTCTCTCCATCTCCTCTTGTCTCCTCAGAAAGCTGTCTGTCTCTCTCCATCTCCTCTTCTCCTCCAGAAAGCTGTCTGTCTCTCTCCATCTCCTCTTGTCTCCTCAGAAAGCTGTCTGTCTCTCTCCATCTCCTCTTGTCTCCTCAGAAAGCTGTCTGTCTCTCTCCATCTCCTCTTATCCTCTTGTCTCCTCAGAAAGCTGTCTGTCTCTCTCCATGTCCTCTTGTCTCCTCAGAAAGCTGTCTGTCTCTCTCCATCTCCTCTTGTCTCCTCAGAAAGCTGTCTGTCTCTCTCCGTCTTCTCTTGTCTCCTCAGAAAGCTGTCTGTCTCTCTCCATCTCCTCTTGTCTCCTCAGAAAGCTGTCTGTCTCTCTCCATCTCCTCTTGTCTCCTCAGAAAGCTGTCTGTCTCTCTCCGTCTTCTCTTGTCTCCTCCAGAAAGCTGTCTGTCTCTCTCCGTCTTCTCTTGTCTCCTCCAGAAAGCTGTCTGTCTCTCTCCATCTCCTCTTCTCCTCCAGAAAGCTGTCTGTCTCTCTCCATCTCCTCTTCTCCTCCAGAAAGCTGTCTGTCTCTCTCCATCTCCTCTTGTCTCCTCAGAAAGCTGTCTGTCTCTCTCCATCTCCTCTTCTCCTCCAGAAAGCTGTCTGTCTCTCTCCATCTCCTCTTGTCTCCTCCAGAAAGCTGTCTGTCTCTCTCCATCTCCTCTTGTCTCCTCAGAAAGCTGTCTGTCTCTCTCCATCTCCTCTTCTCCTCCAGAAAGCTGTCTGTCTCTCTCCATCTCCTCTTGTCTCCTCCAGAAAGCTGTCTGTCTCTCTCCATCTCCTCTTGTCTCCTCCAGAAAGCTGTCTGTCTCTCTCCATCTCCTCTTGTCTCCTCAGAAAGCTGTCTGTCTCTCTCCATCTCCTCTTGTCTCCTCAGAAAGCTGTCTGTCTCTCTCCATCTCCTCTTGTCTCCTCAGAAAGCTGTCTGTCTCTCTCCAACTCCTCTTGTCTCCTCAGAAAGCTGTCTGTCTCTCTCCAACTCCTCTTGTCTCCTCAGAAAGCTATCTGTCTCTCTCCATCTCCTCTTCTATTTGATCTCTCTGTCTATTTTGCTAAAACCTCCTCGTGGCAAATAGTCTCAGTACTCTACCTCTGATAGCAGATACAAGCACCAGTCACCAGGCAGACACTGGGCTAGTCATACCAAATGGGCACGAGAGAAATAACACGACTAAAACCCAAAGTTGAAGCGCATACAGCTGTAGACCTCATAATAAATAAAAACCTAAATCAATTCAGATTAATAAAATAAAAATAAATAAAAACCTTTGTTACTTTCCTTTGTTGCTTGTCACATTTATATTAGTTATTAGTTATATATATTATATTATTGAAAGTTTGATTTGTTGAGTACCACAGATACAATTTGAAAATGTTGATGCTGATTTGAAACGGAAGGTGTTATGAGTCAAGCGGTGGTCACAGCCAACGATGAACCTCGTTTTTCTCCCCTCTCCTCTCCTCCTTCCTTCTCATGTTCTCTGTTGTAAGACATGCTAGACTGCTTGTCAATGTCGGTTCAGATGAATTCATGGAGTTTCAATTTCAAGAACATGGAACTGCATTCAAAATAATTAAAGTCTAGTGAATTTTACACATGCCTGTTTTTTTTACACAATTTGTATCATAAAAAAGGTCATCTTTATTTTCCTATGAGTAAAAACATATACAACTTTTGAAAATAAGGAGGGGTGGGGGAAGTTGACATGTGGGGGGCAGTTGAAATAAGGAGAGGTGGGGGGCAGTTGGAATAAAGAGGGGTGGGGGGCAGTTGGAATAAGGAGAGGTGGGGGCAGTTGGAATAAAGAGGGGTGGGGGGCAGTTGGAATAAGGAGGGGTGGGGAAGTTGGAATAAAGAGGGGTGGGGGGCAGTTGGAATAAGGAGGGGTGGGGGAAGTTGGAATAAAGAGGGGTGGGGGGCAGTTGGAATAAGGAGGGGTGGGGGAAGTTGGAATAAAGAGGGGTGGGGGGCAGTTGGAATAAGGAGAGGTGGGATGGCAGTTGGAATAAAGAGGGGTGGGGGGCAGTTGGAATAAGGAGGGGTGGGGGAAGTTGGAATAAAGAGGGGTGGGGGGCAGTTGGAATAAGGAGAGGTGGGGGGGCAGTTAACCTGTTGCTTCTACTCGGGACGCTTGCGTCCCAACTAGAGCTCTGGAAATGCAAATGCACTACGCTAAATGCTAATAGTATTAGTTAAAACTCAAAAGTTCATTAAAATACACATGCAGGGTATCGAATTAAAGCTACACTCGTTGTGAATCCAGGCAACAAGTCAGATTTTTAAAATGCTTTTCGGCGAAAGCATGAGAAGCTATTATCTGATAGCATGCAACACCCCAAAAGACCCACAGGGGACGTAAACAAAATAATTAGCATTTCGGCGTTACACAAACCGCACAATAAAATAGAAAACATTCATTACCTTTCACCATCTTCTTTGTTGGCACTCCTAGATGTCCCATAAACACTATTTGGGTCTTTATTTCGATTAAATCGGTCCATATAAAGCCTAGATATCGTTATATGTAGACTGTGTGATAAACGAAAAAAACATAGTTTCAAAACGTAACGTCATTTTTTTTAATTCAAAAAGTCGACGATAAACTTTCACAAAACACTTCGAAATACGTTTGTAATGCAACTTTAGGTATTAGTAAACGTTAATAAGCGATAAAATTCATCAGGAGGCGATGTAAAGATCATTAGCTGTCCGTCTGGAAAAATGTCCGGCTAGAAACTCAACGAAAATATCCGGTCCTAGACCGGATTAGATACGGTGTCCTGCATGTGTTTGACCAAGAAAAAACTCGAAGGGAAATGACAAGACTCTAGACACCGTGTGGAAGCTGTAGGTACTGCAACCTCAGTCAATTAATTGTGGTTCACCTTTATCAATGGGATCAAGTAGCGCATGGATATATTTTCCCATTTTCAATGATCAGTTTTTCCTGTGCTTTTCGATGTAAATGCCGTTCTGGTAAAGCCACAGCAGTGATTTAACCAGTTTTTTAAACGTCTGAGTGTTTTCTATCCACACAGACTAAGCAAATGCATATACTATATTCCTGGCATGAGTAGCAGGGCGCTGAAATGTTGCGCGATTTTTAACAGAATGTTCAAAAAAGTAGAGGGTCGACTGAAGAGGTTAAAATAAGGAGGGGTGGGATGGCAGTTGGAATAAGGAGGGGTGGGGGGCAGTTGGAATAAGGAGGGGTGGGGGGCAGTTGGAATAAAGAGGGGTGGGGGGCAGTTGGAATAAGGAGGGGTGGGGGGGCAGTTGGAATAAGGAGAGGTGGGGGGAAGTTGGAATAAGGAGGGGTGGGGGCAGTTGGAATAAGGAGGGGTGGGGGGCAGTTGGAATAAGGAGAGGTGGGGGGCAGTTGGAATAAGGAGAGGTGGGGGGCAGTTGGAATAAGGAGAGGTGGGGGGCAGTTGGAATAAGGAGAGGTGGGGGGGGCAGTTGGAATAAGGAGAGGTGGGGGGCAGTTGGAATAAGGAGAGGTGGGGGGCAGTTGGAATAAGGAGAGGTGGGGGGCAGTTGGAATAAGGAGAGGTGGGGGGCAGTTGGAATAAGGAGAGGTGGGGGGGCAGTTGGAATAAGGAGAGGTGGGGGGCAGTTGGAATAAGGAGAGGTGGGGGGCAGTTGGAATAAGGAGGGGTGGGGGGCAGTTGGAATAAGGAGAGGTGGGGGGCAGTTGGAATAAGGAGAGGTGGGGGGCAGTTGGAATAAGGAGGGGTGGGGGGCAGTTGGAATAAGGAGAGGTGGGGGGCAGTTGGAATAAGGAGAGGTGGGGGGCAGTTGGAATAAGGAGGGTGGGGGGCAGTTGGAATAAGGAGAGGTGGGGGGCAGTTGGAATAAGGAGAGGTGGGGGGCAGTTGGAATAAGGAGAGGTGGGGGGCAGTTGGAATAAGGAGAGGTGGGGGGCAGTTGGAATAAGGAGAGGTGGGGGGCAGTTGGAATAAGGAGAGGTGGGGGGCAGTTGGAATAAGGAGGGGTGTGGGGGCAGTTGGAATAAGGAGAGGTGGGGGGGCAGTTGAACAGTAAATAGATGATGTGATTTATGGATCAGTCATAAAGATGGGGGATTTTCTTGTGGTCTCTGAAAAAATGTTATTGTAAGATAAAACAGGAAAATGATTTTAAGTTATTGTGCAATGCTTAATAGAGACAGGAAATACATTCTATAATGGAAGATGGTCTCTCTATTACACTCTACAGTCTGCCATGTCAGAACGGGCAGACTTTTCTCTTTTTTACTCTAATTTTGGGCTGTAATCTATGGTCTGTCAGTCTAATTTTGGGCTGTAATCTATGGTCTGTCAGTCTAATTTTGGGCTATAATCTATGGTCTGTCAGTCTAATTTTGGGCTATAATCTATGGTCTGTCAGTCTAATTTTGGGCTGTAATCTATGGTCTGTCAGTCTAATTTTGGGCTATAATCTATGTTCTGTCAGTCTAATTTTGGGCTATAATCTATGGTCTGTCAGTCTATGAATCTGTACAGTATAATTATGTTATTGTTGTCTTTATTGTGTAATAAATGTATTGCTACATACCTCTGAGACTAGTGTTCTGCTTGGGTTGTGACTGTGCGGTGAAGATCAGTGAGGTTATTATGCACTTGATAGCCATAACCAACGGTAATTTGATTCTTATTGGGCTAAACAGTTTAGTATTAGTATTAGCAGTTTGATTCGTATTAATCTAAGCAGTTTGATTCGTGTTAGTCTCAGCAGTTGGATTATTATTAGTTGAAGCAGTTGGATTATTATTAGTTGAAGCAGTTGGATTCTTATTCGTCGAAGCAGTTGGATTCTTATTCGTCGAAGCAGTTGGATTCTTATTCGTCGAAGCAGTTGGATTCTTATTCGTCGAAGCAGTTGGATTATTATTAGTTGAAGCAGTTGGATTATTATTAGTTGAAGCAGTTGGATTATTATTCGTCGAAGCAGTTTGATTCTTATTCGTCGAAGCAGTTGGATTATTATTAGTTGAAGCAGTTTGATTCTTATTCGTCGAAGCAGTTGGATTATTATTAGTTGAAGCAGTTGGATTCTTATTAGTCGAAGCAGTTGGATTCGTTTTAGTCTAAGCAGTTGAGCTCAATTGAATGACTCCTGTTGCTTTTACTTCTATTACATACAGTTGTATTAAGTCACTTCTCCAAATGTCCCTGTAGCCCTATCCAGCACTCTGCAAATTCACAGACTTTGTGAAAACAGACCGTTTTCTTATGAAAGCCACTCAATGTAGGTTGTCAGCGTGGTTACTCCAATGGCAAGCCTTTCAACAGTTTCTACACGATTATCCTCATGGGTTTTCTCGCAACATGTTATTTTCAAAGACTCCTGTATTTCATCAACCCTGGGATTATTTGAGCATCTCTTGTGATACCATAGTTATTTGCTGCCGGGGATGTCTGAGAACATGAGATAATGACATCATTATTACTGCTCCTAGACTAGAGTCCATCAGTGGATACTTCCCAAATGGCACCCTATTCCCTATATAGACCGTAGGACTCTGGTCAAAAGTAGTGCACTATATAGGGAATAGGGAACCATTTGGGGTGCAAGCTTCTGAGAAGTCAGTTAAGGCTTCTACATCTTATAGCCATCTCAGACAGGCAGACAGAGACACAGACAGACAGACAGATGCGACTCGTAACAAGATTAAGTAATTAGCTTGATAAATGAATGGTCTGAATTTATAAGATAACACTATAGTTACTGTAATAGAACACTATAGTTACTGTAATAGAACACTATAGTTACTGTAATAGAACACTATAGTTACAGTAATATAACACTATAGTTACAGTAATAGAACACTATAGTTACTGTAATAGAACACTATAGTTACAGTAATATAACACTATAGTTACAGTAATAGAACACTATAGTTACAGTAATAGAACACTATAGTTACAGTAATAGAACACTATAGATACAGTAATAGAACACTATAGTTACAGTGATAGAACACTATAGTTACAGTAATAGAACACTATAGATACAGTAATAGAACACTATAGATACAGTAATAGAACACTATAGATACAGTAATAGAACACTATAGTTACAGTAATAGAACACTATAGATACAGTAATAGAACACTATATTTACAGTAATAGAACACTATAGTTACAGTAATAGAACACTATAGATACAGTAATAGAACACTATATTTACAGTAATAGAACACTATAGTTACAGTAATAGAACACTATAGTTACAGTAATAGAACACTATAGTTACTGTAATAGAACACTATAGATACAGTAATAGAACACTATAGATACAGTAATAGAACACTATAGTTACAGTAATAGAACACTATAGTTACAGTAATAGAACACTATAGATACAGTAATAGAACACTATAGTTACAGTAATAGAACACTATAGTTACAGTAATAGATCACTATAGTTACAGTAATAGAACACTATAGTTACAGTAATAGAACACTATAGATACAGTAATAGATCACTATAGATACAGTAATAGAACACTATAGTTACAGTAATAGAACACTATAGTTACTGCAATAGAACACTATAGTTACAGTAATATAACACTATAGTTACAGTAATAGAACACTATAGTTACAGTAATAGAACACTATAGTTACAGTGATAGAACACTATAGTTACAGTAATAGAACACTATAGATACAGTAATAGAACACTATATTTACAGTAATAGAACACTATATTTACAGTAATATAACACTATAGTTACAGTAACAGAACACTATAGTTACAGTAACAGAACACTATAGTTACAGTAATATAACACTATAGTGACAGTAATACAGTAATATAACACTATAGTTACAGTAATAGAACACTATAGTTACTGTAATAGAACACTATAGTTACTGTAATAGAACACTATAGTTACTGTAATAGAACACTATAGTTACAGTAACAGAACACTATAGTTACAGTAACAGAACACTATAGTTACAGTAATAGAACACTATAGTTACAGTAACAGAACACTATACTTACAGTAATAGAAGGAATTAAGAAATGTCTGAGAATTGAATTCTAAATGCAAGTATATTTAATTACATGAATGGATTCACGTACAGGGCATAACATTTAAGTTACAAACCGTTAACACGCTTTACAAGGCATTATTCTAAGCATGGTCAGAGAGGGAGACAACGAAACCATTGGTTGAGCCATGGTCCATTGTTCCTGGGAGAGAGAGTAGCTATCTCATCACAGCAGGTCAGGAACACAGACGATAGAGAGCAATGAGACACTGAGGTGTTGACCAATAGTATTACTGTAAAGTTAACCTCCAATCAGATATCAGACCTACATGATGTAACTTCTGCTTCTCAGAGGGGAGACAATGGGGGCTGGTGAGATCAACATAATGGGGACTGGTGAGGTCAACACAATGGGGACTGGAGAGATCAACTCAATGGGGGCTGGTGAGATCAACACAATGGGGACTGGAGAGATCAACACAATGGGGGCTGGTGAGATCAACACAATGGGGGCTGGTGAGATCAACACAATGGGACTGGAGAGATCAACACAATGGGGACTGGTGAGATCAACACAATGGGGGCTGGTGAGATCAACACAATGGGGGCTGGAGACATCAACACAATGGGGACTGGTCAGGTCAACACAATGGGGACTGGTGAGATCAACAAAATGGGGGCTGGTGAGATCAACACAATGGGACTGGAGAGATCAACACAATGGGGGCTGGTGAGGTCAACACAATGGGGACTGGTGAGATCAACACAATGGGGACTGGTGAGATCAACACAATGGGGACTGGTGAGATCAACACAATGGGGGCTGGTGAGATTGCTGGTAAATTTCTTCAACAAATGATCAGGTCTATGACATTATTAACCATACATTAGTACTGGGAAGGAAACACTCATTGTTTAAGTATTAAAATACTCCTTTAGTAATACAATGGTAGGCAGAAGTTGGTACAGAGTACAGTTTGACAGTGTACGATAGCTCTCCCCAGGTTCTGCAAAATGTCTAAGGCATCCTGTAACTCATATAGCCTCCCCAATCCCCCTTGCGTGACTTTCCCTGGCAACAACATTTTAATAGATCTAACCTCCCCTGACAGCAGCAACCATCTTATCGGCAATTAAAAGCTCAGAAGTGGGTTTGACAGAAACTTGACCTTTCATCAGTATAGAGTCATAACAAGGTGAATGAGTCTAAGCATCTTCTGACAGGGGGCTGGTTTCATCAGGTCTGTGGCAGCCTTGTGTTCTCGGAGAACCAGACAACTACAGTGGGATCCAGACAGGAGGAGTCTGAACGTAGTCGCCTTCTGATCGTGTCTGAAGGGCACAACACTCAAAAACAGGTTTTAACACACACACACAGAGGACTCCTGAAGAGGAGACCTTACAGTTTATCGTACAAGACCTTGGTTTAACCCTCGTCATTCCCCCCTTTGAGGCCACCAGGCCTCAACAAAAGCAAAGCAACTCAAGCGTAGTATTTATAAGAAACATCCATAAAAGGTGCGTTAGATTTCAAACAATCCTCAGGAGATTGAGGATGGAAATAAAGGGCCAGGAGGGTGAGGAACATGAAGCCAGGGGGATGAGGAACATGAAGCCAGGGTGATGAGGAACATGAAGCCAGGGGGATGAGGAACATGAAGCCAGGGGGGTGAGGAACATGAAGCCAGGGGGATGAGGAACATGAAGCCAGGGGGATGAGGAACATGAAGCCAGGGGGATGAGGAACATGAAGCCAGGGGGGTGAGG
The DNA here is from genome assembly GCF_034236695.1 of Oncorhynchus nerka. Taxonomy (NCBI): domain Eukaryota; kingdom Metazoa; phylum Chordata; class Actinopteri; order Salmoniformes; family Salmonidae; genus Oncorhynchus; species Oncorhynchus nerka. The sequence goes on along the minus strand of NC_088399.1, from coordinate 101,583,964 downwards.
AACATGAAGCCAGGGGGATGAGGAACATGAAGCCAGGGGGATGAGGAACATGAAGGATAAACATGTCTGGCAGCATAACCTTATAAAGTACTTATTTGCCAGCTGCACATTAACAGAACGATCAGTGAGAGCAGTAAAGGAACCAAAATGTAAAACAACTTAAATCCAAAATGTCCTAGTTTATCTTTCAGCCACCCAAACGGGAAGCAGGAGTCTTCTCCCGTGGACGGTGGCTTTCTGACGCCTCACTGATGCCTCACTGCCAGCTGAAGGTGCACATGAGCTGCGTCCCAGGTCTCCTCAGCGCAGTTAAACCAGTCGTCCACCGCAGGAGCCTCGATCTGGCTCTGATGCCAGAACTGGCTGGTACCCCAGTACACATTGGAAAGGGGAGAGGTTGGTAGAGGAGTGGCGGAGTGAGTTCTGGGCCATCTCTGCCCAGGGTATGAACGCCGCCCACTCCCCCGGCCAGTCCTGGCAATAAGACTGCAGAAACCTACCCACATCCTGGTTTACTCTCTCCCCCTGTCCATTACTCTTGGTGTGAAAACCTGAGGTGAGGCTGACCGAGACCCCCAGACGTATCCATGAACGCCCTCCAGACCCTGGACGTGAACTGGGGACCTCGATCAGATACAATGTCCTCAGGCACCCCGTAGTGCCGGAAGACGTGTGAGAACAGGGCCGTAGGGAGACCGGGCAAAGGGAGGAGACGGCAGGACTTAGAAAACCGATCCACAACGACCAGGATCGTGGTGTTACCCTGTGAGGGAGGCAGATCCGTCAGGAAATCCACCGACAGGTGCGACCACGGCCGTTGTGGAATGGGGTTGTAACTTCCCTCTGGGCAGGTGCCTAGGGGCCTTGCACTGGGCGCACACCAAGCAGGAGGAAACATATACCCTCACGTCCTTGGCCAAGGTGGATTACCAGTACTTCCCACTAAGACATTGCACTGTCCGACCGATGCCCGGAGGAGGGTGACGTGTGGGCCCAATAGATCAAACGGTCGCGGACAGCAAACGGAATGTACAGACTGGACACTGGGGTGGAGTGGGCTCTGTACATAATACCCGCTCAATGTCTGCATCCAGCTCCCACACCACTGGTGCCACCAGGCACGAGGTCAGAAGTATGGGAGTGGGATCCATGAGCTGCTCCTCTGTGTCATACATCCCGGACAGTGCTTCAGCCTTAGCGTTCTGGGAACCTGGTCTGTAGGACAGGGTGAAGACAAAAAAGGTAAAGAACATGGCCCACCTTGCTTGGCGAGGGTTCAGTCTCCACGCCGCCCAGATGTACTCCAGATTGCGGTGGTCAGTCCAGATGAGAAAAGGGTGTTTAGCCCCCTCAAGCCAATGTCTCCACACCTTCAAGAACTTGAGAACAGCCAACAGCTCCCGGTCTCCCACGTCTTAGTTTTGCTCCGCCGGGCTGAGCTTCTTCGAAGAATCTGAGAAGACTTGATGACCAGGAATGGAATAGTCTCGCTGTGATTCCCTGACACCCGTAGGTTGATGGAAGTGGTCATATGAGTGACCCAGCTGATAGGGTGCCCGTCCAGCGCTCTAACCTCCATGAGAGTGGAGAGGGACTGAGTGGGGATGTTCAGCTCGGAAGCCAGGGTAGAGTCCAAAAAACTCTCACCGGCCCCCAGAGTCAATGAGGACCCAAAGAGATTTAGACTGGCTACCCCACAGCAGAATGGCAGGAACAGGGGTGCGAGAAAGGGAAGTTGTCCACCAGAGGACTCGCTCCGACCAGTGATCCTGATCCCTTTAAAGGACAAGCGAACACAAAACGACCAAGAGTCCAGCAATAGAAACAACTCTTCGTGTTGATCCTGTATTGCCGTTCCGCTGGCGCTGGCCCAGCTGTACCTAGTTGCTCGGGAAGTGGCGACTCGGCTGACTCCAGCGACTATCATTGATTAATATGGGACTAGAATGAGAGGCTTTCACCACTCTTCATAAGGTTTGAATTGATACGGTCTGAATAAATAACTGCTATAGTCTACCACCATCTGAATGGTTATGGGTCTGAATGGTTATGGGTCTGAATGGTTATGGGTCTCAATGGTTTTGGGTCTGAATTAGTAACTGCTATAGTCTACCACCATCTGAATGGTTATGGGTCTGAATTAATAACTGCTATAGTCTACCACCATCTGAATGGTTATGGGTCTGAATTAGTAACTGCTATAGTCTACCACCATCTGAATGGTTATGGGTCTGAATTAGTAACTGCTATAGTCTACCACCATCTGAATGGTTATGGGTCTGAATTAATAACTGCTATAGTCTACCACCATCTGAATGGTTATGGGTCTGAATTAATAACTGCTATAGTCTACCACCATCTGAATGGTTATGGGTCTGAATGGTTATGGGTCTGAATTAATAACTGCTATAGTCTACCACCATCTGAATGGTTATGGATCTGAATTAATAACTGCTATAGTCTACCACCATCTGAATGGTTATGGGTCTGAATTAATAACTGCTATAGTCTACCACCATCTGAATGGTTATGGATCTGAATTAATACTGCTATAGTCTACCACCATCTGAATGGTTATGGGTCTGAATGGTTATGGGTCTGAATGGTTATGGGTCTGAATGGTTATGGGTCTGAATTAATAACTGCTATAGTCTACCACCATCTGAATAGTTATGGATCTGAATGGTTCTGGGTCTGAATGGTTCTGGGTCTGAATTAATAACTGCTATAGTCTACCACCATCTGAATGGTTATGGGTCTGAATGGTTATGGGTCTGAATTAATAACTGCTATAGTCTACCACCATCTGAATGGTTTTGAGTCTGAATTAATAACTGCTATAGTCTACCACCATCTGAATGGTTATGGGTCTGAATTAATAACTGCTATAGTCTACCACCATCTGAATGGTTCTGGGTCTGAATTAATAACTGCTATAGTCTACCACCATCTGAATGGTTATGGGCCTGAATTAATAACTGCTATAGTCTACCACCATCTGAATGGTTATGGGTCTGAATGGTTATGGGTCTGAATTAATAACTGCTATAGTCTACCACCATCTGAATGGTTCTGGGTCTGAATTAATAACTGCTATAGTCTGCCACCATCTGAATGGTTATGGGTCTGAATGGTTATGGGTCTGAATTAATAACTGCTATAGTCTACCACCATCAAATCAAATCAAATCAAATCAAATCAAATTTTATTTGTCACATACACATGGTTAGCAGATGTTAATGCGAGTGTAGCGAAATGCTTGTGCTTCTAGTTCCGACAATGCAGCGATAACCAACAAGTAATCTAACTAACAATTCCAAAACTACTGTCTTGTACACAGTGTAAGGGGATAAGGAATATGTACATAAGGATATATGAATGAGTGATGGTACAGAGCAGCATACAGTAGATGGTATCGAGTACAGTATATACATATGAGATGAGTATGTAGACAAAGTAAACAAAGTGGCATAGTTAAAGTGGCTAGTGACATAAGAATGCAGTCGATGATCTAGAGTACAGTATATACATATGCATATGAGATGAATAATGTAGGTTAAGTAACATTATATAAGGTAGCATTGTTTAAAGTGGCTAGTGATATATTTACATCATTTCCCATCAATTCCCATTATTAAAGTGGCTGGAGTTGGCTCAGTGTCAATGACAGTGTGTTGGCAGCAGCCACTCAATGTTAGTGGTGGCTGTTTAACAGTCTGATGGCCTTGAGATAGAAGCTGTTTTTCAGTCTCTCGGTCCCAGCTTTGATGCACCTTTACTGACCTCGCCTTCTGGATGATAGCGGGGTGAACAGGCAGTGGTTCGGGTGGTTGATGTCCTTGATGATCTTTATGGCCTTCCTGTAACATCGGGTGGTGTAGGTGTCCTGGAGGGCAGGTAGTTTGCCCCGGTGATGCGTTGTGCAGACCTCACTACCCTCTGGAGAGCCTTACGGTTGAGGGCGGAGCAGTTGCCGTACCAGGCGGTGATACAGCCCGCCAGGATGCTCTCGATTGTGCATCTGTAGAAGTTTGTGAGTGCTTTTGGTGACAAGCCGAATTTCTTCAGCCTCCTGAGGTTGAAGAGGCGCTGCTGCGCCTTCTTCACGACGCTGTCAGTGTGAGTGGACCAATTCAGTTTGTCTGTGATGTGTATGCCAAGGAACTTAAAACTTGCTACCCTCTCCACTACTGATCCATCGATGTGGATAGGGGGTGTTCCCTCTGCTGTTTCCTGAAGTCCACAATCATCTCCTTAGTTTTGTTGACGTTGAGTGTGAGGTTATTTTCCTGACACCACACTCCGAGGGCCCTCACCTCCTCCCTGTAGGCCGTCTCGTCGTTGTTGGTAATCAAGCCTACCACTGTTGTGTCGTCCGCAAACTTGATGATTGAGATTGGAGGCGTGCGTGGCCACGCAGTCGTGGGTGAACAGGGAGTACAGGAGAGGGCTCAGAACGCACCCTTGTGGGGCCCCGTGTTGAGGATCAGCGGGGAGGAGATGTTGTTGCCTACCCTCACCACCTGGGGGCGGCCCGTCAGGAAGTCCAGTACCCAGTTGCACAGGGCGGGGTCGAGACCCAGGGTCTCGAGCTTGATGACGAGCTTGGAGGGTACTATGGTATTGAATGCCGAGCTGTAGTCGATGAACAGCATTCTCACATAGGTATTCCTCTTGTCCAGGTGGGTTAGGGCAGTGTGCAGTGTGGTTGAGATTGCATCGTCTGTGGACCTATTTGGGCGGTAAGCAAATTGGAGTGGGTCTAGGGTGTCAGGTAGGGTGGAGGTGATATGGTCCTTGACTAGTCTCTCAAAGCACTTCATGATGACGGAAGTGAGTGCTACGGGGCGGTAGTCGTTTAGCTCAGTTACCTTAGCTTTCTTGGGAACAGGAACAATGGTGGCCCTCTTGAAGCATGTGGGAACAGCAGACTGGTATAGGGATTGATTGAATATGTCCGTAAACACACCGGCCAGCTGGTCTGCGCATGCTCTGAGGGCGCGGCTGGGGATGCCGTCTGGGCCTGCAGCCTTGCGAGGTTAACACGTTTAAATGTCTTACTCACCTCGGCTGCAGTGAAGGAGAGACCGCATGTTTTCGTTGCAGGCCGTGTCAGTGGCACTGTATTGTCCTCAAAGCGGGCAAAAAGTTATTTAGTCTGCCTGGGAGCAAGACATCCTGGTCCGTGACTGGGCTGGGTTTCTTCTTGTAGTCCGTGATTGACTGTAGACCCTGCCACATGCCTCTTGTGTCTGAGCCATTGAATTGAGATTCCACTTTGTCTCTGTACTGACGCTTAGCTTGTTTAATAGCCTCGCGGAGGGAATAGCTGCATTGTTTATATTCGGACATGTTACCAGACACCTTGCCCTGATTAAAAGCAGTGGTTCGCGCTTTCAGTTTCACGCGAATGCTGCCATCAATCCACGGTTTCTGGTTTGGGAATGTTTTTATCGTTGCTATGGGAACGACATCTTCGACGCACGTTCTAATGAACTCGCACACCGAATCAGCGTATTCGTCAATATTTCCATCTGACGCAATACGAAACATGTCCCAGTCCACGTGATGGAAGCAGTCTTGGAGTGTGGAGTCAGCTTGGTCTGACCAGCGTTGGACAGACCTCAGCGTGGGAGCCTCTTGTTTTAGTTTCTGCCTGTAGGCAGGGATCAGCAAAATGGAGTCGTGGTCAGCTTTTCCGAAAGGGGGCGGGGCAGGGCCTTATATGCGTCGCGGAAGTTAGAGTAACAATGATCCAAGGTTTTACCACCCCTGGTTGCGCAATCGATATGCTGGTAAAATTTAGGGAGTCTTGTTTTCAGATTAGCTTTGTTAAAATCCCCAGCTACAATGAATGCAGCCTCCGGATAAATGGTTTCCAGTTTGCAAAGAGTTAAATAAAGTTCGTTCAGAGCCATCGATGTGTCTGCTTGGGGGGGATATATACGGCTGTGATTATAATCGAGGAGAATTCTCTTGGAAGATAATGCGGTCTACATTTGATTGTGAGGAATTCTAAATCAGGTGAACAGAAGGATTTGAGTTCCTGTATGTTTCCTTCATCACACCATGTCTCGTTAGTCATGAGGCATACGCCCCCGCCACTCTTCTTACCAGAAAGATGTTTGTTTCTGTCGGCGCGATGCGTGGAGAAACCCGTTGGCTGCACCGCAACGGATAGCGTCTTCCCAGTAAGCCATGTTTCTGTGAAGCAGAGAACGTTGCAGTCTCTGATGTCCCTCTGGAATGCTACCCTTGCTCGGATTTCGTCAACCTTGTTGTCAAGAGACTGGACATTGGCAAGAAGAATGCTGGGGAGTGGTGCGCGATGTGCCCTTTTTCGGAGTCTGACCAGAACACCGCCTCGTTTCCCTCTTTTTCGGAGTCGTTTCCTTGGGTCGCTGCATGCGATCCATTCCGTTGTCCTGTTTGTAAGGCAGAACACCGGATCCGCGTCGCGGAAAACATATTCTTGGTCGTACTGATGGTGAGTTGGCGCTGATCTTATATTCAGTAGCTCTTCTCGAGTGTATGTAATGAAACCTAAGATGACCTGGGGTACTAATGTAAGAAATAACACGTAAAAAAACAAAAAACTGCATAGTTTCCTAGGAACGCGAAGCGAGGCGGCCATCTCAGTCGGCGCCGGAAGTAGTCCATCTGAATGGTTATGGGTCTGAATGGTTATGGGTCTGAATTAGTAACTGCTATAGTCTACCACCATCTGAATGGTTATGGGTCTGAATTAATAACTGCTATAGTCTACCACCATCTGAATGGTTATGGGTCTGAATGGTTATGGGTCTGAATTAATAACTGCTATAGTCTACCACCACCTGAATGGTTATGGGTCTGAATTAATAACTGCTATAGTCTACCACCATCTGAATGGTTATGGATCTGAATTAATAACTGCTATAGTCTACCACCACCTGAATGGTTATGGGTCTGAATTAATAACTGCTATAGTCTACCACCATCTGAATGGTTATGGGTCTGTATTAATAACTGCTATAGTCTACCACCATCTGAATGGTTATGGGTCTGAATTAATAACTGCTATAGTCTACCACCACCTGAATGGTTGTGGGTCTGAATGGTTATGGGTCTGAATTAGTAACTGCTATAGTCTACCACCATCTGAATGGTTATGGGTCTGAATTAATAACTGCTATAGTCTACCACCATCTGAATGGTTATGGGTCTGAATGGTTATGGGTCTGAATTAATAACTGCTATAGTCTACCACCACCTTAATGGTTATGGGTCTGAATTAATAACTGCTATAGTCTACCACCATCTGAATGGTTATGGGTCTGAATGGTTATGGGTCTGAATTAATAACTGCTATAGTCTACCACCACCTTAATGGTTATGGGTCTGAATTAATAACTGCTATAGTCTACCACCATCTGAATGGTTATGGGTCTGAATTAATAACTGCTATAGTCTACCACCATCTGAATGGTTATGGGTCTGAATTAATAACTGCTATAGTCTACCACCATCTGAATGGTTATGGGCCTGAATTAATAACTGCTATAGTCTACCACCATCTGAATGGTTCTGGGTCTGAATGGTTCTGGGTCTGAATTAATAACTGCTATAGTCTACCACCACCTGAATGGTTATGGGTCTGAATTAATAACTGCTATAGTCTACCACCATCTGAATGGTTATGGGTCTGAATTAATAACTGCTATAGTCTACCACCATCTGAATGGTTATGGGTCTGAATTAATAACTGCTATAGTCTACCACCATCTGAATGGTTATGGGTCTGAATTAATAACTGCTATAGTCTACCACCATCTGAATGGTTATGGGCCTGAATTAATAACTGCTATAGTCTACCACCATCTGAATGGTTCTGGGTCTGAATGGTTCTGGGTCTGAATTAATAACTGCTATAGTCTACCACCATCTGAATGGTTATGGGTCTGAATTAATAACTGCTATAGTCTACCACCATCTGAATGGTTATGGGTCTGAATGGTTATGGGTCTGAATTAGTAACTGCTATAGTCTACCACCATCTGAATGGTTATGGGTCTGAATTAATAACTGCTATAGTCTACCACCATCTGAATGGTTATGGGTCTGAATGGTTATGGGTCTGAATTAGTAACTGCTATAGTCTACCACCATCTGAATGGTTATGGGTCTGAATTAATAACTGCTATAGTCTACCACCATCTGAATGGTTATGGGTCTGAATGGTTATGGGTCTGAATTAATAACTGCTATAGTCTACCACCATCTGAATGGTTATGGGTCTGAATTAATAACTGCTATAGTCTACCACCATCTGAATGGTTATGGGTCTGAATTAATAACTGCTATAGTCTACCACCATCTGAATGGTTATGGGTCTGAATTAATAACTGCTATAGTCTACCACCATCTGAATGGTTATGGGCCTGAATTAATAACTGCTATAGTCTACCACCATCTGAATGGTTCTGGGTCTGAATGGTTCTGGGTCTGAATTAATAACTGCTATAGTCTACCACCATCTGAATGGTTATGGGTCTGAATTAATAACTGCTATAGTCTACCACCATCTGAATGGTTATGGGTCTGAATTAATAACTGCTATAGTCTACCACCATCTGAATGGTTATGGGTCTGAATGGTTATGGATCTGAATTAATAACTGCTATAGTCTACCACCATCTGAATGGTTATGGGTCTGAATTAGTAACTGCTATAGTCTACCACCATCTGAATGGTTATGGGTCTGAATTAATAACTGCTATAGTCTACCACCATCTGAATGGTTATGGGTCTGAATTAATAACTGCTATAGTCTACCACCATCTGAATGGTTATGGGTCTGAATTAATAACTGCTATAGTCTACCACCATCTGAATGGTTATGGGTCTGAATTAATAACTGCTATAGTCTACCACCATCTGAATGGTTATGGGTCTGAATGGTTATGGGTCTGAATTAGTAACTGCTATAGTCTACCACCATCTGAATGGTTATGGGTCTGAATTAATAACTGCTATAGTCTACCACCATCTGAATGGTTATGGGTCTGAATGGTTATGGGTCTGAATTAATAACTGCTATAGTCTACCACCACCTGAATGGTTATGGGTCTGAATTAATAACTGCTATAGTCTACCACCACCTGAATGGTTATGGGTCTGAATTAATAACTGCTATAGTCTACCACCATCTGAATGGTTCTGGGTCTGAATTAATAACTGCTATAGTCTACCACCATCTGAATGGTTATGGGCCTGAATTAATAACTGCTATAGTCTACCACCATCTGAATGGTTATGGGTCTGAATTAATAACTGCTATAGTCTACCACCATCTGAATGGTTATGGGTCTGAATTAATAACTGCTATAGTCTACCACCATCTGAATGGTTATGGGTCTGAATGGTTATGGGTCTGAATTAATAACTGCTATAGTCTACCACCATCTGAATGGTTATGGGTCTGAATTAATAACTGCTATAGTCTACCACCATCTGAATGGTTATGGGTCTGAATTAATAACTGCTATAGTCTACCACCATCTGAATGGTTAGGGGTCTGAATGGTTATGGATCTGAATTAATAACTGCTATAGTCTACCACCATCTGAATGGTTATGGGTCTGAATTAGTAACTGCTATAGTCTACCACCATCTGAATAGTTATGGGTCTGAAATAATAACTGCTATAGTCTACCACCATCTGAATGGTTATGGGTCTGAATTAATAACTGCTATAGTCTACCACCATCTGAATGGTTATGGGTCTGAATTAATAACTGCTATAGTCTACCACCATCTGAATGGTTATGGGTCTGAATGGTTATGGATCTGAATTAATAACTGCTATAGTCTACCACCATCTGAATGGTTATGGGTCTGAATTAGTAACTGCTATAGTATACCACCATCTGAATGGTTATGGGTCTGAATTAATAACTGCTATAGTCTACCACCATCTGAATGGTTATGGGTCTGAATTAATAACTGCTATAGTCTACCACCATCTGAATGGTTATGGGTCTGAATTAATAACTGCTATAGTCTACCACCATCTGAATGGTTATGGGTCTGAATGGTTATGGGTCTGAATTAGTAACTGCTATAGTCTACCACCATCTGAATGGTTATGGGTCTGAATTAATAACTGCTATAGTCTACCACCATCTGAATGGTTATGGGTCTGAATGGTTATGGGTCTGAATTAATAACTGCTATAGTCTACCACCACCTGAATGGTTATGGGTCTGAATTAATAACTGCTATAGTCTACCACCACCTGAATGGTTATGGGTCTGAATTAATAACTGCTATAGTCTACCACCATCTGAATGGTTCTGGGTCTGAATTAATAACTGCTATAGTCTACCACCATCTGAATGGTTATGGGCCTGAATTAATAACTGCTATAGTCTACCACCATCTGAATGGTTATGGGTCTGAATTAATAACTGCTATAGTCTACCACCATCTGAATGGTTATGGGTCTGAATTAATAACTGCTATAGTCTACCACCATCTGAATGGTTATGGGTCTGAATGGTTATGGGTCTGAATTAATAACTGCTATAGTCTACCACCATCTGAATGGTTATGGGTCTGAATGGTTATGGGTCTGAATTAATAACTGCTATAGTCTACCACCATCTGAATGGTTATGGGTCTGAATTAATAACTGCTATAGTCTACCACCATCTGAATGGTTATGGGTCTGAATGGTTATGGGTCTGAATGGTTATGGATCTGAATTAATAACTGCTATAGTCTACCACCATCTGAATGGTTATGGGTCTGAATTAGTAACTGCTATAGTCTACCACCATCTGAATGGTTATGGGTCTGAATTAATAACTGCTATAGTCTACCACCATCTGAATGGTTATGGGTCTGAATGGTTATGGGTCTGAATTAATAACTGCTATAGTCTACCACCATCTGAATGGTTATGGGTCTGAATTAATAACTGCTATAGTCTACCACCATCTGAATGGTTATGGGTCTGAATTAATAACTGCTATAGTCTACCCCCATCTGAATGGTTATGGGTCTGAATTAATAACTGCTATAGTCTACCACCATCTGAATGGTTATGGGTCTGAATTAATAACTGCTATAGTCTACCACCATCTGAATGGTTATGGGTCTGAATTAATAACTGCTATAGTCTACCACCATCTGAATGGTTATGGGTCTGAATAAATAACTGCTATAGTCTACCACCATCTGAATGGTTATGGGTCTGAATGGTTATGGGTCTGAATTAATAACTGCTATAGTCTACCACCATCTGAATGGTTCTGGGTCTGAATTAATAACTGCTATAGTCTACCACCATCTGAATGGTTATGGGTCTGAATTAATAACTGCTATAGTCTACCACCATCTGAATGGTTATGGGTCTGAATGGTTATGGGTCTGAATTAATAACTGCTATAGTCTACCACCATCTGAATGGTTTTGGGTCTGAATGGTTATGGGTCTGAATTAATAACTGCTATAGTCTACCACCATCTGAATGGTTATGGGTCTGAATTAGTAACTGCTATAGTCTACCACCATCTGAATGGTTATGGGTCTGAATTAGTAACTGCTATAGTCTACCACCATCTGAATGGTTATGGGTCTGAATTAATAACTGCTATAGTCTACCACCATCTGAATAGTTATGGGTCTGAATTAATAACTGCTATAGTCTACCACCATCTGAACGGTTATGGGTCTGAATTAATAACTGCTATAGTCTACCACCATCTGAATGGTTATGGGTCTGAATTAGAAACTGCTATAGTCTACCACCATCTGAATGGTTATGGGTCTGAATTAACAACTGCTATAGTCTACCACCATCTGAATGGTTATGGGTCTGAGTGGTTATGGGTCTGAATGGTTAAGGGTCTGAATGTTTATGGGTCTGAATGAATAACTGCTATAGTCTACCACCATCTGAATGGTTTTGGGTCTGAATTAATAACTGCTATAGTCTACCACCATCTGAATGGTTATGGGTCTGAATGTTTATGGGTCTGAATGAATAACTGCTATAGTCTACCACCATCTGAATGGTTATGGGTCTGAATGAATAACTGCTATAGTCTACCACCATCTGAATGGTTATGGGTCTGAATTAATAACTGCTATAGTCTACCACCACCTGAATGGTTATGGGTCTGAATTAATAACTGCTATAGTCTACCACCACCTGAATGGTTATGGGTCTGAATTAGTAACTGCTATAGTCTACCACCATCTGAATGGTTATGGGTCTGAATTAATAACTGCTATAGTCTACCACCACCTGAATGGTTATGGGTCTGAATTAATAACTGCTATAGTCTACCACCACCTGAATGGTTATGGGTCTGAATTAATAACTGCTATAGTCCACCACCATCTGAATGGTTCTGGGTCTGAATTAATAACTGCTATAGTCTGCCACCATCTGAATGGTTATGGGCCTGAATTAATAACTGCTATAGTCTACCACCATCTGAATGGTTATGGGTCTGAATTAATAACTGCTATAGTCTACCACCATCTGAATGGTTATGGGCCTGAATTAATAACTGCTATAGTCTACCACCATCTGAATGGTTCTGGGTCTGAATGGTTCAGGGTCTGAATTAATAACTGCTATAGTCTACCAGCATCTGAATGGTTATGGGTCTGAATTAATAACTGCTATAGTCTACCACCATCTGAATGGTTATGGGTCTGAATGGTTATGGGTCTGAATTAATAACTGCTATAGTCTACCACCATCTGAATAGTTCTGGGTCTGAATTAATAACTGCTATAGTCTACCACCATCTGAATGGTTATGGGTCTAAATGGTTATGGGTCTGAATGGTTCTGGGTCTGAATTAATAACTGCTACAGTCTACCACCATCTGAATGGTTATGGGTCTGAATTAATAACTGCTATAGTCTACCCCCATCTGAATGGTTATGGGTCTGAATTAATAACTGCTATAGTCTACCACCATCTGAATGGTTATGGGTCTGAATTAATAACTGCTATAGTCTACCACCATCTGAATGGTTATGGGTCTGAATTAATAACTGCTATAGTCTACCACCATCTGAATGGTTATGGGTCTGAATAAATAACTGCTATAGTCTACCACCATCTGAATGGTTATGGGTCTGAATGGTTATGGGTCTGAATTAATAACTGCTATAGTCTACCACCATCTGAATGGTTCTGGGTCTGAATTAATAACTGCTATAGTCTACCACCATCTGAATGGTTATGGGTCTGAATTAATAACTGCTATAGTCTACCACCATCTGAATGGTTCTGGGTCTGAATGGTTATGGGTCTGAATTAATAACTGCTATAGTCTACCACCATCTGAATGGTTCTGGGTCTGAATTAATAACTGCTATAGTCTACCACCATCTGAATGGTTATGGGCCTGAATTAATAACTGCTATAGTCTACCACCATCTGAATGGTTATGGGTCTGAATTAATAACTGCTATAGTCTACCACCATCTGAATGGTTATGGGTCTGAATGGTTATGGGTCTGAATTAATAACTGCTATAGTCTACCACCATCTGAATGGTTATGGGTCTGAATTAATAACTGCTATAGTCTACCACCATCTGAATGGTTATGGGTCTGAATTAATAACTGCTATAGTCTACCACCATCTGAATGGTTATGGGTCTGAATGGTTATGGATCTGAATTAATAACTGCTATAGTCTACCACCATCTGAATGGTTATGGGTCTGAATTAGTAACTGCTATAGTCTACCACCATCTGAATAGTTATGGGTCTGAAATAATAACTTCTATAGTCTACCACCATCTGAATGGTTATGGGTCTGAATTAATAACTGCTATAGTCTACCACCATCTGAATGGTTATGGGTCTGAATTAATAACTGCTATAGTCTACCACCATCTGAATGGTTATGGGTCTGAATTAATAACTGCTATAGTCTACCACCATCTGAATGGTTATGGGTCTGAATTAATAACTGCTATAGTCTACCACCATCTGAATGGTTATGGGTCTGAATTAGTAACTGCTATAGTCTACCACCATCTGAATGGTTATGGGTCTGAATTAATAACTGCTATAGTCTACCACCATCTGAATGGTTATGGGTCTGAATGGTTATGGGTCTGAATTAATAACTGCTATAGTCTACCACCACCTGAATGGTTATGGGTCTGAATTAATAACTGCTATAGTCTACCACCATCTGAATGGTTATGGGTCTGAATTAATAACTGCTATAGTCTACCACCACCTGAATGGTTATGGGTCTGAATTAATAACTGCTATAGTCTACCACCACCTGAATGGTTATGGGTCTGAATTAATAACTGCTATAGTCCACCACCATCTGAATGGTTCTGGGTCTGAATTAATAACTGCTATAGTCTGCCACCATCTGAATGGTTATGGGCCTGAATTAATAACTGCTATAGTCTACCACCATCTGAATGGTTATGGGTCTGAATTAATAACTGCTATAGTCTACCACCATCTGAATGGTTATGGGCCTGAATTAATAACTGCTATAGTCTACCACCATCTGAATGGTTCTGGGTCTGAATGGTTCTGGGTCTGAATTAATAACTGCTATAGTCTACCTGCATCTGAATGGTTATGGGTCTGAATTAATAACTGCTATAGTCTACCACCATCTGAATGGTTATGGGTCTGAATGGTTATGGGTCTGAATTAATAACTGCTATAGTCTACCACCATCTGAATGGTTCTGGGTCTGAATTAATAACTGCTATAGTCTACCACCATCTGAATGGTTATGGGTCTAAATGGTTATGGGTCTGAATGGTTATGGGTCTGAATTAATAACTGCTATAGTCTACCACCATCTGAATGGTTATGGGTCTGAATGGTTATGGGTCTGAATGGTTATGGGTCTGAATTAATAACTGCTATAGTCTACCACCATCTGAATGGTTATGGGTCTGAATGGTTATGGGTCTGAATTAATAACTGCTATAGTCTACCACCATCTGAATGGTTATGGGTCTGAATGGTTATGGGTCTGAATTAATAACTGCTATAGTCTACCACCATCTGAATGTTTCTGGGTCTGAATTAATAACTGCTATAGTCTACCACCATCTGAATGGTTATGGGTCTAAATGGTTATGGGTCTGAATGGTTATGGGTTTGAATTAATAACTGCTATAGTCTACCACCATCTGAATGGTTATGGGTCTGAATGGTTATGGGTCTGAATGGTTATGGGTCTGAATTAATAACTGCTATAGTCTACCACCATCTGAATGGTTATGGGTCTGAATGGTTCTGGGTCTGAATTAATAACTGCTATAGTCTGCCACCATCTGAATGGTTATGGGCCTGAATTAATAACTGCTATAGTCTACCACCATCTGAATGGTTATGGGTCTGAATTAATAACTGCTATAGTCTACCACCATCTGAATGGTTATGGGCCTGAATTAATAACTGCTATAGTCTACCACCATCTGAATGGTTCTGGGTCTGAATGGTTCAGGGTCTGAATTAATAACTGCTATAGTCTACCAGCATCTGAATGGTTATGGGTCTGAATTAATAACTGCTATAGTCTACCACCATCTGAATGGTTATGGGTCTGAATGGTTATGGGTCTGAATTAATAACTGCTATAGTCTACCACCATCTGAATAGTTCTGGGTCTGAATTAATAACTGCTATAGTCTACCACCATCTGAATGGTTATGGGTCTAAATGGTTATGGGTCTGAATGGTTCTGGGTCTGAATTAATAACTGCTATAGTCTACCACCATCTGAATGGTTATGGGTCTGAATTAATAACTGCTATAGTCTACCCCCATCTGAATGGTTATGGGTCTGAATTAATAACTGCTATAGTCTACCACCATCTGAATGGTTATGGGTCTGAATTAATAACTGCTATAGTCTACCACCATCTGAATGGTTATGGGTCTGAATTAATAACTGCTATAGTCTACCACCATCTGAATGGTTATGGGTCTGAATAAATAACTGCTATAGTCTACCACCATCTGAATGGTTATGGGTCTGAATGGTTATGGGTCTGAATTAATAACTGCTATAGTCTACCACCATCTGAATGGTTCTGGGTCTGAATTAATAACTGCTATAGTCTACCACCATCTGAATGGTTATGGGTCTAAATGGTTATGGGTCTGAATGGTTATGGGTCTGAATTAATAACTGCTATAGTCTACCACCATCTGAATGGTTATGGGTCTGAATGGTTATGGGTCTGAATGGTTATGGGTCTGAATTAATAACTGCTATAGTCTACCACCATCTGAATGGTTATGGGTCTGAATGGTTCTGGGTCTGAATTAATAACTGCTATAGTCTGCCATCATCTGAATGGTTATGGGCCTGAATTAATAACTGCTATAGTCTACCACCATCTGAATGGTTATGGGTCTGAATTAATAACTGCTATAGTCTACCACCATCTGAATGGTTATGGGCCTGAATTAATAACTGCTATAGTCTACCACCATCTGAATGGTTCTGGGTCTGAATGGTTCAGGGTCTGAATTAATAACTGCTATAGTCTACCAGCATCTGAATGGTTATGGGTCTGAATTAATAACTGCTATAGTCTACCACCATCTGAATGGTTATGGGTCTGAATGGTTATGGGTCTGAATTAATAACTGCTATAGTCTACCACCATCTGAATAGTTCTGGGTCTGAATTAATAACTGCTATAGTCTACCACCATCTGAATGGTTATGGGTCTAAATGGTTATGGGTCTGAATGGTTCTGGGTCTGAATTAATAACTGCTATAGTCTACCACCATCTGAATGGTTATGGGTCTGAATTAATAACTGCTATAGTCTACCCCCATCTGAATGGTTATGGGTCTGAATTAATAACTGCTATAGTCTAGTCACCCATCTGAATGGTTATGGGTCTGAATTAATAACTGCTATAGTCTACCACCATCTGAATGGTTATGGGTCTGAATGGTTATGGGTCTGAATTAATAACTGCTATAGTCTACCACCATCTGAATGGTTATGGGTCTGAATTAATAACTGCTATAGTCTACCACCATCTGAATGGTTATGGGTCTGAATGGTTATCTGGGTCTGAATTAATAATAACTGCTATAGTCTACCACCATCTGAATGGTTCTGGGTCTGAATTAATAACTGCTATAGTCTACCACCATCTGAATGGTTATGGGCCTGAATTAATAACTGCTATAGTCTACCACCATCTGAATGGTTATGGGTCTGAATTAATAACTGCTATAGTCTACCACCATCTGAATGGTTATGGGTCTGAATTAATAACTGCTATAGTCTACCACCATCTGAATGGTTATGGGTCTGAATGGTTATGGGTCTGAATTAATAACTGCTATAGTCTACCACCATCTGAATGGTTATGGGTCTGAATTAATAACTGCTATAGTCTACCACCATCTGAATGGTTATGGGTCTGAATTAATAACTGCTATAGTCTACCACCATCTGAATGGTTATGGGTCTGAATGGTTATGGATCTGAATTAATAACTGCTATAGTCTACCACCATCTGAATGGTTATGGGTCTGAATTAGTAACTGCTATAGTCTACCACCATCTGAATAGTTATGGGTCTGAAATAATAACTTCTATAGTCTACCACCATCTGAATGGTTATGGGTCTGAATTAATAACTGCTATAGTCTACCACCATCTGAATGGTTATGGGTCTGAATTAATAACTGCTATAGTCTACCACCATCTGAATGGTTATGGGTCTGAATGGTTATGGGTCTGAATTAATAACTGCTATAGTCTACCACCACCTGAATGGTTATGGGTCTGAATTAATAACTGCTATAGTCTACCACCATCTGAATGGTTATGGGTCTGAATTAATAACTGCTATAGTCTACCACCACCTGAATGGTTATGGGTCTGAATTAATAACTGCTATAGTCTACCACCACCTGAATGGTTATGGGTCTGAATTAATAACTGCTATAGTCCACCACCATCTGAATGGTTCTGGGTCTGAATTAATAACTGCTATAGTCTGCCACCATCTGAATGGTTATGGGCCTGAATTAATAACTGCTATAGTCTACCACCATCTGAATGGTTATGGGTCTGAATTAATAACTGCTATAGTCTACCACCATCTGAATGGTTATGGGCCTGAATTAATAACTGCTATAGTCTACCACCATCTGAATGGTTCTGGGTCTGAATGGTTCTGGGTCTGAATTAATAACTGCTATAGTCTACCTGCATCTGAATGGTTATGGGTCTGAATTAATAACTGCTATAGTCTACCACCATCTGAATGGTTATGGGTCTGAATGGTTATGGGTCTGAATTAATAACTGCTATAGTCTACCACCATCTGAATGGTTCTGGGTCTGAATTAATAACTGCTATAGTCTACCACCATCTGAATGGTTATGGGTCTAAATGGTTATGGGTCTGAATGGTTATGGGTCTGAATTAATAACTGCTATAGTCTACCACCATCTGAATGGTTATGGGTCTGAATGGTTATGGGTCTGAATGGTTATGGGTCTGAATTAATAACTGCTATAGTCTATCACCATCTGAATGGTTATGGGTCTGAATGGTTATGGGTCTGAATTAATAACTGCTATAGTCTACCACCATCTGAATGGTTATGGGTCTGAATGGTTATGGGTCTGAATTAATAACTGCTATAGTCTACCACCATCTGAATGGTTATGGGTCTGAATTAATAACTGCTATAGTCTACCACCATCTGAATGGTTATGGGTCTGAATGGTTATGGATCTGAATGGTTATGGATCTGAATTAATAACTGCTATAGTCTACCACCATCTGAATGGTTATGGGTCTGAATTAGTAACTGCTATAGTCTACCACCATCTGAATGGTTATGGGTCTGAATTAATAACTGCTATAGTCTACCACCATCTGAATGGTTATGGGTCTGAATGGTTATGGGTCTGAATTAATAACTGCTATAGTCTACCACCATCTGAATGGTTATGGGTCTGAATTAATAACTGCTATAGTCTACCCCCATCTGAATGGTTATGGGTCTGAATTAATAACTGCTATAGTCTACCACCATCTGAATGGTTATGGGTCTGAATTAATAACTGCTATTGTCTACCACCATCTGAATGGTTATTGGCCTGAATTAATAACTGCTATAGTCTACCACCATCTGAATGGTTATGGGTCTGAATTAATAACTGCTATAGTCTACCACCATCTGAATGGTTATGGGTCTGAATTAATAACTGCTATAGTCTACCACCATCTGAATGGTTATGGGTCTGAATGGTTATGGATCTGAATTAATAACTGCTATAGTCTACCACCATCTGAATGGTTATGGGTCTGAATTAGTAACTGCTATAGTCTACCACCATCTGAATAGTTATGGGTCTGAAATAATAACTTCTATAGTCTACCACCATCTGAATGGTTATGGGTCGTCTGAATTAATAACTGCTATAGTCTACCACCATCTGAATGGTTATGGGTCTGAATTAATAACTGCTATAGTCTACCACCATCTGAATGGTTATGGGTCTGAATTAATAACTGCTATAGTCTACCACCATCTGAATGGTTATGGGTCTGAATTAATAACTGCTATAGTCTACCACCATCTGAATGGTTATGGGTCTGAATTAGTAACTGCTATAGTCTACCACCATCTGAATGGTTATGGGTCTGAATTAATAACTGCTATAGTCTACCACCATCTGAATGGTTATGGGTCTGAATGGTTATGGGTCTGAATTAATAACTGCTATAGTCTACCACCACCTGAATGGTTATGGGTCTGAATTAATAACTGCTATAGTCTACCACCATCTGAATGGTTATGGGTCTGAATTAATAACTGCTATAGTCTACCACCACCTGAATGGTTATGGGTCTGAATTAATAACTGCTATAGTCTACCACCACCTGAATGGTTATGGGTCTGAATTAATAACTGCTATAGTCCACCACCATCTGAATGGTTCTGGGTCTGAATTAATAACTGCTATAGTCTGCCACCATCTGAATGGTTATGGGCCTGAATTAATAACTGCTATAGTCTACCACCATCTGAATGGTTATGGGTCTGAATTAATAACTGCTATAGTCTACCACCATCTGAATGGTTATGGGCCTGAATTAATAACTGCTATAGTCTACCACCATCTGAATGGTTCTGGGTCTGAATGGTTCTGGGTCTGAATTAATAACTGCTATAGTCTACCTGCATCTGAATGGTTATGGGTCTGAATTAATAACTGCTATAGTCTACCACCATCTGAATGGTTATGGGTCTGAATGGTTATGGGTCTGAATTAATAACTGCTATAGTCTACCACCATCTGAATGGTTCTGGGTCTGAATTAATAACTGCTATAGTCTACCACCATCTGAATGGTTATGGGTCTAAATGGTTATGGGTCTGAATGGTTATGGGTCTGAATTAATAACTGCTATAGTCTACCACCATCTGAATGGTTATGGGTCTGAATGGTTATGGGTCTGAATGGTTATGGGTCTGAATTAATAACTGCTATAGTCTACCACCATCTGAATGGTTATGGGTCTGAATGGTTATGGGTCTGAATTAATAACTGCTATAGTCTACCACCATCTGAATGGTTATGGGTCTGAATGGTTATGGGTCTGAATTAATAACTGCTATAGTCTACCACCATCTGAATGGTTATGGGTCTGAATTAATAACTGCTATAGTCTACCACCATCTGAATGGTTATGGGTCTGAATGGTTATGGGTCTGAATGGTTATGGATCTGAATTAATAACTGCTATAGTCTACCACCATCTGAATGGTTTTGGGTCTGAATTAATAACTGCTATAGTCTACCACCATCTGAATGGTTATGGGTCTGAATGTTTATGGGTCTGAATGAATAACTGCTATAGTCTACCACCATCTGAATGGTTATGGGTCTGAATGAATAACTGCTATAGTCTACCACCATCTGAATGGTTATGGGTCTGAATTAATAACTGCTATAGTCTACCACCACCTGAATGGTTATGGGTCTGAATTAATAACTGCTATAGTCTACCACCACCTGAATGGTTATGGGTCTGAATTAATAACTGCTATAGTCCACCACCATCTGAATGGTTCTGGGTCTGAATTAATAACTGCTATAGTCTGCCACCATCTGAATGGTTATGGGCCTGAATTAATAACTGCTATAGTCTACCACCATCTGAATGGTTATGGGTCTGAATTAATAACTGCTATAGTCTACCACCATCTGAATGGTTATGGGCCTGAATTAATAACTGCTATAGTCTACCACCATCTGAATGGTTCTGGGTCTGAATGGTTCTGGGTCTGAATTAATAACTGCTATAGTCTACCTGCATCTGAATGGTTATGGGTCTGAATTAATAACTGCTATAGTCTACCACCATCTGAATGGTTATGGGTCTGAATGGTTATGGGTCTGAATTAATAACTGCTATAGTCTACCACCATCTGAATGGTTCTGGGTCTGAATTAATAACTGCTATAGTCTACCACCATCTGAATGGTTATGGGTCTAAATGGTTATGGGTCTGAATGGTTATGGGTCTGAATTAATAACTGCTATAGTCTACCACCATCTGAATGGTTATGGGTCTGAATGGTTATGGGTCTGAATGGTTATGGGTCTGAATTAATAACTGCTATAGTCTATCACCATCTGAATGGTTATGGGTCTGAATGGTTATGGGTCTGAATTAATAACTGCTATAGTCTACCACCATCTGAATGGTTATGGGTCTGAATGGTTATGGGTCTGAATTAATAACTGCTATAGTCTACCACCATCTGAATGGTTATGGGTCTGAATTAATAACTGCTATAGTCTACCACCATCTGAATGGTTATGGGTCTGAATGGTTATGGATCTGAATGGTTATGGATCTGAATTAATAACTGCTATAGTCTACCACCATCTGAATGGTTATGGGTCTGAATTAGTAACTGCTATAGTCTACCACCATCTGAATGGTTATGGGTCTGAATTAATAACTGCTATAGTCTACCACCATCTGAATGGTTATGGGTCTGAATGGTTATGGGTCTGAATTAATAACTGCTATAGTCTACCACCATCTGAATGGTTATGGGTCTGAATTAATAACTGCTATAGTCTACCACCATCTGAATGGTTATGGGTCTGAATTAATAACTGCTATAGTCTACCCCCATCTGAATGGTTATGGGTCTGAATTAATAACTGCTATAGTCTACCACCATCTGAATGGTTATGGGTCTGAATTAATAACTGCTATTGTCTACCACCATCTGAATGGTTATTGGCCTGAATTAATAACTGCTATAGTCTACCACCATCTGAATGGTTATGGGTCTGAATTAATAACTGCTATAGTCTACCACCATCTGAATGGTTATGGGTCTGAATTAATAACTGCTATAGTCTACCACCATCTGAATGGTTATGGGTCTGAATGGTTATGGATCTGAATTAATAACTGCTATAGTCTACCACCATCTGAATGGTTATGGGTCTGAATTAGTAACTGCTATAGTCTACCACCATCTGAATAGTTATGGGTCTGAAATAATAACTTCTATAGTCTACCACCATCTGAATGGTTATGGGTCTGAATTAATAACTGCTATAGTCTACCACCATCTGAATGGTTATGGGTCTGAATTAATAACTGCTATAGTCTACCACCATCTGAATGGTTATGGGTCTGAATTAATAACTGCTATAGTCTACCACCATCTGAATGGTTATGGGTCTGAATTAATAACTGCTATAGTCTACCACCATCTGAATGGTTATGGGTCTGAATTAGTAACTGCTATAGTCTACCACCATCTGAATGGTTATGGGTCTGAATTAATAACTGCTATAGTCTACCACCATCTGAATGGTTATGGGTCTGAATTAATAACTGCTATAGTCTACCACCACCTGAATGGTTATGGGTCTGAATTAATAACTGCTATAGTCTACCACCACCTGAATGGTTATGGGTCTGAATTAATAACTGCTATAGTCTACCACCACCTGAATGGTTATGGGTCTGAATTAATAACTGCTATAGTCTACCACCACCTGAATGGTTATGGGTCTGAATTAATAACTGCTATAGTCTACCACCATCTGAATGGTTATGGGTCTGAATTAATAACTGCTATAGTCTACCACCACCTGAATGGTTATGGGTCTGAATTAATAACTGCTATAGTCTACCACCACCTGAATGGTTATGGGTCTGAATTAATAACTGCTATAGTCCACCACCATCTGAATGGTTCTGGGTCTGAATTAATAACTGCTATAGTCTGCCACCATCTGAATGGTTATGGGCCTGAATTAATAACTGCTATAGTCTACCACCATCTGAATGGTTATGGGTCTGAATTAATAACTGCTATAGTCTACCACCATCTGAATGGTTATGGGCCTGAATTAATAACTGCTATAGTCTACCACCATCTGAATGGTTCTGGGTCTGAATGGTTCTGGGTCTGAATTAATAACTGCTATAGTCTACCTGCATCTGAATGGTTATGGGTCTGAATGGTTATGGGTCTGAATTAATAACTGCTATAGTCTACCACCATCTGAATGGTTATGGGTCTGAATTAGTAACTGCTATAGTCTACCACCATCTGAATAGTTATGGGTCTGAAATAATAACTTCTATAGTCTACCACCATCTGAATGGTTATGGGTCTGAATTAATAACTGCTATAGTCTACCACCATCTGAATGGTTATGGGTCTGAATTAATAACTGCTATAGTCTACCACCATCTGAATGGTTATGGGTCTGAATTAATAACTGCTATAGTCTACCACCATCTGAATGGTTATGGGTCTGAATTAATAACTGCTATAGTCTACCACCATCTGAATGGTTATGGGTCTGAATTAGTAACTGCTATAGTCTACCACCATCTGAATGGTTATGGGTCTGAATTAATAACTGCTATAGTCTACCACCATCTGAATGGTTATGGGTCTGAATGGTTATGGGTCTGAATTAATAACTGCTATAGTCTACCACCACCTGAATGGTTATGGGTCTGAATTAATAACTGCTATAGTCTACCACCATCTGAATGGTTATGGGTCTGAATTAATAACTGCTATAGTCTACCACCACCTGAATGGTTATGGGTCTGAATTAATAACTGCTATAGTCTACCACCACCTGAATGGTTATGGGTCTGAATTAATAACTGCTATAGTCCACCACCATCTGAATGGTTCTGGGTCTGAATTAATAACTGCTATAGTCTGCCACCATCTGAATGGTTATGGGCCTGAATTAATAACTGCTATAGTCTACCACCATCTGAATGGTTATGGGTCTGAATTAATAACTGCTATAGTCTACCACCATCTGAATGGTTATGGGCCTGAATTAATAACTGCTATAGTCTACCACCATCTGAATGGTTCTGGGTCTGAATGGTTCTGGGTCTGAATTAATAACTGCTATAGTCTACCTGCATCTGAATGGTTATGGGTCTGAATTAATAACTGCTATAGTCTACCACCATCTGAATGGTTATGGGTCTGAATGGTTATGGGTCTGAATTAATAACTGCTATAGTCTACCACCATCTGAATGGTTCTGGGTCTGAATTAATAACTGCTATAGTCTACCACCATCTGAATGGTTATGGGTCTAAATGGTTATGGGTCTGAATGGTTATGGGTCTGAATTAATAACTGCTATAGTCTACCACCATCTGAATGGTTATGGGTCTGAATGGTTATGGGTCTGAATGGTTATGGGTCTGAATTAATAACTGCTATAGTCTACCACCATCTGAATGGTTATGGGTCTGAATGGTTATGGGTCTGAATTAATAACTGCTATAGTCTACCACCATCTGAATGGTTATGGGTCTGAATGGTTATGGGTCTGAATTAATAACTGCTATAGTCTACCACCATCTGAATGGTTATGGGTCTGAATTAATAACTGCTATAGTCTACCACCATCTGAATGGTTATGGGTCTGAATGGTTATGGGTCTGAATGGTTATGGATCTGAATTAATAACTGCTATAGTCTACCACCATCTGAATGGTTTTGGGTCTGAATTAATAACTGCTATAGTCTACCACCATCTGAATGGTTATGGGTCTGAATGTTTATGGGTCTGAATGAATAACTGCTATAGTCTACCACCATCTGAATGGTTATGGGTCTGAATGAATAACTGCTATAGTCTACCACCATCTGAATGGTTATGGGTCTGAATTAATAACTGCTATAGTCTACCACCATCTGAATGGTTATGGGTCTGAATTAATAACTGCTATAGTCTACCACCATCTGAATGGTTATGGGTCTGAATTAATAACTGCTATAGTCTACCACCACCTGAATGGTTATGGGTCTGAATTAATAACTGTTATAGTCTACCACCATCTGAATGGTTATGGGTCTGAATTAATAACTGCTATAGTCTACCACCACCTGAATGGTTATGGGTCTGAATTAATAACTGCTATAGTCTACCACCACCTGAATGGTTATGGGTCTGAATTAATAACTGCTATAGTCCACCACCATCTGAATGGTTCTGGGTCTGAATTAATAACTGCTATAGTCTGCCACCATCTGAATGGTTATGGGCCTGAATTAATAACTGCTATAGTCTACCACCATCTGAATGGTTATGGGTCTGAATTAATAACTGCTATAGTCTACCACCATCTGAATGGTTATGGGCCTGAATTAATAACTGCTATAGTCTACCACCATCTGAATGGTTCTGGGTCTGAATGGTTCAGGGTCTGAATTAATAACTGCTATAGTCTACCAGCATCTGAATGGTTATGGGTCTGAATTAATAACTGCTATAGTCTACCACCATCTGAATGGTTATGGGTCTGAATGGTTATGGGTCTGAATTAATAACTGCTATAGTCTACCACCATCTGAATAGTTCTGGGTCTGAATTAATAACTGCTATAGTCTACCACCATCTGAATGGTTATGGGTCTGAATTAATAACTGCTATAGTCTACCCCCATCTGAATGGTTATGGGTCTGAATTAATAACTGCTATAGTCTACCACCATCTGAATGGTTATGGGTCTGAATTAATAACTGCTATAGTCTACCACCATCTGAATGGTTATGGGTCTGAATTAATAACTGCTATAGTCTACCACCATCTGAATGGTTATGGGTCTGAATAAATAACTGCTATAGTCTACCACCATCTGAATGGTTATGGGTCTGAATGGTTATGGGTCTGAATTAATAACTGCTATAGTCTACCACCATCTGAATGGTTCTGGGTCTGAATTAATAACTGCTATAGTCTACCACCATCTGAATGGTTATGGGTCTGAATTAATAACTGCTATAGTCTACCACCATCTGAATGGTTATGGGTCTGAATGGTTATGGGTCTGAATTAATAACTGCTATAGTCTACCACCATCTGAATGGTTCTGGGTCTGAATTAATAACTGCTATAGTCTACCACCATCTGAATGGTTATGGGCCTGAATTAATAACTGCTATAGTCTACCACCATCTGAATGGTTATGGGTCTGAATTAATAACTGCTATAGTCTACCACCATCTGAATGGTTATGGGTCTGAATTAATAACTGCTATAGTCTACCACCATCTGAATGGTTATGGGTCTGAATGGTTATGGGTCTGAATTAATAACTGCTATAGTCTACCACCATCTGAATGGTTATGGGTCTGAATGAATAACTGCTATAGTCTACCACCATCTGAATGGTTATGGGTCTGAATTAATAACTGCTATAGTCTACCACCATCTGAATGGTTATGGGTCTGAATGGTTATGGATCTGAATTAATAACTGCTATAGTCTACCACCATCTGAATGGTTATGGGTCTGAATTAGTAACTGCTATAGTCTACCACCATCTGAATAGTTATGGGTCTGAAATAATAACTTCTATAGTCTACCACCATCTGAATGGTTATGGGTCTGAATTAATAACTGCTATAGTCTACCACCATCTGAATGGTTATGGGTCTGAATTAATAACTGCTATAGTCTACCACCATCTGAATGGTTATGGGTCTGAATTAATAACTGCTATAGTCTACCACCATCTGAATGGTTATGGGTCTGAATTAATAACTGCTATAGTCTACCACCATCTGAATGGTTATGGGTCTGAATTAGTAACTGCTATAGTCTACCACCATCTGAATGGTTATGGGTCTGAATTAATAACTGCTATAGTCTACCACCATCTGAATGGTTATGGGTCTGAATGGTTATGGGTCTGAATTAATAACTGCTATAGTCTACCACCACCTGAATGGTTATGGGTCTGAATTAATAACTGCTATAGTCTACCACCATCTGAATGGTTATGGGTCTGAATTAATAACTGCTATAGTCTACCACCACCTGAATGGTTATGGGTCTGAATTAATAACTGCTATAGTCTACCACCACCTGAATGGTTATGGGTCTGAATTAATAACTGCTATAGTCCACCACCATCTGAATGGTTCTGGGTCTGAATTAATAACTGCTATAGTCTGCCACCATCTGAATGGTTATGGGCCTGAATTAATAACTGCTATAGTCTACCACCATCTGAATGGTTATGGGTCTGAATTAATAACTGCTATAGTCTACCACCATCTGAATGGTTATGGGCCTGAATTAATAACTGCTATAGTCTACCACCATCTGAATGGTTCTGGGTCTGAATGGTTCTGGGTCTGAATTAATAACTGCTATAGTCTACCTGCATCTGAATGGTTATGGGTCTGAATTAATAACTGCTATAGTCTACCACCATCTGAATGGTTATGGGTCTGAATGGTTATGGGTCTGAATTAATAACTGCTATAGTCTACCACCATCTGAATGGTTCTGGGTCTGAATTAATAACTGCTATAGTCTACCACCATCTGAATGGTTATGGGTCTAAATGGTTATGGGTCTGAATGGTTATGGGTCTGAATTAATAACTGCTATAGTCTACCACCATCTGAATGGTTATGGGTCTGAATGGTTATGGGTCTGAATGGTTATGGGTCTGAATTAATAACTGCTATAGTCTACCACCATCTGAATGGTTATGGGTCTGAATGGTTATGGGTCTGAATTAATAACTGCTATAGTCTACCACCATCTGAATGGTTATGGGTCTGAATGGTTATGGGTCTGAATTAATAACTGCTATAGTCTACCACCATCTGAATGGTTCTGGGTCTGAATTAATAACTGCTATAGTCTACCACCATCTGAATGGTTATGGGTCTAAATGGTTATGGGTCTGAATGGTTATGGGTCTGAATTAATAACTGCTATAGTCTACCACCATCTGAATGGTTATGGGTCTGAATGGTTATGGGTCTGAATGGTTATGGGTCTGAATTAATAACTGCTATAGTCTACCACCATCTGAATGGTTATGGGTCTGAATGGTTCTGGGTCTGAATTAATAACTGCTATAGTCTGCCACCATCTGAATGGTTATGGGCCTGAATTAATAACTGCTATAGTCTACCACCATCTGAATGGTTATGGGTCTGAATGGTTCAGGGTCTGAATTAATAACTGCTATAGTCTACCAGCATCTGAATGGTTATGGGTCTGAATTAATAACTGCTATAGTCTACCACCATCTGAATGGTTATGGGTCTGAATGGTTATGGGTCTGAATTAATAACTGCTATAGTCTACCACCATCTGAATAGTTCTGGGTCTGAATTAATAACTGCTATAGTCTACCACCATCTGAATGGTTATGGGTCTAAATGGTTATGGGTCTGAATGGTTCTGGGTCTGAATTAATAACTGCTATAGTCTACCACCATCTGAATGGTTATGGGTCTGAATTAATAACTGCTATAGTCTACCCCCATCTGAATGGTTATGGGTCTGAATTAATAACTGCTATAGTCTACCACCATCTGAATGGTTATGGGTCTGAATTAATAACTGCTATAGTCTACCACCATCTGAATGGTTATGGGTCTGAATTAATAACTGCTATAGTCTACCACCATCTGAATGGTTATGGGTCTGAATAAATAACTGCTATAGTCTACCACCATCTGAATGGTTATGGGTCTGAATGGTTATGGGTCTGAATTAATAACTGCTATAGTCTACCGCCATCTGAATGGTTCTGGGTCTGAATTAATAACTGCTATAGTCTACCACCATCTGAATGGTTATGGGTCTGAATTAATAACTGCTATAGTCTACCACCATCTGAATGGTTATGGGTCTGAATGGTTATGGGTCTGAATTAATAACTGCTATAGTCTACCACCATCTGAATGGTTCTGGGTCTGAATTAATAACTGCTATAGTCTACCACCATCTGAATGGTTATGGGCCTGAATTAATAACTGCTATAGTCTACCACCATCTGAATGGTTATGGGTCTGAATTAATAACTGCTATAGTCTACCACCATCTGAATGGTTATGGGTCTGAATTAATAACTGCTATAGTCTACCACCATCTGAATGGTTATGGGTCTGAATGGTTATGGGTCTGAATTAATAACTGCTATAGTCTACCACCATCTGAATGGTTATGGGTCTGAATTAATAACTGCTATAGTCTACCACCATCTGAATGGTTATGGGTCTGAATTAATAACTGCTATAGTCTACCACCATCTGAATGGTTATGGGTCTGAATGGTTATGGATCTGAATTAATAACTGCTATAGTCTACCACCATCTGAATGGTTATGGGTCTGAATTAGTAACTGCTATAGTCTACCACCATCTGAATAGTTATGGGTCTGAAATAATAACTTCTATAGTCTACCACCATCTGAATGGTTATGGGTCTGAATTAATAACTGCTATAGTCTACCACCATCTGAATGGTTATGGGTCTGAATTAATAACTGCTATAGTCTACCACCATCTGAATGGTTATGGGTCTGAATTAATAACTGCTATAGTCTACCACCATCTGAATGGTTATGGGTCTGAATTAATAACTGCTATAGTCTACCACCATCTGAATGGTTATGGGTCTGAATTAGTAACTGCTATAGTCTACCACCATCTGAATGGTTATGGGTCTGAATTAATAACTGCTATAGTCTACCACCATCTGAATGGTTATGGGTCTGAATGGTTATGGGTCTGAATTAATAACTGCTATAGTCTACCACCACCTGAATGGTTATGGGTCTGAATTAATAACTGCTATAGTCTACCACCATCTGAATGGTTATGGGTCTGAATTAATAACTGCTATAGTCTACCACCACCTGAATGGTTATGGGTCTGAATTAATAACTGCTATAGTCTACCACCACCTGAATGGTTATGGGTCTGAATTAATAACTGCTATAGTCCACCACCATCTGAATGGTTCTGGGTCTGAATTAATAACTGCTATAGTCTGCCACCATCTGAATGGTTATGGGCCTGAATTAATAACTGCTATAGTCTACCACCATCTGAATGGTTATGGGTCTGAATTAATAACTGCTATAGTCTACCACCATCTGAATGGTTATGGGCCTGAATTAATAACTGCTATAGTCTACCACCATCTGAATGGTTCTGGGTCTGAATGGTTCTGGGTCTGAATTAATAACTGCTATAGTCTACCTGCATCTGAATGGTTATGGGTCTGAATTAATAACTGCTATAGTCTACCACCATCTGAATGGTTATGGGTCTGAATGGTTATGGGTCTGAATTAATAACTGCTATAGTCTACCACCATCTGAATGGTTCTGGGTCTGAATTAATAACTGCTATAGTCTACCACCATCTGAATGGTTATGGGTCTAAATGGTTATGGGTCTGAATGGTTATGGGTCTGAATTAATAACTGCTATAGTCTACCACCATCTGAATGGTTATGGGTCTGAATGGTTATGAGTCTGAATGGTTATGGGTCTGAATTAATAACTGCTATAGTCTACCACCATCTGAATGGTTATGGGTCTGAATGGTTATGGGTCTGAATTAATAACTGCTATAGTCTACCACCATCTGAATGGTTATGGGTCTGAATGGTTATGGGTCTGAATTAATAACTGCTATAGTCTACCACCATCTGAATGGTTATGGGTCTGAATTAATAACTGCTATAGTCTACCACCATCTGAATGGTTATGGGTCTGAATGGTTATGGGTCTGAATGGTTATGGATCTGAATTAATAACTGCTATAGTCTACCACCATCTGAATGGTTATGGGTCTGAATTAGTAACTGCTATAGTCTACCACCATCTGAATGGTTATGGGTCTGAATTAATAACTGCTATAGTCTACCACCATCTGAATGGTTATGGGTCTGAATGGTTATGGGTCTGAATTAATAACTGCTATAGTCTACCACCATCTGAATGGTTATGGGTCTGAATTAATAACTGCTATAGTCTACCACCATCTGAATGGTTATGGGTCTGAATTAATAACTGCTATAGTCTACCCCCATCTGAATGGTTATGGGTCTGAATTAATAACTGCTATAGTCTACCACCATCTGAATGGTTATGGGTCTGAATTAATAACTGCTATAGTCTACCACCATCTGAATGGTTATGGGCCTGAATTAATAACTGCTATAGTCTACCACCATCTGAATGGTTATGGGTCTGAATTAATAACTGCTATAGTCTACCACCATCTGAATGGTTATGGGTCTGAATTAATAACTGCTATAGTCTACCACCATCTGAATGGTTATGGGTCTGAATGGTTATGGATCTGAATTAATAACTGCTATAGTCTACCACCATCTGAATGGTTATGGGTCTGAATTAGTAACTGCTATAGTCTACCACCATCTGAATAGTTATGGGTCTGAAATAATAACTTCTATAGTCTACCACCATCTGAATGGTTATGGGTCTGAATTAATAACTGCTATAGTCTACCACCATCTGAATGGTTATGGGTCTGAATTAATAACTGCTATAGTCTACCACCATCTGAATGGTTATGGGTCTGAATTAATAACTGCTATAGTCTACCACCATCTGAATGGTTATGGGTCTGAATTAATAACTGCTATAGTCTACCACCATCTGAATGGTTATGGGTCTGAATTAGTAACTGCTATAGTCTACCACCATCTGAATGGTTATGGGTCTGAATTAATAACTGCTATAGTCTACCACCATCTGAATGGTTATGGGTCTGAATGGTTATGGGTCTGAATTAATAACTGCTATAGTCTACCACCACCTGAATGGTTATGGGTCTGAATTAATAACTGCTATAGTCTACCACCATCTGAATGGTTATGGGTCTGAATTAATAACTGCTATAGTCTACCACCACCTGAATGGTTATGGGTCTGAATTAATAACTGCTATAGTCTACCACCACCTGAATGGTTATGGGTCTGAATTAATAACTGCTATAGTCCACCACCATCTGAATGGTTCTGGGTCTGAATTAATAACTGCTATAGTCTGCCACCATCTGAATGGTTATGGGCCTGAATTAATAACTGCTATAGTCTACCACCATCTGAATGGTTATGGGTCTGAATTAATAACTGCTATAGTCTACCACCATCTGAATGGTTATGGGCCTGAATTAATAACTGCTATAGTCTACCACCATCTGAATGGTTCTGGGTCTGAATGGTTCTGGGTCTGAATTAATAACTGCTATAGTCTACCTGCATCTGAATGGTTATGGGTCTGAATTAATAACTGCTATAGTCTACCACCATCTGAATGGTTATGGGTCTGAATGGTTATGGGTCTGAATTAATAACTGCTATAGTCTACCACCATCTGAATGGTTCTGGGTCTGAATTAATAACTGCTATAGTCTACCACCATCTGAATGGTTATGGGTCTAAATGGTTATGGGTCTGAATGGTTATGGGTCTGAATTAATAACTGCTATAGTCTACCACCATCTGAATGGTTATGGGTCTGAATGGTTATGGGTCTGAATGGTTATGGGTCTGAATTAATAACTGCTATAGTCTACCACCATCTGAATGGTTATGGGTCTGAATGGTTATGGGTCTGAATTAATAACTGCTATAGTCTACCACCATCTGAATGGTTATGGGTCTGAATGGTTATGGGTCTGAATTAATAACTGCTATAGTCTACCACCATCTGAATGGTTATGGGTCTGAATGGTTATGGGTCTGAATGGTTATGGATCTGAATTAATAACTGCTATAGTCTACCACCATCTGAATGGTTATGGGTCTGAATTAGTAACTGCTATAGTCTACCACCATCTGAATGGTTATGGGTCTGAATTAATAACTGCTATAGTCTACCACCATCTGAATGGTTATGGGTCTGAATGGTTATGGGTCTGAATTAATAACTGCTATAGTCTACCACCATCTGAATGGTT
Organism: Oncorhynchus nerka; assembly: GCF_034236695.1. Lineage (NCBI taxonomy): Eukaryota > Metazoa > Chordata > Actinopteri > Salmoniformes > Salmonidae > Oncorhynchus > Oncorhynchus nerka. The sequence goes on along the minus strand of NC_088399.1, from coordinate 101,550,628 downwards.
ATGGGTCTGAATTAATAACTGCTATAGTCTACCACCATCTGAATGGTTATGGGTCTGAATTAATAACTGCTATAGTCTACCCCCATCTGAATGGTTATGGGTCTGAATTAATAACTGCTATAGTCTACCACCATCTGAATGGTTATGGGTCTGAATTAATAACTGCTATAGTCTACCACCATCTGAATGGTTATGGGTCTGAATTAATAACTGCTATAGTCTACCACCATCTGAATGGTTATGGGTCTGAATAAATAACTGCTATAGTCTACCACCATCTGAATGGTTATGGGTCTGAATGGTTATGGGTCTGAATTAATAACTGCTATAGTCTACCACCATCTGAATGGTTCTGGGTCTGAATTAATAACTGCTATAGTCTACCACCATCTGAATGGTTATGGGTCTGAATTAATAACTGCTGTAGTCTACCACCATCTGAATGGTTATGGGTCTGAATTAATAACTGCTATAGTCTACCACCATCTGAATTGTTATGGGTCTGAATTAATAACTGCTATAGTCTACCACCATCTGAATGGTTATGGGTCTGAATTAATAACTGCTATAGTCTACCACCATCTGAATGGTTATGGGTCTGAATTAATAACTGCTATAGTCTACCACCATCTGAATGGTTATGGGTCTGAATAAATAACTGCTATAGTCTACCACCATCTGAATGGTTATGGGTCTGAATGGTTATGGGTCTGAATTAATAACTGCTATAGTCTACCACCATCTGAATGGTTCTGGGTCTGAATTAATAACTGCTATAGTCTACCACCATCTGAATGGTTATGGGTCTGAATTAATAACTGCTGTAGTCTACCACCATCTGAATGGTTATGGGTCTGAATGGTTATGGGTCTGAATTAATAACTGCTATAGTCTACCACCATCTGAATGGTTTTGGGTCTGAATGGTTATGGGTCTGAATTAATAACTGCTATAGTCTACCACCATCTGAATGGTTATGGGTCTGAATTAGTAACTGCTATAGTCTACCACCATCTGAATGGTTATGGGTCTGAATTAGTAACTGCTATAGTCTACCACCATCTGAATGGTTATGGGTCTGAATTAATAACTGCTATAGTCTACCACCATCTGAATGGTTATGGGTCTGAATTAATAACTGCTATAGGCTACCACCATCTGAACGGTTATGGGTCTGAATTAATAACTGCTATAGTCTACCACCATCTGAATGGTTATGGGTCTGAATTAGAAACTGCTATAGTCTAACACCATCTGAATGGTTATGGGTCTGAATTAACAACTGCTATAGTCTACCACCATCTGAATGGTTATGGGTCTGAGTGGTTATGGGTCTGAATGGTTATGGGTCTGAATGTTTATGGGTCTGAATGAATAACTGCTATAGTCTACCACCATCTGAATGGTTTTGGGTCTGAATTAATAACTGCTATAGTCTACCACCATCTGAATGGTTATGGGTCTGAATAAATAACTGCTATAGTCTACCACCATCTGAATGGTTATGGGTCTGAATGGTTATGGGTCTGAATTAATAACTGCTATAGTCTACCACCATCTGAATGGTTCTGGGTCTGAATTAATAACTGCTATAGTCTACCACCATCTGAATGGTTATGGGTCTGAATTAATAACTGCTGTAGTCTACCACCATCTGAATGGTTATGGGTCTGAATGGTTATGGGTCTGAATTAATAACTGCTATAGTCTACCACCATCTGAATGGTTTTGGGTCTGAATGGTTATGGGTCTGAATTAATAACTGCTATAGTCTACCACCATCTGAATGGTTATGGGTCTGAATTAGTAACTGCTATAGTCTACCACCATCTGAATGGTTATGGGTCTGAATTAGTAACTGCTATAGTCTACCACCATCTGAATGGTTATGGGTCTGAATTAATAACTGCTATAGTCTACCACCATCTGAATGGTTATGGGTCTGAATTAATAACTGCTATAGTCTACCACCATCTGAACGGTTATGGGTCTGAATTAATAACTGCTATAGTCTACCACCATCTGAATGGTTATGGGTCTGAATTAGTAACTGCTATAGTCTACCACCATCTGAATGGTTATGGGTCTGAATTAATAACTGCTATAGTCTACCACCATCCATGGTTATGGGTCTGAATGGTTATGGGTCTGAATTAATAACTGCTATAGTCTACCACCATCTGAATGGTTATGGGTCTGAATTAATAACTGCTGTAGTCTACCACCATCTGAATGGTTATGGGTCTGAATGGTTATGGGTCTGAATTAATAACTGCTATAGTCTACCACCATCTGAATGGTTTTGGGTCTGAATGGTTATGGGTCTGAATTAATAACTGCTATAGTCTACCACCATCTGAATGGTTATGGGTCTGACTGCTATAGTCTACCATCTGAATGGTTATGGGTCTGAATTAGTAACTGCTATAGTCTACCACCATCTGAATGGTTATGGGTCTGAATTAGTAACTGCTATAGTCTACCACCATCTGAATGGTTATGGGTCTGAATTAATAACTGCTATAGTCTACCACCATCTGAATGGTTATGGGTCTGAATTAATAACTGCTATAGTCTACCACCATCTGAACGGTTATGGGTCTGAATTAATAACTGCTATAGTCTACCACCATCTGAATGGTTATGGGTCTGAATTAGAAACTGCTATAGTCTACCACCATCTGAATGGTTATGGGTCTGAATTAACAACTGCTATAGTCTACCACCATCTGAATGGTTATGGGTCTGAGTGGTTATGGGTCTGAATGGTTATGGGTCTGAATGTTTATGGGTCTGAATGAATAACTGCTATAGTCTACCACCATCTGAATGGTTTTGGGTCTGAATTAATAACTGCTATAGTCTACCACCATCTGAATGGTTATGGGTCTGAATGTTTATGGGTCTGAATTAATAACTGCTATAGTCTACCACCATCTGAATGGTTATGGGTCTGAATGAATAACTGCTATAGTCTACCACCATCTGAATGGTTATGGGTCTGAATTAATAACTGCTATAGTCTACCACCACCTGAATGGTTATGGGTCTGAATTAATAACTGCTATAGTCTACCACCACCTGAATGGTTATGGGTCTGAATTAGTAACTGCTATAGTCTACCACCATCTGAATGGTTATGGGTCTGAATTAATAACTGCTATAGTCTACCACCACCTGAATGGTTATGGGTCTGAATTAAAAACTGCTATAGTCTACCACCACCTGAATGGTTATGGGTCTGAATTAATAACTGCTATAGTCCACCACCATCTGAATGGTTCTGGGTCTGAATTAATAACTGCTATAGTCTGCCACCATCTGAATGGTTATGGGCCTGAATTAATAACTGCTATAGTCTACCACCATCTGAATGGTTATGGGTCTGAATTAATAACTGCTATAGTCTACCACCATCTGAATGGTTATGGGCCTGAATTAATAACTGCTATAGTCTACCACCATCTGAATGGTTATGGGTCTGAATGGTTATGGGTCTGAATTAATAACTGCTATAGTCTACCACCATCTGAATGGTTATGGGTCTGAATTAATAACTGCTATAGTCTACCACCATCTGAATGGTTCTGGGTCTGAATGGTTCTGGGTCTGAATTAATAACTGCTATAGTCTACCAGCATCTGAATGGTTATGGGTCTGAATTAATAACTGCTATAGTCTACCACCATCTGAATGGTTATGGGTCTGAATGGTTATGGGTCTGAATTAATAACTGCTATAGTCTACCACCATCTGAATGGTTCTGGGTCTGAATTAATAACTGCTATAGTCTACCACCATCTGAATGGTTATGGGTCTAAATGGTTATGGGTCTGAATGGTTATGGGTCTGAATTAATAACTGCTATAGTCTACCACCATCTGAATGGTTATGGGTCTGAGTGGTTATGGGTCTGAATGGTTATGGGTCTGAATGTTTATGGGTCTGAATGAATAACTGCTATAGTCTACCACCATCTGAATGGTTTTGGGTCTGAATTAATAACTGCTATAGTCTACCACCATCTGAATGGTTATGGGTCTGAATGTTTATGGGTCTGAATGAATAACTGCTATAGTCTACCACCATCTGAATGGTTATGGGTCTGAATGAATAACTGCTATAGTCTACCACCATCTGAATGGTTATGGGTCTGAATTAATAACTGCTATAGTCTACCACCACCTGAATGGTTATGGGTCTGAATTAATAACTGCTATAGTCTACCACCATCTGAATGGTTATGGGTCTGAATTAAAAACTGCTATAGTCTACCACCACCTGAATGGTTATGGGTCTGAATTAATAACTGCTATAGTCCACCACCATCTGAATGGTTCTGGGTCTGAATTAATAACTGCTATAGTCTGCCACCATCTGAATGGTTATGGGTCTGAATTAATAACTGCTATAGTCTACCACCATCTGAATGGTTATGGGTCTGAATTAATAACTGCTATAGTCTACCACCATCTGAATGGTTATGGGCCTGAATTAATAACTGCTATAGTCTACCACCATCTGAATGGTTCTGGGTCTGAATGGTTCTGGGTCTGAATTAATAACTGCTATAGTCTACCAGCATCTGAATGGTTCTGGGTCTGAATTAATAACTGCTATAGTCTACCACCATCTGAATGGTTATGGGTCTGAATGGTTATGGGTCTGAATTAATAACTGCTATAGTCTACCACCATCTGAATGGTTATGGGTCTGAATGGTTATGGGTCTGAATTAATAACTGCTATAGTCTACCACCATCTGAATGGTTCTGGGTCTGAATTAATAACTGCTATAGTCTACCACCATCTGAATGGTTATGGGTCTGAATTAATAACTGCTATAGTCTACCACCATCTGAATGGTTCTGGGTCTGAATGGTTCTGGGTCTGAATTAATAACTGCTATAGTCTACCAGCATCTGAATGGTTATGGGTCTGAATTAATAACTGCTGTAGTCTACCACCATCTGAATGGTTATGGGTCTGAATGGTTATGGGTCTGAATTAATAACTGCTATAGTCTACCACCATCTGAATGGTTCTGGGTCTGAATTAATAACTGCTATAGTCTACCACCATCTGAATGGTTATGGGTCTAAATGGTTATGGGTCTGAATGGTTATGGGTCTGAATTAATAACTGCTATAGTCTACCACCATCTGAATGGTTATGGGTCTGAGTGGTTATGGGTCTGAATGGTTATGGGTCTGAATGTTTATGGGTCTGAATGAATAACTGCTATAGTCTACCACCATCTGAATGGTTTTGGGTCTGAATTAATAACTGCTATAGTCTACCACCATCTGAATGGTTATGGGTCTGAATGTTTATGGGTCTGAATGAATAACTGCTATAGTCTACCACCATCTGAATGTTTATGGGTCTGAATGAATAACTGCTATAGTCTACCACCACCTGAATGGTTATGGGTCTGAATTAGTAACTGCTATAGTCTACCACCATCTGAATGGTTATGGGTCTGAATTAATAACTGCTATAGTCTACCACCACCTGAATGGTTATGGGTCTGAATTAAAAACTGCTATAGTCTACCACCACCTGAATGGTTATGGGTCTGAATTAATAACTGCTATAGTCCACCACCATCTGAATGGTTCTGGGTCTGAATTAATAACTGCTATAGTCTGCCACCATCTGAATGGTTATGGGTCTGAATTAATAACTGCTATAGTCTACCACCATCTGAATGGTTATGGGTCTGAATTAATAACTGCTATAGTCTACCACCATCTGAATGGTTATGGGCCTGAATTAATAACTGCTATAGTCTACCACCATCTGAATGGTTCTGGGTCTGAATGGTTCTGGGTCTGAATTAATAACTGCTATAGTCTACCAGCATCTGAATGGTTCTGGGTCTGAATTAATAACTGCTATAGTCTACCACCATCTGAATGGTTATGGGTCTGAATGGTTATGGGTCTGAATTAATAACTGCTATAGTCTACCACCATCTGAATGGTTCTGGGTCTGAATTAATAACTGCTATAGTCTACCACCATCTGAATGGTTATGGGTCTAAATGGTTATGGGTCTGAATGGTTATGGGTCTGAATTAATAACTGCTATAGTCTACCACCATCTGAATGGTTATGGGTCTGAATGGTTATGGGTCTGAATGGTTATGGGTCTGAATTAATAACTGCTATAGTCTACCACCATCTGAATGGTTATGGGTCTGAATGGTTATGGGTCTGAATTAATAACTGCTATAGTCTACCACCATCTGAATGGTTATGGGTCTGAATGGTTATGGGTCTGAATTAATAACTGCTATAGTCTACCACCATCTGAATGGTTATGGGTCTGAATTAATAACTGCTATAGTCTACCACCATCTGAATGGTTATGGGTCTGAATGGTTATGGGTCTGAATGGTTATGGATCTGAATTAATAACTGCTATAGTCTACCACCATCTGAATGGTTATGGGTCTGAATTAGTAACTGCTATAGTCTACCACCATCTGAATGGTTATGGGTCTGAATTAATAACTGCTATAGTCTACCACCATCTGAATGGTTATGGGTCTGAATGGTTATGGGTCTGAATTAATAACTGCTATAGTCTACCACCATCTGAATGGTTATGGGTCTGAATTAATAACTGCTATAGTCTACCACCATCTGAATGGTTATGGGTCTGAATTAATAACTGCTATAGTCTACCCCCATCTGAATGGTTATGGGTCTGAATTAATAACTGCTATAGTCTACCACCATCTGAATGGTTATGGGTCTGAATTAATAACTGCTATAGTCTACCACCATCTGAATGGTTATGGGTCTGAATAAATAACTGCTATAGTCTACCACCATCTGAATGGTTATGGGTCTGAATGGTTCTGGGTCTGAATTAATAACTGCTATAGTCTACCACCATCTGAATGGTTCTGGGTTTGAATTAATAACTGCTATAGTCTACCACCATCTGAATGGTTATGGGTCTGAATTAATAACTGCTTTAGTCTACCACCATCTGAATGGTTATGGGTCTGAATGGTTATGGGTCTGAATTAGTAACTGCTATAGTCTACCACCATCTGAATGGTTATGGGTCTGAATTAATAACTGCTATAGTCTACCACCATCTGAATGGTTATGGGTCTGAATGGTTATGGGTCTGAATTAATACCTGCTATAGTCTACCACCACCTGAATGGTTATGGGTCTGAATTAATAACTGCTATAGTCTACCACCATCTGAATGGTTCTGGGTCTGAATTAATAACTGCTATAGTCTACCACCATCTGAATGGTTCTGGGTCTGAATTAATAACTGCTATAGTCTACCACCATCTGAATGGTTATGGGCCTGAATTAATAACTGCTATAGTCTACCACCATCTGAATGGTTCTGGGTCTGAATTAATAACTGCTATAGTCTACCACCATCTGAATGGTTATGGGCCTGAATTAATAACTGCTATAGTCTACCACCATCTGAATGGTTATGGGTCTGAATTAATAACTGCTTTAGTCTACCACCATCTGAATGGTTATGGGTCTGAATGGTTATGGGTCTGAATTAGTAACTGCTATAGTCTACCACCATCTGAATGGTTATGGGTCTGAATTAATAACTGCTATAGTCTACCACCATCTGAATGGTTATGGGTCTGAATGGTTATGGGTCTGAATTAATACCTGCTATAGTCTACCACCACCTGAATGGTTATGGGTCTGAATTAATAACTGCTATAGTCTACCACCACCTGAATGGTTATGGGTCTGAATTAATAACTGCTATAGTCTACCACCATCTGAATGGTTCTGGGTCTGAATTAATAACTGCTATAGTCTACCACCATCTGAATGGTTATGGGCCTGAATTAATAACTGCTATAGTCTACCACCATCTGAATGGTTATGGGTCTGAATTAATAACTGCTATAGTCTACCACCATCTGAATGGTTATGGTCTGAATTAATAACTGCTATAGTCTACCACCATCTGAATGGTTATGGGCCTGAATTAATAACTGCTATAGTCTACCACCATCTGAATGGTTCTGGGTCTGAATGGTTCTGGGTCTGAATTAATAACTGCTATAGTCTACCAGCATCTGAATGGTTATGGGTCTGAATTAATAACTGCTATAGTCTACCACCATCTGAATGGTTATGGGTCTGAATGGTTATGGGTCTGAATTAATAACTGCTATAGTCTACCACCATCTGAATGGTTCTGGGTCTGAATTAATAACTGCTATAGTCTACCACCATCTGAATGGTTATGGGTCTGAATTAATAACTGCTATAGTCTACCACCATCTGAATGGTTATGGGTCTGAATTAATAACTGCTTTAGTCTACCACCATCTGAATGGTTATGGGTCTGAATGGTTATGGGTCTGAATTAGTAACTGCTATAGTCTACCACCATCTGAATGGTTATGGGTCTGAATTAATAACTGCTATAGTCTACCACCATCTGAATGGTTATGGGTCTGAATGGTTATGGGTCTGAATTAATACCTGCTATAGTCTACCACCACCTGAATGGTTATGGGTCTGAATTAATAACTGCTATAGTCTACCACCATCTGAATGGTTATGGGTCTGAATTAATAACTGCTATAGTCTACCACCACCTGAATGGTTATGGGTCTGAATTAATAACTGCTATAGTCTACCACCATCTGAATGGTTATGGGCCTGAATTAATAACTGCTATAGTCTACCACCATCTGAATGGTTATGGGTCTGAATTAATAACTGCTATAGTCTACCACCATCTGAATGGTTATGGGTCTGAATTAATAACTGCTATAGTCTACCACCATCTGAATGGTTATGGGCCTGAATTAATAACTGCTATAGTCTACCACCATCTGAATGGTTCTGGGTCTGAATGGTTCTGGGTCTGAATTAATAACTGCTATAGTCTACCAGCATCTGAATGGTTATGGGTCTGAATTAATAACTGCTATAGTCTACCACCATCTGAATGGTTATGGGTCTGAATGGTTATGGGTCTGAATTAATAACTGCTATAGTCTACCACCATCTGAATGGTTCTGGGTCTAAATTAATAACTGCTATAGTCTACCACCATCTGAATGGTTATGGGTCTGAATTAATAACTGCTATAGTCTACCACCATCTGAATGGTTATGGGTCTGAATTAATAACTGCTTTAGTCTACCACCATCTGAATGGTTATGGGTCTGAATGGTTATGGGTCTGAATTAGTAACTGCTATAGTCTACCACCATCTGAATGGTTATGGGTCTGAATTAATAACTGCTATAGTCTACCACCATCTGAATGGTTATGGGTCTGAATGGTTATGGGTCTGAATTAATACCTGCTATAGTCTACCACCACCTGAATGGTTATGGGTCTGAATTAATAACTGCTATAGTCTACCACCATCTGAATGGTTATGGGTCTGAATTAATAACTGCTATAGTCTACCACCACCTGAATGGTTATGGGTCTGAATTAATCACTGCTATAGTCTACCACCACCTGAATGGTTATGGGTCTGAATTAATAACTGCTATAGTCTACCACCATCTGAATGGTTCTGGGTCTGAATTAATAACTGCTATAGTCTACCACCATCTGAATGGTTATGGGCCTGAATTAATAACTGCTATAGTCTACCACCATCTGAATGGTTATGGGTCTGAATTAATAACTGCTATAGTCTACCACCATCTGAATGGTTATGGGTCTGAATTAATAACTGCTATAGTCTACAACCATCTGAATGGTTATGGGCCTGAATTAATAACTGCTATAGTCTACCACCATCTGAATGGTTATGGGTCTGAATGCTTATGGGTCTGAATTAATAACTGCTATAGTCTACCAGCATCTGAATGGTTATGGGTCTGAATTAATAACTGCTATAGTCTACCACCATCTGAATGGTTATGGGTCTGAATGGTTATGGGTCTGAATTAATAACTGCTATAGTCTACCACCATCTGAATGGTTCTGGGTCTGAATTAATAACTGCTATAGTCTACCACCATCTGAATGGTTATGGGTCTAAATGGTTATGGGTCTGAATGGTTATGGGTCTGAATTAATAACTGCTATAGTCTACCACCATCTGAATGGTTATGGGTCTAAATGGTTATGGGTCTGAATGGTTATGGGTCTGAATGGTTATGGGTCTGAATTAATAACTGCTATAGTCTACCACCATCTGAATGGTTATGGGTCTGAATGGTTATGGGTCTGAATTAATAACTGCTATAGTCTACCACCATCTGAATGGTTATGGGTCTGAATGGTTATGGGTCTGAATGGTTATGGATCTGAATTAATAACTGCTATAGTCTACCACCATCTGAATGGTTATGGGTCTGAATTAATAACTGCTATAGTCTACCGCCATCTGAATGGTTATGGGTCTGAATGGTTATGGGTCTGAATGGTTATGGTTCTGAATGGTTATGGGTCTGAATTAGTAACTGCTATAGTCTACCACCATCTGAATGGTTATGGGTCTGAATTAATAACTGCTATAGTCTACCACCATCTGAATGGTTATGGGTCTGAATAAATAACTGCTATAGTCTACCACCATCTGAATGGTTATGGGTCTGAATGGTTATGGGTCTGAATTAGTAACTGCTATAGTCTACCACCATCTGAATGGTTATGGGTCTGAATTAATAACTGCTATAGTCTACCACCATCTGAATGGTTATGGGTCTGAATGCTTATGGGTCTGAATTAATAACTGCTATAGTCTACCACCATCTGAATGGTTATGGGTCTGAATTAATAACTGCTATAGTCTACCACCATCTGAATGGTTATGGGTCTGAATGGTTATGGGTCTGAATTAATAACTGCTATAGTCTACCACCATCTGAATGGTTCTGGGTCTGAATTAATAACTGCTATAGTCTACCACCATCTGAATGGTTATGGGTCTAAATGGTTATGGGTCTGAATGGTTATGGGTCTGAATTAATAACTGCTATAGTCTACCACCATCTGAATGGTTATGGGTCTAAATGGTTATGGGTCTGAATGGTTATGGGTCTGAATGGTTATGGGTCTGAATTAATAACTGCTATAGTCTACCACCATCTGAATGGTTATGGGTCTGAATGGTTATGGGTCTGAATTAATAACTGCTATAGTCTACCACCATCTGAATGGTTATGGGTCTGAATGGTTATGGGTCTGAATGGTTATGGATCTGAATTAATAACTGCTATAGTCTACCACCATCTGAATGGTTATGGGTCTGAATTAATAACTGCTATAGTCTACCGCCATCTGAATGGTTATGGGTCTGAATGGTTATGGGTCTGAATGGTTATGGTTCTGAATGGTTATGGGTCTGAATTAGTAACTGCTATAGTCTACCACCATCTGAATGGTTATGGGTCTGAATTAATAACTGCTATAGTCTACCACCATCTGAATGGTTATGGGTCTGAATAAATAACTGCTATAGTCTACCACCATCTGAATGGTTATGGGTCTGAATGGTTATGGGTCTGAATTAGTAACTGCTATAGTCTACCACCATCTGAATGGTTATGGGTCTGAATTAATAACTGCTATAGTCTACCACCATCTGAATGGTTATGGGTCTGAATGCTTATGGGTCTGAATTAATAACTGCTATAGTCTACCACCATCTGAATGGTTATGGGTCTGAATTAATAACTGCTATAGTCTACCACCATCTGAATGGTTATGGGTCTGAATGGTTATGGGTCTGAATTAATAACTGCTATAGTCTACCACCATCTGAATGGTTTTGGGTCTGAATGGTTATGGGTCTGAATTAATAACTGCTATAGTCTACCACCATCTGAATGTTTATGGGTCTGAATGGTTATGGGTCTGAATGGTTATGGATCTGAATTAATAACTGCTATAGTCTACCACCATCTGAATGGTTATGGGTCTGAATTAATAACTGCTATAGTCTACCGCCATCTGAATGGTTATGGGTCTGAATGGTTATGGGTCTGAATGGTTATGGATCTGAATGGTTATGGGTCTGAATGGTTATGGATCTGAATTAATAACTGCTATAGTCTACCACCATCTGAATGGTTATGGGTCTGAATAAATAACTGCTATAGTCTACCACCATCTGAATGGTTATGGGTCTGAATTAATAACTGCTATAGTCTACCACCATCTGAATGGTTATGGGTCTGAATGGTTATGGGTCTGAATTAGTAACTGCTATAGTCTACCACCATCTGAATGGTTATGGGTCTGAATTAATAACTGCTATAGTCTACCACCATCTGAATGGTTATGGGTCTGAATGGTTATGGGTCTGAATTAATAACTGCTATAGTCTACCACCATCTGAATGGTTATGGGTCTGAATTAATAACTGCTATAGTCTACCACCATCTGAATGGTTATGGGTCTGAATTAATAACTGCTATAGTCTACCACCATCTGAATGGTTATGGGTCTGAATTAATAACTGCTATAGTCTACCACCATCTGAATGGTTATGGGTCTGAATTAATAACTGCTATAGTCTACCACCATCTGAATGGTTATGGGTCTGAATAAATAACTGCTATAGTCTACCACCATCTGAATGGTTATGGGTCTGAATTAATAACTGCTATAGTCTACCACCATCTGAATGGTTATGGGTCTGAATGGTTATGGGTCTGAATTAATAACTGCTATAGTCTACCACCATCTGAATGGTTTTGGGTCTGAATGGTTATGGGTCTGAATTAATAACTGCTATAGTCTACCACCATCTGAATGGTTATGGGTCTGAATTAGTAACTGCTATAGTCTACCACCATCTGAATGGTTATGGGTCTGAATTAGTAACTGCTATAGTCTACCACCATCTGAATGGTTATGGGTCTGAATTAATAACTGCTATAGTCTACCACCATCTGAATGGTTATGGGTCTGAATTAGAAACTGCTATAGTCTACCACCATCTGAATGGTTATGGGTCTGAATTAATAACTGCTATAGTCTACCACCATCTGAATGGTTATGGATCTGAATGGTTCTGGGTCTGAATGGTTCTGGGTCTGAATTAATAACTGCTATAGTCTACCACCATCTGAATGGTTATGGGTCTTAATGAATAACTGCTATAGTCTACCACCATCTGAATGGTTCTGGGTCTGAATTAATAACTGCTATAGTCTACCACCATCTGAATGGTTATGGGTCTTAATGAATAACTGCTATAGTCTACCACCATCTGAATGGTTATGGGTCAGAATGAATAACTGCTATAGCCTACCACCATCTGAATGGTTATGGGTCTGAATGGCTATGGATCTGAATGGTTATGGGTCTGAATTAATAACTGCTATAGTCTACCACCATCTGAATGGTTATGGGTCTGAATTAATAACTGCTATAGTCTACCACCATCTGAATGGTTATGGGTCTGAATTAATAACTGCTATAGTCTACCACCATCTGAATGGTTATGGGTCTGAATTAATAACTGCTATAGTCTACCACTATCTGAATGGTTATGGGTCTGAGTGGTTATGGGTCTGAATGGTTATGGGTCTGAATGGTTATGGGTCTGAATGGTTATGGGTCTGAATGGTTATGGATCTGAATGGTTATGGGTCTGAATGAATAACTGCTATAGTCTACCACCATCTGAATGGTTATGGGTCTGAATGGTTATGGATCTGAATGGTTATGGGTCTGAATTAATAACTGCTATAGTCTACCACCATCTGAATGGTTATGGGTCTGAATTAATAACTGCTATAGTCTACCACCATCTGAATGGTTATGGGTCTGAATTAATAACTGCTATAGTCTACCACCATCTGAATGGTTATGGGTCTGAATGGTTATGGGTCTGAATGGTTATGGGTCTGAATGGTTATGGATCTGAATGGTTATGGGTCTGAATGGTTATGGGTCTGAATGGTTATGGGTCTGAATTAATAACTGCTATAGTCTACCACCATCTGAATGGTTATGGGTCTGAATTAATAACTGCTATAGTCTACCACCATCTGAATGGTTATGAGTCTGAATTAATAACTGCTATAGTCTACCACCATCTGAATGGTTATGGGTCTGAATGGTTATGGGTCTGAATGGTTATGGGTCTGAATGGTTATGGGTCTGAATGGTTATGGGTCTGAATGGTTATGGGTCTGAATGGTTATGGGTCTGAATGGTTATGGGTCTAAATGGTTATGGGTCTGAATGGTTATGGATCTGAATGGTTATGGGTCTGAATGGTTATGGGTCTGAATGGTTATGGATCTGAATGGTTATGGGTCTGAATGGTTATGGGTCTGAATGGTTATGGGTCTGAATTAATAACTGCTATAGTCTACCACCATCTGAATGGTTATGGGTCTGAATGGTTATGGGTCTGAGTAGTTATGGGTCTGAATGGTTATGGGTCTGAATGGTTATGGGTCTGAATGGTTATGGGTCTGAATGGTTATGGGTCTGAATGGTTATGGGTCTGAATGGTTATGGGTCTGAATGGTTAACTGCTGTAGCCTATTAGCATCGCATGTTCGTTCTTCCTTCAAACTACCTGTGAGTTCTATTTGCTGCTGTGTTTAACATTCAGCAAACAAGAGCTTGTATCCCTCTTCGAATAGTCTATTAGCATAAAAATCAAAATAAATTGTCCAGGAAGCTATTCTCGTCTAGCTTTTCCTGCACATGACTCCTAGCGCTAAGGAGAACAGGTGGTTGGGTATTGGACAATATACAGAGGCTATAAGTTAGGAGGTTATGATGCATAACCCATCATTAATTAGCCAAATATAAGGCTAATACTGCATTGAATGTATTACCTGAAAGAGGTAGGATAGGACATCTCTATATAGGGCTATAGTATATCAATCTAGAACAGGGTGATCTATTTTGGATGCAATTTGAATAGAACTGATGGAGAGAAAGAGAATGAATGTTTACTGGTGATTTAAACTGATGATATATTTTAAAACATTGATATTGTACTGTATATATATATATATATATATTAAACTGATGATATATTTTAAAAGGTTGCAGCTGCTGCAATACATGAGAAAACTATATTATAATTAATAATAATAGTATTATATAAAAACATATTTACAATTAAAAGACAAGGTCCCTGAAAAGCCAGATGGAGATGTGAAAATTAGACACGGATTCTGCCTTGAATTTACTGTAGCATAGACTACGCTGCTGCAAATGTAGAGCTTCCTGTCACAATAAGAAAAGTTACCAGGATGAGATGATAGGTCTATATAATGAGATGTCCCCCCCCCCCCCCCGAGCGTTGATGACTCATCACGCCGTGATCAGAGAGAAGGTCGTAGATAATCCAGATTTAGACATGTCATGCTGTTCAGAACAAAAATGTTCTGTCCAGTTTCTCGCGGTTATTTATCCTGGGAAACGGAAGTGGTTTTGGGTGGAAGATCTCGGAAACCGGGTTCCCGCCATTCAACCCTACCACATAGACACATAACCTGCACACACACACACGTTGTTGACGCCACACACACACACGTTGTTGACGCCACACACACACACACGCATGCTGATGCCACACACACACACATACACTGCTGTTACTGTCTATTATCTATCCTTTACCCCTACCTACAGTATACTGCTGTTACTGTCTATTATATATCCTTTACCCCTACCTACAGTATACTGCTGTTACTGTCTATTATATATCCTTTACCCCTACCTACAGTATACTGCTGTTACTGTCTATTATCTATCCTTTACCCCTACCTACAGTATACTGCTGTTACTGTCTAGTATCTATCCTTTACCCCTACCTACAGTATACTGTCTATTATCTATCCTTTACCCCTACCTACAGTATACTGCTGTTACTGTCTATTATCTATCCTTTACCCCTACCTACAGTATACTGCTGTTACTGTATATTATCTATCCTTTACCCCTACCTACAGTATACTGCTGTTACTGTCTATTATCTATCCTTTACCCCTACCTACAGTATACTGCTGTTACTGTCTATTATCTATCCTTTACCCCTACCTACAGTATACTGCTGTTACTGTCTATTATCTATCCTTTACCCCTACCTACAGTATACTGCTGTTACTATTATCTATCCTTTACCCCTACCAGTCACTGTCTATCCCTTTACCCCTACCTACAGTATACTGCTGTTACTGTCTATTATCTATCCTTTACCCCTACCTACAGTATACATGCTGTTACTGTCTATTATTATCCTTTACCCCTACCTACAGTATACTGCTGTTACTGTCTATTATCTATCCTACCTACAGTATACTTGTTACTGTCTATTAGCTATCCTACCTACAGTATACTGCTGTTACTGTCTAAAATCTATCCTTTACCCTACCTAAATACTGCTGTTACTGTCTATTATCTATCCTTTACCCCTACCTACAGTAAACTGCTGTTACTGTCTATTATCTATCCTTTACCCCTACCTACAGTATACTTTTTGTCAAATCCTTTACCCTACCTACAAACTGCTGTTACTGTCTAATCTATCCTTTACACCTAAATACTGCTGTTACTAATTATCTATCCTTTACCCCTACCTACAGTATTGTTGTTACTGTCTATTATCTATCCTGAGCCTACCTACAGTATCCTGTTACTGTCTATTATCTATCCTTTACCCCTACCTAGATGTTTACTGTCAATCTATCCTTTACCCCTACCTACAGTATACTGCTGTTACTGTCTATTATCTATCCTGATACCTGTGTACAGGTTATTCTATTAATCCTTTAGCCACACAGTCTGCTGTTACTGTCTATATAAGGTCCCCTACCTACAGTATACTGCTGTTACTGTCTAGAGAGAAACAGTATACTGCTGTTACTGTCTATTATCTATCCTTTACCCCTACAGTATACTGCTGTTACTGTCTATTATCTATCCTTTAAACTACCTACAGTATACTGCTGTTACT